>NW_027465908.1:1210501-1513127 GCF_049634645.1 Pelodiscus sinensis
GATCCAATCATGAATAGTTCAACAGAACTTCACAAAATTCATAGACATCTCTCCTCCCTGCTCAGCTGAGGGCTTGAGTTAGGTCTCATATCACTAAGACTTCATTAGCTTTACAAAATATACTACAGCACATTTACTAGCAGGCTATGAAGTATCATAAATAATTAAAACTAAATTACACTTGTCGAGGATACGAACAAAGTGCATTTCTCAACGCATTAGCCTTGTTTTTTTAAATTGTTTGCCTGCTTACAAATTCACAAGGGTTTTATGGGGCGGACTAGAACTAGGAGATCTTTGGGCCAAAGATCCCATGAGCCCGACTCTTGGCTCGCTCATCATGGATGCAAATCAGGAATACGTTCTTTTTAACTCAACAGGGCAATATCCCTACGCAACTAGGCTGAGAGCTGCATCTGAAGCGAGAAGCAATATTAATCAGCATTATTACCTGGCAGTTTGCAAAGCTCAGTAATTGGCACTTATTAGATCTTTTACCTGATGAGAATCTACAGTCATAATCCTTTGAGGGAAGGCATGAAAACAGTGCAAAGGGCTTTACAAACATTAATTAATTAATCAATCTCAGGATCTTTTAGAAAACTACTACTGTATTAGATTCATACATTAAAACAATGCATCATGTCCAAGCACCAGGACAGCACTTTGGGCTGTTACCTTAATAAATCTGTAGGAGTTTTATATAGCAAGAGTTGGTAGGTTAGCTTCATTATCCCCATTCTATAAAGCAGTAAACTAAGGCACAGAATCCTAGAACTGGAAGGGACCTCGAGAGGTCATGAAGTCCAGTCCCCTGCCCTCATGGCAGGACCAAGCACCGTCTAGACCATCCCTGGCAGGTATCTGCCTAACCTACTCTTAAATATTTCCAGAGATGGAGATTCCACAACCTCCCTGGGCAATTTATTCCATTGTTCAACCACCCTGACAGGTAGGAAGTTTTCCCTAATGTCCAACCTAAACTTTCCTGCTGCAATTTAAGCCCATTGCTTCTTGTCCTATCCTCAGAGGCCAAGGAGAACAATTTTTCTCCCTCCTCCTTATAACACCCTTTTAGATACTTGAAAACTGCTATCATATCCCCTCTCTCTGTCTTCTCTAAACTAAACAAGCCCAGTTCTTTCAGTCTTCCCTCATGACTTCTTTTTTCTAGACCTTTAATTATTTTGTTGATCTTCTCTAGACCTTCTCCAATTTCTCCACATCTTTCTTGAAATGTGGTGTCCTGAACTGAACGCAATACTCCAACTGAGGCCTAATTAGCACAGAGTAGAGCAGAAGAATGACTTCTCGTGTTTTGCTCACAACATTCCTGTTCATGCAAGAATCAGGTTTGCTTTTTTTGCAACAGCATCACACTGTTCACTCATATTTAGCTTGTGGTCCACTATGGCCCCTAGATCCCTTTCGGGAGTACTCCTTCCTAGACAATTGCTTCCCGTTCTGTAGGTGTGACTGATTTTTCCTTCCTAAGTGGAGTACTTTGCATTTGTCCTTATTAAACTTCATCCTGTTTATTTCAGACTGTTTGTCCAATTTGGCCAGATCATAGTGAATTATGACCCTATCCTCCAAAGCACTTGCAACCCCTCCCGGCATGGTACCATCTGCAAACTTAGTAAGCATATTCTCTATGCCATCATCTAAATTGCTGATGAAGATATTGAACAGATCCGGTCCCAAAACAGACCCCTGAGGAACCCCAGAGAAGTGAGACAGTATCAGAATGCACATGTGTATAGGCAGGTTGGTTGACTCCCAACCCTGCCTGTTCTCATTCCCCTGTATGCAAAGTGCATGTGAAATGCCACCTTCCATCCTCTGTCACTATTACCAGTTTCTGACAGAGGCTAGGGACACCATTCCTACTTATCCTGGCTTATAGCCATTGATGGACCTACTCTCGATTAATTTATCTAGCTCTTTTTTTAACCATTTAAAGTCTTCACAACATCCTCTGGCAAGGAGTTCCCCAAGTTGACGATGCATTGCATGAAAAAAATACTAACTTTTCTTAGTTTTAAAGCTGCTCCTTATTAATTTTATTTGGTGACCCCTAGTTCTTGTGTTGTGGGAAGGAGTAAATAACTTTTCTTTATTCATGTTTTCCACCCCAGTCATGAGTTTATAGATCTCTGTCATCTCTTTTCCAACCTGAAAATTTCCATGCCTATCTGACAGAGGCTCACATTTGCTTTCCACTGGTTCAAGTGATGGCAGAAGATGCGGGGTGGTGAAAAATTGTGCTACTGAAGTAACAGTCGGCATTGCCCCAGTAACTCCCCAGCATTGCCCCAGATCTCCTGGCCACAGAGACTTGACTGATTCTAACACATAGTGGGGTATGTGCGTGTGGCAGGAGAGTTCATTGGCAAATGAAGGTTGTGAAGAGATTTGGGCATCTTCCACCACAGGAGAGCAGAAGCACATACTGCCTGTCTGTGTGTAATGTGACTGCTTCACGTTACCTCGCCCTTGTAAAAATCCAGATGCTACTTCTATATCTCTGGGCCTTTTCTCTCTCTTTTTTTTTTCCACGAGTGCCTCAGAAAGTCACTTCCATAAGTTAATACACCTCCAGGGCACAAACGTCTCTTTGGGGGACTCGAGGGAACCTGAGCATATGATCTCCTTTATCTCCTATTTCTGTTTGGTTCTTTAGATTCTAATGGTTTTGATGTTTTATTAATGGTCTTGTTCTCTTCCAGGCGGCTGGAGTCCTGCCTGTCATTGGGGATTGACAGCTAAACACCAGGAAAGAAGAGGGGGAGCAGCCGTTAGCAGTTGAAGCAAGATAGCAGAACTCTGGGGTTCCATTCCCAGCTCTGCCGGGTGCTGACCTTGGGCAAAGCCCTCCGTGCCTCAGTTTACCTATTTTGCAACATGAATAATAATCCCTCTCTCATCCCCGCAAGGGGTTTTTCCCGTTTTCATTTATATTTGTAAAGCACTTTGAGATTCTTGGATGAAAGGCGTGATAGAAGTGCAAAATATTATTTTATTAAGAATTAATTAATTCCTCCAACAACGGCAACAAGGAAAAAAAAATTCATGAGTGGCTCAGAGGGTGGCATACGTCCCGTTTTGCTCTTGCTGTTGGACTTCACTGGAAGCCTTACTATGAGCAGGCTTGGTTTTGGTTTATTGCTCTTTCCCTTAAGACTAAGGATATGGATCTCTGCATAAACAAAACCACCGTGTTTCTCTCTCGACTTAAAACAGCAGCAAAGACAGAGGAAAGTTGCCTTTTTAGTTTGGTTTGCTACTGCAGTTGAACCTAGGATGACCAGATAGTAAGTATGAAAAATTGGGACAGAGGCAGGAGGTAACAGACCACTATATAAGGCAACACCCTGAATATTGAGGTGTGATTCCCACTGACTCACCCAAACGCGTATTAACCCAGACCTAGGCTCAGCCTGAGGAGATAACAGGGGATTCCCAGTGGGAGAGACTAAGGGGGAGAGAGACAGAGACCAACACCAGGTTTCGGGGGAAAGGGCAGTTGCTGCCTGGGAAAGAAGAAGGGAACAGGCTAAGCTGAGGGGTAGGGGTGATGGACCCCTAACCCAAGGGGTCTGAGGCATCCTGGCCCTGACTCCAGTAGCCACATCATGTCTGTGCTGTGCTGCATCCTAAAGAAGCAATACACCCTCCATTCTACTGGCTGGTGGAGTCTGGTCTTGCTGCAGATGGGATGCAGGATTGGGGGGTATCCGACGTGCCGCCACAAAACTACACTACATATTTCTCCAACAATGCCCCCTCCGGCAACAGTCAGAGCAGGAGTTTTACACACAGTGGGTCCCAGCTCTGCTGTGATGTCTGATGAGGTTCAACAAGGATAAATGCAGAGTCCTCCACTTGGGACGGAAGAATCCCAAGTATTGTTACAAGCTGGGGACCAACCAGTTAAGTAGTAGTTCTGCAGAAAAGGACCTGGAGGTTACAGTGGATGAGAAGCTGGATATGAGTCAACAGTGTGCCCTTGTAGCCAAAAGGGCTAATGGCATATTAGTTGCATTAAGAAGAGCATTGCCAGCAGATCCAGAGAAGTGATTATTCCCCTTTATCCGGCTTTGGTGAGGCCACATCTGGAGTATTGTGTCCAGTTCTGGGCCCCCCACTACAAAAAGGATGTGGACGCATTGGAGAGGGTCCAGCGGAGGGCAACCAAAATGATTAGGGGGCTGGAGCATATGACTTATTAGGAGAGACTGAGGGACTTGGGTCTGTTTAGTCTGCAGAAGTGAAGAGTGAGGGGGGATTTGATAGCAGCCTTCAACTTCCTGAAGGGAGGTTCCAAAGAGGATGGAGAGAGGCTGTTCTCAGTAGTGACAGATGGCAGAACAAAGAGCAATGGTCTCAAGTTGTGGTGGGAGACGTCCAGGTTGGATATTAGGAAAAACTATTTCACTAGGAGGGTGGTGAAGCACTGGGATGGGTTCCCTAGGGAGTCTCCATCCCTAGACGTGTTTAAGTCTCGGCTTGACAAAGCCCTGGCCGGGTTGATTTAGTTGGGATTGGTCCTGCCTAGAGCAACGGGCTGGACTTGACGACCTTCTGAGGTCTCTTCCAGCTCTACGGTTCTATGACTCTATGTCGCCCTCCCATCACTGGGCAAAACGAGAGGACGCAACTATTTACGTTCTGTGCCTATGACTATTGCCCCAGTGCTCCTGCATCCTGCGAGATGAGATTTCAATATTCAGGTTTTTCCAGTGCCACTGTTATTACTTCTCTTCCTGTAGTGCTGAGAGGTCCTAACGGAGACCAGAACCCGGCTGTGCCAGGTGCTGTGCACACACAATGTGTACAGCACTCACAGTTAGGTCTTTGCTGTCATCAAATCCTAGAATCCCAAGGCTGGAAGAGACCTCAGGAGTCATCGAGTCCAGCCCCCCTGCCCAAAGGGGGCATAAAAGATGGCTTGATGCCATTTTTCACTGTAAGAGAGCGAAGTCATGTCCACAATCGTGTTGTGAAGACACACCATAGGCGATCTGTGGCAGCGCTCATGAGATTCGCCACCCCCTGGTGCCTGGTTAAAATCTTAATTGCTAAATGGGGTGCCCCCTTATGCTCCCTCCTGTTCCTCTAGTTGGCCCCCCTTGCACCTCAGCAGGCACTGGCTACCTACGAACACACCTTTTTGGGCAGGGAAGACAGAGCCTGTCAGGCAGATTAAAAGACTTTAATTCACGAGGGAACTGTCAAGACCCTTTGCCTTGAAAGAGCCTGCAATCTAAAGGCCAGATTTGGATAAATACTTGGCTTGTAGGCATTTTAAGCATAAGGCTGCGTCTAGACAGCAAGGGTAAGTTGGAAAAAGAAACAATTTACAGAACGCAAACTGCGCATCTTTTTCCACTTTACTGTCCAAAGAGGCTTTTCTGAAATTCGGCGCATCTACATGGTGCCAAATTTTAGGAAAAAGTCCTCTTTTGACACATCCCTTCTTCCTTGGAAAACGAGGTTTACAGGGATGGCGAAAGAAGGCTTCCGCTTTTTCGAAAATTTCTCCAAAAAAGCGGACACATTCTTTGGATGTGGCCTTGATTTTCCCAGAAGAGTGCTGGAGTCTAGATGTAGCCTTACTAGGCAAGCAGTCTCGTTGAAACAAACGGGACTCCTAGCCAGTGTTCGCTAGGACCCCGCCCCAAAAACGTTTAGCTCCATCCACTCACGTGTGTGAAAACGGCCAACTGTCTGATCCGCGAGGGTTTTACCTCATGTTCGTTCACACCTGGTAAGTAAGAACACACCACTGAGGACAAGACCCATGTGAAGAAGGCTAAAAAGGTAAGTATTAGCCCCATCTCTGAGAACCAGATGGGAAACTGAGGCACACTCGTACACGGACACCCTTCCCCCCACCCCCCCACAAGATCTCATGTCCCAAGTCAGTATTTTTTCCACCAGACCATCCTTCTTTTCACAAGTCTCATCTGGAGTCTCCACAGAGCCTGCCCCAGTCCTGAGTTACAGCGGAGAAAACTCCCACTGCCTGCACCATTTCCTCCTCGCTTGTCTTCCCCGTAGTCAGACACAGGTAATTATCGGCCAAACCCGGTTTCCTCGGCACTCCCACTCTGCTTGCTGCCTCCTCGCTCTTGCAGGGAGCGGCGGGAGTGCGCTGGCTGGCGGAGAAGGGGGAGGATCCAGTTTTCGGAGGCTCCTTTCAAAGAGGAGCTGAAGAGGCTTGGAGAGGCGGGCCTGACTGAACGTCTTAATAGAGTCACTTTCACACACCACTTGAAAGCCGCCTGGCAACGTTCGCTCTTTAGCAAGGAAAATATTGTACAAGCGAATCGCCCTGCGGGGACAGACACCGGCCGGCCCTTTGCACTCCAGCTTTGGGTCTCGGTGGCTTTTCAAAGCATCGTGGGAGGGGCAGGCGCTGTGGTCCTGGGGAATGCGCCTTTGAGGGCTGGTCTTCCCAGACCGTCTAGGTGAGGGGCTGTGGAGTCAGCAACTCAACCCAGATCACTGCGTTGTGCTGAGTTCCCAACCGGCGGTGCCTCCTGCCAGTCTCACACACACAGCTCTTCCATTGCAGCCAAGTCCCGGCTCTTTGGAGCGATGCGACACCCCCAGTGAAAACAGACAATGCTTCAAAAGGGACCTGGGTGCCTAACGCCCCTTGGAGTTAGGGACCTCTATCAGTGGGGCTTAAGTGCCTAAATCCCTTTGAGGATCTGGCTGGAGCTGTCACTGAACCCACAGGAACCGGCAAGGCAGAGAGCCGGGAGGCTGAGCAAAGTGCAGGAGAGCAAATGTTTTAGGGAGAGGCTCATGCCCAGCTCTGTGTGCTTTGCTGGAGACAGATCTCAGCTGTGCCTTTCCCCCCGGATGGCAGCAGGCAGGGGCAATGCACCATTTTGTTGGCATGCATTTGCCGTGAGACGCAGGCACTGCCAGGGTTATAGCCAAGCTACGGGAATACGGTGCATGCTTTTAACAGAAATGTGCCAGCTTCTTTTGGTGTTGCTTATCTTGCTCAATGAACCAGAACACACCATGCTGGCAAAAGAAAAAGTTATTTTGCTGCTGTAGCTGCGTTTACAGAAGGAATGTTCTGCAGAATGGCTAGGCTGGCATGGCTTTTAGACGTAGACAAGGCTTAAGGCACTGGGCAGGGTCTCTGGAGAGCAGCTCTGGCTCTGCCACAGTCTTGCTGTGTGGCCTCGGGCAAGTCCTTTAAACCCCAGTTCCCCACCAGTGTACAAGCACTGAGTGATTTTGCAAGGAGTGCTGCAGGTCAGGACAGAGGTGCAAAGGAAGAGAGAAGCAGGAAGCACTTGCCGGCTGGGTATCCAGATGGATGTTGGGAGTAGAGGACAAGATGAGCAAGAAGGTGCTGCAGCTCTGGGTTGAAGTTCAGTGGCAGAAAGGAGTATAGGCAGGTCAGGGCTGAGAGCAGGAATGGAAGGAAGTCACAACTGGGAGCTTAGAATCATAGAACGCTAGAACTGGAAGGGACCTCGAGAGGGCATCAAGTCCAGTCCCCTGCCCTCATGGCAGGACCCAGCATGGTCTATATCATCCCTGACAGGTATCTGCTCCTAAATATCTCCAGTGATGGAGATTCCACAACCTCCCTAGGCAATGTATTCCAGTGTTTAACTGCCCTGATAGTGAGGAAGTTTTTCCTAAACCTCCAACCTAAACCTCCCTTGCTGCAGTATAAGCCCATTGCTTCGTCTCCTATCCTCAGAGGCCGAGGAGAACTATTTCTCTCCCTCCTCCGTGTAACACCCTTTTAGATACTACTCTTTGCCTTGCCTGCATTTCTCTCCTTGCACCATGAGGGGGACCCCTGACTGTCAGTTCATTGATAAGGTGTGGAGTGGGAAAAGTCTCCTTCCCCGTTCTAACAGATTGGGTGAACACTCTCCAGGCTGTGGCAAACAAGCATCTCAGGCCCACGCCAGTCATTTTGCAACGGCATAAAACCTCTCCCAGGCGCAGGCCCCGGATACAGCCTTGCCGGACCTTGCAAGGCGCAGCTCTGAGAATCTACAAAGCTGGGTTGCGTTTGCTTCCTTTCCTTTTATCATATCCAGAACCACCGTGCTCTGGCCTCCACCTCCCCAGAAAGCACTCCCTCTGCAAATGCCCTCACCAGAGCCCAGCAATTGATTTAACCTCGGTTATCTCTCCGATTAGCCCAACCACAATACAGATAGCTGGCTCTTATCAGCCCATTAAGGAGTCAAAGAATGCTGTTACCAATTTTTTATCTCCAAAATGCACACAAAGCCCCGCTGATTATTCTATTAATTTGTTAATGAACCTGTCTTGCCAGACAGATTCGCTGCTCCCTTGCAAGGCAGGGATAGGGAATTCAATCTTTCTAGGGGCCCAGGCCCGTGGCTCAGAAAGCTTTTAGCTTGCAACTTCTATCGGATCGGTAGCAAAACTTCTCCCGCCGCGTCTGCCAAAGGGATGTGTGTCGGGAGCCACGTCCGTGCTAAGAGATGGAAAGGCTGGCTGAAGACCTCATAAGTTTATGAGAGGACAGGTTGAGCAGACACGGTTTGTTCTGCAACCCTGTGTTTTGCAGGACTCTAGCATAAGCTCTGTTGATCCCAACACAGGCAGTGAGGCCAGGTCTATACTACACCCAGAAGGCCGACTTAAGGCACTTAACTCCAGCTACGTTTTTGACACAGCTGGAGTTGTCTTGCTGTAAGCCGAGCTTGGCGCCGTCTCCACAGTGGGAGGTTGATGGAAGAAATGCTCCTGTTGATTTCCCTTCCCCCTTGCAACAGCGAAGCGCTCTGGTACTGATGGGGAGACAACCTCAACATTCGATTTAGAGGGTCTTCGCTACATTCACTGAATGGAAAACCAGATTGACCGACGCCGCTTTGATCTTCCCACGAGGGGAGACATGGCCTGATTTTCTCATCCATGAATTTGGAGCCCTCGAATTTTGAGGGCCTAACTAGAGACGCCGAAGGGGTGATTTTGAGTGGACCTGAGCCTCTGAAAGCCTATGGGATCAGATAGGGCTCGTTGCCTCTGAAAATCAGGCTCAGTGGGCACCTGAAAACACATATCAGAGGCTGTAGGTCCTCCATGATATTCTGAACCGTTTGGCACGCAAAGGGAGAACTGAGTGCCAGGCAGAGAGACTTTCCCAAGGTCAACTAGAAAGTTGGTGGTGGAGCAAGGAAGTGAACCTGCCTCTACACACTTAGGGCAGCATATTCCCACCACCGGCCTGTCTCTCCACTGCCACGAAGGCGAGACTGTTCAAAAAATAATCCAAGCTGAGAGTCTCACGAAGCCACAGGACTTTGGGTTCCTGTTTATGGGGGGCTCTAATGCTGGCCTCCCCACAACACAGTCATCTGCCTCAATTCTCTTCTACTGGGGGTCAGGCTTTAGGGTTCTTTTCCCAGCTCTGTGGTCCTGGGCACCGCCTCACACCCTCCTGTCCTGAGTTCACCCGCCTGTAAAACCCCTATAGCACTTTTTGGGGGCATCAGACTATATGGTAAACATTCTGATGTCACCAACGGGCGGCTGGTGCAGAGAACGAGGGCAGTCTTGTCTCCAGTTCTGGGCACCGCATTTCAAGAAAGATGTGGAGAAATTGGAGAGGGTCCAGAGAAGAGCAACAAGAATGATGAAAGGTCTAGAGAACAGGAGCTATGAAGGAAGGCTGAAAGAATTGCGTTTGTTTAGTTTAAGAAAGAGAAGATTGAGGGGGGACATAACGGTTTTCAGGTATCTAAAAGGGTGTCACAAAGAGGAGGGAGAAAAATTGTTCTTCCTGGCCTCTGAGGATAGGATAAGAAGCAATGGGCTTAAACTGCAGCAAGGGAGGTTTAGGTTGGACATTAGGAAAAAGTTCCCACCTGTTAGGGTGGTTAAACACTGGAATAAATTACCTGGGGAGGTTGTGGAATCCCCATCACTGGAGATATTTAAGAGCAGGTTAGATAAATGTCTATCAGGGATGGTCTTGACAGTGCTGAGTCCTGCCATGGCTATGTCTAGACTGCAAGTCTCTTTCAAAAGAGGCTTTTTTGAAAGATACTTTCAAAAAAACCTCTTTTGAAGAAAAGCGTCTCGACTACAATCAGTACTTTCGGAAAAGCAAGCCGCTTTTTCGAAAGAGAGCAACCTGGCAGCCTGGATGCTCTCTTTCGAAAAAGCACAGTTTGCATTCCATAGCGCCTTTTTTCGAAAGAGCACTTTCGCAAAAAGGTGTTATTCCTCGTAAAACGAGGTTTTCCGCAGTCGAAAAAACTGCTGCGTTCTTTCGATTTACTTTTGAAAGAACGCGGCAGCAGTCTAGACGCAGGGGAAGTTTTTTAGAAAAAACCCTGTCACGTAGACACACCCCAGGAGGGCAGGGGACTGGACTCGACCTCTCAACGTCCCTTCTGGTCCTTATATTGTATGAGTCTATGATTCTGAATGGGTGAGGCTTATCGTGGTGGTAATGGTGGTTAACTGTTACTCGGGGGCAGCCCATGGGGCTGCCAACTCCCAGCCCGTGCAGACTGGGTGTTGGCAGCCTTGCTCAGGGATGGAAGTAGCAGCCTTGGGTCTGGGGAAGGGACTTCCAGCCCCCCATGGAGCTGCCGACTCCTAGCCTGGGCGGGCTGGGTGCCAGCAGCCCAGTGCGGGGCCAGAAGCAGTGAAACTGGAGCAGGCCATTCCAGCCAGTCATGGTGGGCAGAGGGGCCGCTCCAGCTCAGTGGTCTCAAGTGCCCCCCCCCATTTAATCAGTTAACCGGTTCAACGTAACCATTGACCACTTAGGTCATTAAACGGAATTTTCCATCTCTAATTAATACAAGCAGAAAATACCACAGGAGTGGCCATTGTGGTGGTAGTTTTGTTCCTCATGCAAGGGAGAAGTGAAAAATCCTGTTTTAGCAGAAAAGAAAAACAGCGTGACAGAGATTCAGTTCAGGACGCTGCGGAAGAGTGGGAGGAGAGAGAAACAAAAATAATCTAGCACCACATTAGGAAAGGTCTGTCTATCACAAAGGCTCTATGCTTTCACTCATGGTGAGGACAATTAATTGCCTCCCTGCCAGCTAGCCCTCCCCCCCCTCCAGCTCCCCCCAACCCCACTCCTTCCTGAAAACTGTTTCCTTTTCAATTTATTTTTAGGCAAAGATAGCTAGATGTTTAAGTATTTCGAAAGCTGCCAATTGCACAACAAATTAAATGCATAACCCCAGTGCACTCTGGGGAGGAATACATTATGGACAAAAGAAACCTGTCATCACACCCACACACAACATTGTTTACTTTGCACTCATACACGACTCTGCTGTCACCGTGATCCGTGATTCCCAAGGGCGAAAGACAAAAAGCAGAGAAACTTACCAGCAGCTCAAAAAAGTCCCCATCTGATGGCCCCAAGTGTCATCTGTCCCTAAGTTTCACGAGAGCCATGAAAGCCAGGGGATTGGATCAAGGAAGTGGACACGTTCCAAAACACAATGTCAAAACACCTCAGGCATCAGGGGGATTTCTGAAGCCACTTCTGGACCGTATGTTGTAAACAGGCCATCTATCTTATTTATTAGCTGAACTGAAACACTGGCTCTGAAACCTTTAATTTTTAGGGGGCTAATTTGGACCCAAGCATTGTGGCACTGAACCAGAGTCTACTAGAAATCGAAGGTTTTCAAAAGTCAAAATCCCGCAGCTGGGGGTTCTTCAGAAAGCCTCTGTGCCATTCTACATCGCTCCCGTGAGTGCTATTCCCACTTAACCATCTCAGGCTGTGGCCCCCAAACGATTCATCCTGTTTTCACATGGCAAGTTCAGAGGACTGGCTCTCCAGACTGGAGCTGATCTTGCAAAGTAGCATTGTCAGGACTTAAACCTGCAAAACTCATGTTAGAAAAATGCCAAAGTCTCCCCATCAAATGTTGACCATCGCTTGGATTCCTGCTCTGGATATCCGCATTTTCTTGTTACTTTGTGACTCTCTATCCCAAGTCTTCAGCAGCACTTTCCTTGACTCCTCAGTGGGCTTACACAAGGAGGAGCCTCTAAACATTGAATTAAAAACAAAGCGCTGGAGGAGAACCAAGCTGGATTAGCCGAAGATGGGCTGGCTGGCCTCCTGGGTTGAGATCATTTATAATTGGCCAAGCCCTAGTCTGTTCCATTGCAATATGCGTATTGTATGTTCTCAGCCATCAAGATGATAGGATAAGAGCTGTGAGGAGTCTGCAAGAAGTAAAAAATGGGATTCTAAAACTGAAAAAAGGGAGAAGGTATTTGAGAGACAAGGAGCACTACAGTAAACAAAGGGTTAACTTGAGCTCAGCTCCCACCCTCTTTCTCTTGCAGAGATGTGGAGGGGCAAGGCTGTAAGTGTGTCTGTTGAGGAGACAATGTTTTGGGGAACACCCTCAGTGCCGGAGATGTAGGACCCGGAGCGGGGATGTTTTCTCTTTAGTCTCTTTTATTCCTGAGTTAATGAGGGATTTTGATCTCTGCTTAGCTGCGCTGGTCCCCGAGGGAAAATCTTGCCGATCCCTGTTTGAATGTTCTTGGTTTCAGCTGAGTGGCTCCGCCCGCTGGTTTATCATATGCTTATGACCTTTCCTGGCCCAGCTCTGGAATGTGAACGGTTAGGGCGATGCTCTGGGATGCTACAGGTCCAGGGTCAGGTTTGCAAAGGAAGCACCCTCCAACCATTCAACAGCGTGAGGACTGGACTCAGCTTTACCCTCTCTGCTTCTGATGGCCCCACCGCTCGATGAGCTCTTCGCCGCTGCCAGTCTGTCCCATGTGCCGTCGTGCTTGGCTGTACCACCTGGCAATGTGCATGCCACAAAAGCAAACAAGTCCATAGGTAGCTTGCAAGCTGCTGGGGGAAGGGACTGTCTCTCTGTTCTGGATCTGTCCAGCGCCTGGCACAGCGGGACTCAGGTTCTCCTAGGTGCTGCCCTAGGAGAAGTGCTTTTAATATTCAGGGGCCCCACGCCGCATTCATTGACACAGTGGGAAATCAGGAAGGGGAGGTGTCCCAGATCGGGGCTCACAGAGGTGGTTGTCTTTATGAGAGGTCTCATCATCGTCCAAGGGCATTCGTCCTGCAGGACTGAGGCACGATGAATCTCTGGGGCTCCACGTTCTCCTCCCAACAGCGACCATCTCCCCTGGCCCTACCTGCACCTTTCTATCCAGCCAGGGCTTGGTATTTGGCTCAGAAGGTTAGTTACTTGTGGCCACAATCCATCACCCTGTCTGCTTGTGCATTGGAATCCATTTTTAATGAGGTATTTTGGAAGGGGTGGAGGCATCAGAAGGGAGAATGTGTGGGTGAGTATAGAGGGGGTTACATCGGGGGGGGTTATTTGCTGCAGACATTGCTGCCACTGCATGGCAGACGATGCATCCTCTTTCCCGTTCCCCTTTTGCTCGCTTTCCCTTCGCTGCCACGCGAGGATGCAGCAGAGATGGGGACTGTAAAGACAAAGCCAAAAGCTGCCGGCCAGAATGAGTCCCAGCGGCAGCACCACCTAAGCGGAGCCCATTCCTGCAGCAGTTTTCAGGAGCAGCCAGCTGGCAAAAAAATGCCCCCTCCTCATGCCCAGTCCCCTTCGCACGCTTGCTTATATCCCCCCTAAAGGGGTCAGACTGGTTGCCCGACAGCATGTTTCCCAAATTGTGCTGGGGTTCTGCGAAGTGAAAGTAAAGTTTCCGCGAGAATACGTCCCCCCTTAAAGAGACAGAGAGGGGCTGGCGCGGGGCTGGGTTGTTTTTTTTTTTTTGCTTGACAAATTTCCCTCCCGACTGTAGAGGTTCCTTGAAATTCTTCCAAGTTTAAAAGGGTTCCGTGGCCAAATAAATTGGGAAACACTGACCTACAGTGCACTTCCAGCTCCTTGCTACTGGCCTCAGTCGGACCCGGCACCTCCAGGAGAAAGGGCCCTTCTTGGCGCTCTGAATCAGTATCCCCTTTGCTAAACCTGCCAGGATGGGGGCCCATTAGTGTCATTCAGACAGGGCGTGCTGCAGGATGCGCTTCCCAATGCCACTTGTAAACAGCGTGGGGATATTTTATTTCCCCCAGCCTCACCCAGGCAGACACTCACTCAGATGAATGTGGCTTGGTACCTGGAGCTCATGTTCAGCTCACGGCGACTCCCAAATCTTTTTCGGAGTCACTGCTTCCCCGGAGAGAGTCCTCCGCCCTAGAAGCATGCCCGACTATCTTACATTTAGCTGTATCAAAGCACACAGTCTGCTTGGGTTCATTTACCAGACTGCTTAGTCTCAATGACCTGCCCGCTTTGATATCTACCATCCCCCCCACCGCCATCACTGCTCCAAGACACACCCCAACTCTCAGCGGCAAGCATACATGTTCCCCATCCTACACACACAGAGCAGCACCCTTGAAACAGCATTGTGTGTCAGCACCCCCCACCCCAAATAGCTCAGACTCTCACCCACATGCCTCTCTGCCTTTTGTAATAATTAACTATTTAAAATTCTACGAGTGCTAATCGCAGCCGCACGGGCCGGGTTCTCATTAGCCAGGATCAATTCCTGTTGACTATTCGCCTCCAGGGGCGGATGTGGACAGAATGAGCCGATGATTTCTCTCTTGCTACGGCAAAGCTAATGAGTGGCTGCCGCTACGGTAGTGCAGTCAGTCTCCTGTAATCAGTCAAAATAACAAGCAACAGCACCTTCTAGGGACGCAGGGTATTCTACATAAATATACATAGCCCGGCAGCCGTGCCGATGGACTCCCATCTCAATGAGGGATAGCCATGGCTCAGGCGATGTGGGCGGATGGAAAAACCCACAGCCCTGGAATTAGTTTCGAGGCTTTAAGGCACATCGCTCCTGCTCTGGAGACTCCATTTGAGATCTACCCACACAGTCCCAGCGCCAGGAGAGTCCATCTTCCCTAAAGAGGCATTTCCACTCAACTACACCAATCACCTCTAAAAACCAATAATTAATTGCTTCCTTCGGGGAGCCGAGCTTTGGAGGCCTGTGCAAATGCAGCCGGTGGGGGAATGTGTTTATTTCTCCTTGGCATTTTTCTCACGCGTTTTTGTTGCCATTGTGACGTAGTGTGGGTACCTTGCTGGTTGCTAGGCTTGGGCTGTGGGTGACCCCCACTGGCTGCTGTCTGTACCACGGCCCAGCCGAGTAGCTGATGGGACAGGGAGGTACCTGTTCGACCGGTTACCTCCCAGGGAGAGGAACAAAGGAAGGTGGAATGCTGCCCCTGGCTGGGGGCAGGGCTGGAAGAGATGGGTCTTTAGTTTCGGTCTGGAAAGCAGGGGAGAAGGAGCTAGGGAGGGGGGCTAGGACTGTAGGGCCCAGCCACCCCCCATCTCAAGGGGGGGGGGCACTGAGGCCTCCTAGCCCCAGTTCCTGTAACCAGATTATATCTTGCTCGGGAACTCAAGGTATTGGAGATCCCCGTGCCTGGAGCCATAAACAGAGAGGGCCGTGACTAGTCTACCTCATTGGGAAATGTAGCTCAATTAGCATGCAAAATAGAGGTCCTCTGCAGGCAGACCCTAATTAAAGAGCTCACTCTGGGAGACAGAGGACAGCAGGGATGGGAAAAGAGGAGTTTTGTGCAATGGGGGGGGGCAGTGTTCCCCCCAGGAGCGATGGGCAGGTACCCATGTAAACGTGTTGCCCTGGTGATGCCGGAGGATGCCTCGCCCACGTGAAGATGAAAGCAGCATGCCATCTGGGGACAGAGGAGGATAAGTGAGTGTCACTTCCAATCAGACCTCACACCGCAGGTCGCAGGAAAATGAGAATTGGCAGGTATCTTCGCCCAATGACCAAGCAACCCTATTTCTGCACCTTCTCAGCAATTAGGTGAAGAAATTAAATTGGCACCTTCTTAACAGCCTGCCGGTCACCCAGGCGGATGAAAGAATCCGCCTTCCTGAGCCGGGAGACAACAGCAGGACCACAGTCGGTAACAATCAGGATCTCAAAGCACTTCACTGATATCAACGTAGTCCCAACACTACTGCAAGGTGGGAAAGATCATTCCAGTTACACAGGGAAACTGAGGCCCAGAGCGAGGTGGCTTTCCCAAGATCAGACAATACATTTGGGCAGAGCCAGGAATGGAGCATAAAGTCTCATGCTGTTTGCCATGGAATACGAATAATGCCCAGCTTTTTTAGCTGGGTCTATTGCTGCTGGTGGATTTTTTAAAAAAAAATACTAGTTATTGATTTCAACCAAGTGCTGTTCTGAGGATATGTTTTCTCTCCTGCCTGGGAAGTGGCCCAAGCAGAGAGATCAAAGGCTGCTCTACTTTCTCAGGGTTCCTCAATCTTCTTCTTCACCATGTATTTTAGAGAAGTGTTCCGGCTGTCTGTGTGCTGTGCTGCTGTGGAGCTCTACTTTACCCCTAAATCTCTTCCAAGAGCCCAGTCAGCAGTGGTAGTGTTGGCAACACTGCCAGACAATATTGACCTCCCTTGGTTCAAGTTCTCGGTTTTGGCACCAGTCAGATCCCGAGGGTGCCAGACTAGAGAGGTTCAACCTGTCGTAATCAAAATCCAAGAGGATTCAGTTCAGTTGACCTAATTTTAAATTCACTCCTCACACCGTATCATTGCATGTTCAATTTCAAGAGGAGTTTCACATGCCAATCAAGAGACCCCGAAAAGTACAGCAAGGTGAGAAGGAAGAATCCTAAAAATATCCACACACAAGCAGGGATTGATGCAGTACCGATAGGAGGAAAATTAACAGCCTGAAAGCTGCATCTTTGCTGCTTCTTGCATCCCCACCTGCAAAGGCTTGTTAGCAGGAACGAAGCATAGCTAGACACACATGGAAAATTATACACCTTCTTGTTTTCCATGATTAGGGCTAACAATAGGCATCAGGCTCAGATACTGCATGAAGAGAATCCATCTCCAGCATTCCCTCATGTCGTGTTACTTTTACAGCCGAACTGCCAAAAGTGCTGGGAAGCTTTAGAGACAGGCTGAGAAAAACAAAGCTTGAGTCTCAAGACAAACATCTAACCCTAGGCAGGTCTAAAGGCAACTTGGCCTGTGTAGATGGTGTCCCGGTTACACCGTGCAGGCTTCCTCAGAGAGGAAAATGTTTTTTCCCCCATACACATAGTGGATCTTAGCTAGTATATAACAAGCACTTCAGTCAGACCTTGAAGTGCTTTACATACAATGACTAGTAGCATCTCTGGGTTACAGATGGGCTGCGTCTAGACTGGCAAGTTTTTCCACAAAAGCAACCGCTTTTGCGCAAAAACTTGCCAGCTGTCTACACTGGCCCATTGATTTTGCGTAAAAGCACTGACGTTCTACTGTCCGAAATCAGTGCTTCTTGCGCAAATGCTTTGACATTCCCGTTCAGGCAAAAGCCCTTTTCCAGAAAAGTTTTTGCACAAGAGGGCCAGTGTAGACAGCTAAAAACTGCTTTGCGCAAAAAAGCCCCGATGGCGAAAATGGCAATCGGGGCTTTCTTGCGCAAAACCGCGTCTAGATTGGCACGGACGCTTTTCCGCAAAAAGTGCTTTTGCGGAAAAGCGTCCGTGCCAATCTAGACGCTCTTTTCTGCAAATGCTTTTAACGGAAAAACTTTTCCGTTAAAAGCATTTGCGGAAAATCACGCTAGTCTAGATGTAGCCAATGGAGAAACTGAGGCATGGAAGCCTAGTTTTGAGTGAGAGTGAGAGTGAGAGGGAAATGTGTTTTTAACTAGAGAAAAAATCCTACCAGAGACAAGGCACTATGTAGTTAGCAAGGTGAATCCTGGGCTCCTTCACATTTAACCTGACTAATCAACTTGTGTGAAAACTACAAGCTACCTTACTTTCTCTAGTCAATAACATATTTCTTTTCCCCCTCTAGAGAAGACCCAGAGAGAAGTGACTTACACATTATACCCGTGACAGCTATGGGAATGGAACCCCAGATAGACAGCCCTGTGCAAGGTTCCCTCTAATCTTTTCCAGCCATGTGTGGAATAATTTTATGCACACCAAGGCATGTGTAATGTGCACAACCTGTAGAAACAAAAAAAAAAACCCTCCTTTTGGGTACTCTGCTAATCAGCTGGATCGTATTTCAATCTTTCCTGAGTGGCTGCCTGAGCAGCCACCTTACAGGGAACACTGGCCCAGTGCTGTACCCATTAGACAAGACAGCCTCCCCAGTGATTTTTGGAAGCACTGCTTATTAAAGAGAGGAGGGAAGCAAAAGATTTGTGAATTGGAATTTATTCTGGAAACTCTTCAAAGTAATTTGAGATTTGCAAAACTCCACTAGTTTGTCCATTTTTAAACAGCACTAATGACAAAGGGAAATCTAGAATCACCTCCCCAGAGGAGGGGAAAAAACCCCAAAACAGAGGCCTTCAAGGCAGCCTGCTTGCTGAAAATCGATAACTAGTATTAAAAAATGGATCCATTTCCCACTGGAACACACAGCTCAGGGCTTTGCCATAAGTCTGAGGAACAGTCAATATTTACTGTGAGTGTCTCACGTAAAGATTGAACTTCGATTTACTGAGCCCATTACTGTGCGTTAATAATATGCCAATTGATTATTAAACCCTATTTACAGAGGTGATGAAAAATGGGCTGGAAAGAGCCAGGCGATCTGATGCAAGGTTATGATAACTAGGGAATGTAATTGCACAAGTCTGCGTTAGCCAAACAATCTTCATGTTGTTAAAACACATTGTATGAAGGCACTAAAATGATTCAGAGGGGGAGACTACTTGAGATGAGTCACAGCCCATGTTGCAGCCCAGTGCCCCACAATATGCAACGGGTTATTAATTTGTATGATGGCTGTACCTCAAGGCTCCAACTTGGATCACAGCCCTGTTGTGTTAGGTGGTGTCCATACATAGCACCTGACCTGGCCCTGCTCTAATGAGCAGCAATCTAAATGCACAACACAGAAGTAGTATGGGAAGGGAAACTGAGGCACATGCCCAGGGTCACACAGTGAGTCTGGCGGCTGGGCCAGGAATTAAACCCAGATTTCCAAAATCCAAGTCCAGTCTTAATTAGCATTCTTTGGACACACCTGTTAATACATAGCCAGCGATGAGCTGTCCCTGAAATGTGTGCTTTTTCTCTAGCTACTCTAAACCTCCCGAGTACCTCTGAAATAGATTTAAAATTCAATTTGCAAACTGTTGTTGTTAGTTTGACACCAATAATTGTCCCGACAAAGTGTAAATTCACTGAGCACAGCAGCTTAAGCACATTTACCGCCAGGTCTGTGCGAAATCGACACCCTTTGTTCTGTGAATTTTCACTTGCAAGCTGCAAAACATGTCAGACTTGAGTGCCGCATCCTTCTGCAACAAAGCTAAAATAACCACGAGGACGTCTCTCCTGTGCTGAAATAACTCAGACCCTGCTCCATCCCGATGACGCAGTCTGCACCTGACTGTACGTTTTGGAGCAGGGCGACTTTATAGGAGCGGCACAGCATTCATAAATAGCATGCCGCTGAAATTTTGTCATTTGAGGATTTTTCACTGCGGGCCCATAAATGACATTTCTTGCAGCACGTTCAGCATACTACCGATTTTCTTACTGAAAAATACAGGGAACCGTCAATGTTGGCGTGCTTGGTCTACGTTAAGTCATGCTTGTTTTACTGAAAAAACAATAGCGAAGGGAATTGTTTTGTCCAACAGATTTTTTTTCCCCTTCTTTTTTCCCCAGACACATGCTCTTGAATTTGGAGCTTCACATACATTGTTAATTTTGCACATATCCCTCCAACAACTCGGCCCAAGTCTCCTTTTGCAATGATGTTCTCTATTGCACTGTAGGATACCAATTACTGTACAGTTCAATGCCATAGTTCCTAACAGGTGCCTGTTTCACAGTGATGGAAATAGCTTCAATTCAGCATAATACACCTTACCACTGGTCTTCAGTGGATTGCCGCTCTCCAGGCATTTAAATTTTGCTCGGCGTGGGACACAGGCTGCGGAGAGATTTTGAACCCTCCGAAGACTGAGCTATTTAAAATAGGAGGTTGGCCAGGCCTATGATGAAGACAGGACCGCTCGCAAAATCCAGACCTGGGCATGGAATTGGAATGTTCTCAAAGTCCAGCTTCATTTGGATCCAGGGATTTGGTTCAGGCCTACATCCTAAAATACAAGCTAGAGCGATTGGGCAGCTGGAGAATTTGCTTTTGTACTCTCTGCACATACATTCGTTTGGCCACACACTAACTAAGTAAACTTATTATGCCTGGGCTATTAGGTTCATTTGAAATACAGATGATGAAAAAAAAATAGGGAGATCTAACACAGAGCGTTAAAAAAAAAGAGGCAATTAAAATTAAATTCAGACCCAGCTGGCATTATCACTTCCGAGGGGGAGTATCTGCAGGCAGAGTGGTTTTCTTGAATTATTTGAAGGTTGGTTTTAATTTTTCCTCTGCCTCTATGCCCCATGCTATGTGTGCTCGTATCTGATCCTGCATGCCCCCAGACACAGTAGCAGAGCCATAGTGCTTTACTTATGAGTTTGATCCCACCCCCCCAAGGAAGGAAAAGGAGTCCGACTTCATGCTCTCCAAGGCTGCCGTGTTTAGCAGACAGCCCATGCCAAAGGGAGAGAGGTGGCTTTCTTCAAAACAGCATTTCGAACAAGAACAACAATCCCCCAGTTCTCAACTCCAACTACAGTTGCATTCCCACTCGATCGTGACATTCGAGACTTTGCGCTGCACCACGGAAATCAATGGGAGTTTTCCACCTGGCTCCAGCCCGACCAGAATTGGGCCCCTTGATGCTCCAAAGAGGCAGAATCCTCCAAAGGTTCTCTCATCACTCCCTGAACAAAAAACTCCTCTGGAGTCCAAACTTAACAGTCAGTTGAAGAGTAGCACATGAGCAAGAACGGAAGAACGGCTGCAGTGACAGCGAGTCCCAGTGAGACTGAAAATCTTGTAGGATTCTAACTCATTGGCTCTGTTTCTTGAATACATCGCTCTTCTAATAAGCATTTTCCATCAGAAGATTTCTGAGCATTTCACAAGCAGATTAAGGCTCGCAATTTCCCAGTTCAGTCAGGAAACTGAGGCTTGGAAAAGCTGAAGAGAGAGCAAATGGGAGAAACTAACATTGCTCCCAGGGGATCTAGATCCCATGCCTGTGCTCTCACTGGTATATCACATTTCCTTCCCAGAGCTGGGAATAGAACCCAGGAGCAGCAGGCCCGCTAATTGTATCCATCCATGTGCAGAATAAATTTTGTTAAGTGCACCAAGCCATGCTCAGCCGTGCACCACCAGTAGAAACACATGATGCTGGCTACAGGTGCTCTGCTAATTCGCTGGGTGGCATTTGACTCTATCTTGGGTGACTGCCCAAGCCCTCAGCTTAGAGGAAACACTGCCTAGGAATCCTGGTGCTCAGTCCCCAGCTGTAATCAGAACCTCTCATCCCATGCCTAATTATTTCCTCGTCTCCCTCTGCCTCCTGTCCCTATTACCCTGGCTCTGTGCAAGAAGGACAAACAGGTCCAGTCCTCCACCTCCCACCACTACACAGAAGCTGGAAGAGGGAACGAGCCACAACGGGCATTCGCGAGATACATGAACTTGTTTTCAGAATATGACTTTTTTTGCAGTGCTTGATGGAGTGGCAAAGTTTCCCTTGGAATTGGCTGCTCTGCTCTAGCAGCAGCTGGAGGGAAGGTGACAGATAGGGTCTGGGATAGCTTCCGTTTACCTCTCCTGTCTGGCTGACGGCAGCCGGAGTGAAGATAATCTATGAGCAGTAATGTGCATCAGCATTGCTTTCTCCTCTGTATAAATCAGGAGGGCGAAGGCTTATTGAAAACAGTTCTTCTGGTGCTTGCCTCCTTCACGCCCATAGCATTATCCATCTGGCGCTGAAGGTCACAGCAGCCTTCTTGGAGGGGTTGTTCACCAGGCGGAGCGGGCGGAGGGTGTGTGTGTGTGTGGGGGGGTGTTTCACTTCGTCATTTTCAGAGTGGAGGGAAGGCTTTTGCAGAATCACATCAAGAGATCTTGCGCCCAACTTTCTGCACAGCCTTGCACAACGGACGGAGCTCTGTGCTGGGTCCTACAAGAACTGGGTTCTGTTCCCAGTTCTGCCACTGCCATACTACATGACCTCGGTCAAGTCATTTCACCTCTCTACACAGCAGCTTCTCTTCCCACGCTGTCTGTTCAAGGAAGCCCTTTAGAGCAGGGCTGACTCATAACTGTGTGCAGCACCTTGCACTGTAGGGCTCCTAGAGAATCAGATCCAACGTAAACTCGGGTTCATAACAATATCCGTGTCTCAAGTTTCCCCATCTGCATAATGACATTGCTGAGCTATCTGCCATGCAGAGGACAACTCAATAAGACTTCATCAGTGTTCACATAGCTTTCAGAGGCCTTCAGAGAGAAGGGACTTGGGAAGAAGCACAAACTGTTGTTATTAATGATCTCTCTGGTGCATTTGCAGTCCCAGAGCAGCAGGCGCTGGGCACGTGTCTCTCTGGTTCGGTGCCTAAACCCAGAGTGAAAGGGGACCTGATTTTTCAAAGCTGCCGAGTTCGGGATGAAGCTGAGTCCCCCTGGAAACCGAGTGTATTATTCAGGTGTCTCACTGGAATGAGCAGCCTGAGTCACCCATGTCTGTGCCTCCTCGGAGGCCACGTTCTGCCTTTGATCTCTGCGTAACCCCACATCCTCCCAACGGGAGGGAGATCTCTATGCAAACCGCCGAGAGCACAGACCCCAGCCCACCGACCGCCAGGCCTGTGGCGGTGGATCCTCCTGCTCCACAGAAACAGTCTTGCCCAGCTTAGGCATTGCAGCACGGCGGATTAGGTCAAGTGGGTCAGCCAGACGGAGGCCGAGGAACGGACAGAGGGCAGGCAGAGAGGCCGCGGGACGGCCCTGGAGGGGAGACGAGGTGGCCGTGGCCTGCCCTCTATGCGGAGCTGCGATCACACGTCCCCCAGGCAGCCCGCCGAGGAGCTGCATTTCAGAGGCTGCCATTTATCAGCCCCGGCGACAGCCAATAATCTCATCCCTCTTCCCGACACCGCGCTGGCTCGCCCGTGATGGAGCACCCAATCCGGCGGCATTTAACAGGCCTGTGACATGTGACAGACGGGAGGGGGGGCCTCCCCACGCCACAGCCGGGCGGCCCATCAAACAACCTCGCTTTGCGGGGGCCTCAAGATCACCCGCTACCTCCTCAGCCAGACGGGGCACTGCAGGTCCAGCCCTCGCCCTCCTCTCTTGGGCCCCTGCTGCTCTTCTCCCCCCCTTGGTGCCCACCGCTGGCTCCCTCCTGGCCAGATAAGCTTTGGAATGGCTCTAATTTATCTGCCGCACGACTTAATTAAAGTCAGTGCCAAGGAAGAGACGATCAAGTTATTGACCCAGCTCTGGCTCCTTCTCCCCCCCTCCCCCCCAGCAGAGGAACACCACAAAGCACCAAGCCTCTCCCCCCGCAATGCATGCTGGGTTGGATTTGGGGAGGATGCCGAATCCCATAGCAGCTCTCGTGGGGATACTCTTGGGCCTCCAACTACTTCCCACGGCGGAGGCCCACCCAAGCAGACCCCTTCACTCCATTCCTTCTGCCTCCCTGCTCACCTCCGTCTCTCCTACACACAGAGACGGGGTAGGGGACAGGTTGGGATCAAGCCCACAGGCTCAAATGTAGCCCACCAGTTTGGGCCAAACCCAGGGCCAGCTTTAGGCCGATTCACCCGATTCCCCCGAATCAGGCCCTGTGCCTAAAAGGGCCCCGCGCCCTAAAGCCAGAAGTGTGTCGGGCACAATGCGGGAGGGAGCGTCGGCCCTGGAGGAGGAGGACGGCGGCTCTTGTGCGCAGCGGGAAGGCGGGACTCTGGGGATTGTTTCTTCGTGTGCTTTTTTTTTTTTTTTTAAGGTCAACAAAAATATCCTGGCTGCCGGGGCCCCGTCGAATTGGGTTCAAATTGGGCACCGCACTTCCTAAAGCTGGCCCTGGCCAAACCTTCACTGCGGAGAGGTGGGCAGTGGAAAACAAAGACTGACACACTTTCACCCATCCTGTTCTCTCCTCTCTGAATCAAAAGATCCTTCCAGAATAGCCCTTCGGTGTGCTCATCCCCTCCCCCAAACCTCAAGGAGTGAAAGAAAAGGAAGGAAGGAAAGGGCCGTGTAGCGACTACAAAAGAGATGGCTGCACCCTGTCTACACTACAGAGCTAGGTTGGTGTGAGACAGCTTGAGTCAACCTGACGCCCTAAGTGCATACAGCAAAATGTCGCTCTGCCAATGCCCCCAACTTGCCACATTGACGTGAGTGGAAATGGAGTCATGTCGATGCAGTGTCAGCATAGCTTGCCAGTGACTGGCGCTGCCTTTCCGAAATGGCCCCCCTCCAGCAGTGACGTGCCCAGACACAAGGTGCCTAGTGTGCACCAGGGATGCCAAAGTGCGCTTAATCAGCTCATCAAGTAGCCGATGGAATTTCCACCGACTACTCGATCAGTTAGCGGGGCGGGGGACTACAGAGCCCCAGCGGGGTTAGCTCCTGGCTCCAGGCCCTAGTGCCGCTGCGGTTCTGCCTTTTAAATGGACTAAGAGCCCTTATTTCATTTAAAAGACAGAGGTGCAGCGAGGGCCCTGACTGCTCTTACTCCATTTAAAAAACAGGCGTGGCACCTAGGACCGGGTGTGAGCCGGGAATCAGCTGATTTCCAGCACGTGCCTGGTCCTACACTGCGCCTCCGCCTCCCCTGCCCCCCTGTGGAGATGGTACTGGCAGGAACTCGATTTTAAGATGGCTCCCCCTAGGCAGCAAGCGGCAGAGCGGAGGGGGGGGAGCAAGTAGTGACTCGACTGCCCGATAGGCACGTGCTTATCAAGTAGCCGACGATGCGACTAGTCGCTCGCCTCCTTAGTGTGGACGTGTCCAACTGATTCAGTTACCCCTGACGTAACCAAGGTCACGTGTAGATCTGCCGCATGCCGAGGGTGATACATGCCCCCCATCCCCCCGCCCTCAGGGGATGTTAGCCGTGCTGTCGATGAGGCAGAGGAAGGTCCTGCCAGGCTTCGAAGGCCTGCAAGGAGGCAGTGGGCAGCAAAGGCGGGAACAGAGCCGAGGCGCAATTGTGGCTTCCGGCGTGAAAAGGGATCAGCCGCTCACCTAGGGCCAGGCAGCACCGGACCCTCCCAGTCATTCTTCCTTTATCCATCGCTAGCGCATTTACCCACCGTTGCTCGGTCGGACTCCGGTTTTTTGTTTTTTGTTTTTTAAATAAAAGGAAAATGCGTCCCAGTCAGGCAGTGAGAGCAAAGTGCCCATGGGCCGCCTGTGGCCCCAGCTGGAGCGAGGGATGCAGCAAACCAGGCACTTTCCCCTCACTCCCTGATGAAGGGGGGCAGCCGGCAAAGTGGGGGGTGGGAGAGTCATTCACTCATGCTCCCTAAAGGGCACCTGGGAGGGGGAAGCGTGGAGCTGGGGGAGTCCCCGGTGGGGAGGGTTGCGCCCTCAGCCAGCCCCTTTCACTTGACTGGTGCTTGTGCTTCTTTTCTGTATGGTTCTAGGAGAAGCAGTCCCATTCCAGGCACATCCCTTTGGCCTGGCACAACCACCCCCTTAGGCGGCGTTGTCTTATGAGGAAGCAGTCTGCCGAATGGTGCTCCTAGCTCTGGCCATTTAGGAAGAGCTCTTGAACAGACAGACAGACAAACTCTCTCAAATATATACTAGATTATTTGTGTTGCAGTAGCACCCACTCACCCCAGCTGAGGTCAAATCTGCACTTTTTTCATTATCCATATGTACAGCACTTGACAAAGTCCTTGCCCTGAAGAACTTGCAGCCTAATTAGATGAGAGAGAAATGGCAGGTACGAAAGAGAGAGATGAAGTGACTTGCCAAAGGTCAGACACCAAATCAGTGGCAGAACTGGGAACAGAATCCAGCTTTCCACAGTCCAGCTAATCTATTAGACAACCTTGCCTCTCTTTAGCAGTCCCACTCTCCATAGATTTCCCCTGGGGCATCAAGCGCCCACATAAGCAGTCTGGACATTAGCTCTCATCTGTGTGTACTCTGTAAACAAACCCTTTCACTTGTTGGTTCCCTGACGGCCCACGTGTGCCCTAGGGACTGGGTGAGTTTGGAGCGGCACCTTTATTAGGAACCCCCAGGGGCTGAAGAACCCATGCCTTGGTATTTCTGGCATTTTGTCGCTGCCACTCAAAGCTGTAATTGGTACCTGCTTCAGGAAAAACTCATGAATCAATAAGCATTTGTCCTTGGTATCCATGGCACGTTGGTGCCTCTGGATTCTCCGAGCCACTTGCAAACCTATTTTTCTCCTTTCTCCGACATCATCACTTAGGTTAGGTGCTGAGATAAACCTCTGTACCCCCTTTTCTCAGCTCTCCCGATCGATAGCTAGCCCTCTGCTAATGACCTTTCCATCCCCCTGGTGGAGTGGCTCAGTCAGAGAGCAGGTCTGAGGCAGGTGCCTACTCATCTCTTCTTGGACACTGACTAATCACTGCCATTAGACACAGAATTACAGACAAAGGAAGAAGGCCGAGAAAGGACTGACCCCTGTGTTTAATGCCACTGATGACCAAGTGCCCATCCCAGCTGCTATGCTGGAGGAATTCTAATGTCCCTCAGGGCATGGTATTTTGAAGCCGTTCCCAGCCCCAGATAGAAACCGGCTTGCAGCCTCTTCCTTGGGTGGAGCAAGCTGGGAAGGAGGCGTTGCAACGGGCTGACAAAGTTGTCATTCCATGGATGGTGGCCTACCTAATTTCTGAGACTGGCTTTTAAATGCTCATGCAGCACCACTTCCCCCAGATTCATTTCCAGCACCATTCCAGGCATGGCCACTTGTTTCGTTTTTCTTTTTTCATGGCTCACCTGTTTGTTAGTTACCTGGGGATTCGTTTAGGAGAATGAGGCAAAAAAGCATGAAATTGCCATTATGGGTTAGAAAAGCCACTGCCTAAGAATGGGCCTTTTTTTGCTCAACACATCAGAGACCCGCATATCTGAGCCCAAGAGCTAATGACTAAGCAAGTGTAGGGGCCGGTGAGCTGCAGAACGAATACATGAGGCAGTGAACTGAATTCTGATACGGCTCATGCATCATCAACTCAGATGTCCTGCCTATGGAGTCTTTAGCACGGGTCAGAGGTTGCAGAGATCTCGCCGGGTTCCCAGAGCCCAGACACAATCCTGACAGGCAGAGAGATTGGTTTTGAGCAGTAAATGGAGCAGAGCGGCTGTGAAAGTCACTGGGAGGGAACAAACACAGCTCCCCACCAGGTGTTTTTTACAGCCGGGTTTCTGGTTACAGCCACACTGTGGCTTTCTTCTTGTGCTGGCTGCTGTCTTCCTCCCCCATCAAACTTCAGGCCAGAGTCTTCCCTTCTATGCAAAGGAACCTGGTCAGAAAACATCAGCAGATCCCAGGCCTGGCCAAGGCAGCTGGTTTCCCTCTTTCCTGTCTTTCTCCGGGGATACTGCTGACTTTGCAGATCTGGACTCCTGCCAGCCTCAAACTCAGGTTGCTATTGGCCAGGGAGCTTTGTGCCTCATTGCCGGGTTTCAGCCAGAAAAACTGTCTGACAGCATGACACAGTCGTTGCAATTAGCATCACGAGCCCATCAAATGCACTGAGCTTGGGCCCTCAATGAGGAATTAGTGCTTACTATGTGCTGCTATTCAGCTCTACAAAACAGCTTACTCTAAAAAACTATGGCAAAGGAAAGCAATGGCACATGATAACGCTGCACATCGGCAGCTCCCCAGCACTTTGGAGGCATCCAAGGAAAACTTATTTACTTGATCCCATAATATAAGAACCAGGGGTCCCCAAATGAAATGAATAGGTAGCAGGTTTAAAACAAACAAAAGGAAGTTTTTCTTCACACAGCGCACAGTCGACCTGTGGAACTCCTTGCCAGAGGATGTTGTGAAGACCAGGACTTTAACAAGGTTCAAGAAGGAGCTAGATAGGTCCATCAATGGCCATGAGCCAGGATGGGTAGGAATGGTCTCCTCAACCTCTGTCAGACACTGGAAACGGGCAACAAGGGAGGGATCTGTTCCCTACCTCTGGGGCATCTGGCATTGGCTGCTGTTGGCAGACAGGACACTGGGCTAGATGGACCTTTGGTCTGACCCAGCATGGCTGTTCTTATCTTTGGCTACTCTTACAGGGACTCACTTCCCACACAGTCCTGCTGACTTCAACGGGCTTGCCTGTGGGGTGAGGTGCAACCTATCAGGAGCAAGGGTGTCAGAACATTGCCTTAAAAATTCAGCCTCAGAATCCTCCAGAGAAATAATCCATTGGCACGAGGATTCATGCAACTGGCTCCGTCCCCTTCTGATATGGCCACCCAGAGTGTCAAAAGGGCAGTGTTAAAACCAAGGATGGGTACCAGCCAGGCAACGGTCTCTGATCTTACAGCATCTGCAAGCGCATGGAGGCTTTGGGTCCAAGAGCCTGGTTTTGCACTCATTGCCAGTGATCCAGATGACCAGGTCTTCTCCCTGCTCACCCGAAGGCAGGCCTAGCCCCGTCAGATCAAATAAGGATTGATCCAGACATTTGTTCCAGTCTTGAAACATTTTCCCCCAAGTCTGAAGAAGTTTGAATAACAATTTCCCTTCTCTCCCTCCCTCCCCATGCCCCATTCTGTTCATAATGCTGCCTGCGCTTCTTGTCTCCAAGGGGCTAAAATAGCACTGGGAAAGACAGGCTGCCAGGATCTATCAATTCATGGGGAGCAGGCAGTATCTGGCATCCAGAAATAACGGTCCTATAGGCCGTCCAGGCCAATGTTGCAGATCCACAGGGTACAGTGCCCCAAGCTCCCCCTTGTCCATCCTTTTTTCCAGGTGCCAGCTCTGTCCATCATGCTTGTTTTGGGTGACCCCATGTTCAGTGGTGAGGCTTGAACCATCCACCTCTGGCTCTTGAGGTGGGTGCTTTATCCTCCTTCCCTGTCTTATAATATCACTGCCTGCTCTTTCCCTATCCACCCTCCAGGCCTTCCTCCCGGAAGTGACTAATGGGCTTCCCAAATTTATTCTTTAATCCCACACAATTGTTTCCGTCATGGGAGGGACCCACACTTCTGACTTCATCCTGCGTTTCTGCTTTTCCATGCCACGACAGGAGATTTACAGAATTAAAAATAATCCTTAAAAAAAAAAAAACCTACACGGCACTCAATCCTCTCTTTCGCCAGGATAAATATTCATCAGCACAGCTACTCTTCCGTACCCAGCCCCCGCCACAAAGAAACACGGCCAGCGCTGTCACTCCTGCCTCAGGCGGCGTACTAGTACGTTGGGAGCGGGGGAGTGAAGGGCGGTATTTTGTGGGAAAGGAACGCAGGAGATATTTTCTAGAGTAAAATAGATATTTCAGGAGCAATGTCACAGGAGCTCAGATAGTGAAGGGATGAATGAGACTGAACTGCCTAGAGAGAGAAAGATTGAACAGCCAGCCTGTGTGAGGAAGGGACACACAGATGTAAAGGCTCTTTCATCCAGGAACATCCTAAAATGCTTTACAAACTATACCATAGACAGGGATCATGCTAAAAAATTCAGCCACCTCTGGGGTGACACATGCAGCTCTTTAGCAGAGAGTGGGGCAGCTGGAAGAATACAGTATCCGACAACAGCTACAGTGGAATTCAGGGAGGTAGAATTACCCTATATAGAAATAGCCAGGACATAACGGCTGCCACAAACCTACCATGGCAACTGCACAGCCAGGACCTTTGTCCTAGGCCTCACCTGTGTGCAGACTGGTCACCTCCAGCTGCAGTGTTCCCTCTAATCTTTTCCATCCGTGTGTGGATTTTTCCATATTGGAATAATTTGTATGTGCACCAAAACGTGGGAATGTGCACCACCAGAAAAAACACAGTCTAGTGGTGGGCGCTCTGCTAATCAGCTGGGCAGCATTTGAATTTCTCCTGCGTGGCCGCACAAGCGCACGGCTTACAGGGAACTCCGCCTAGCAGCCCAACCCACTTATTCCTCTCTCTCCCAAATCTGTGTGAGGCCATCGGTCCAGCACTGACTCAGAAGGACGGAGTATAACCCACCGCGCTACCCGTATCCACAGCACCCTGGGATTTCTTCACCACTCCCCCCTCCGAGTCTCTACCAGCTCCGAGGGGATACAGCCGCAAGCCTCCTTTGGAGAGCTCTGAACAGCCCAAGCTCCAAGAGGTTCAGGGGTTTTAAAATTTTGTTTTAAGTCCTAATGGCTCAGATGCTATAGGGAGATCCGCAGGCTAGTGACACGTTCTGCTCCATCATCTCATGTGTCTGACTTCCAAGGGCTTAGAACAGCCATTAACCACGGAGGCTGGAGACTTAATACCTTTGGGTGCTGAATCAAAACTTGTAAAATTACTGGACAAGCTTGGCAAGTGAGGTTTTCTACACACAGCCCAGTGGCAGGGAAAACGCCCCTTCACCTGGAGCTCGAGGGAGCCCTTTTGAGGTATGAAACAGGAGCTTCACCTCCTTGTGACAAAGGGAGAACTCTGGGGGGGCGTGTTGAAGGGTTTGCCTGCGAGGTGGGGCACTCAGTGTTCCTGGATTAACAGGTGAGAGGGGAGGGAGTTTGTTGTTACAGGGAGCCACACAGAACTGGAGAGCCCAGCGACTGGTGACTGGGAGACCGAGCTCGGAGGGCACAGCCGGTTCTGGCCAGTGGGAGGCCACCGGGCTGTGGAGAGAGGACTAGGGTTACCGGATAGATTTCAAAAAAATACAGGACACACATGATCTTAGAATGGGATGGGGAAACCAGCCAGGAGGAGAGCGGGGCTGGCCGGGAATAGGTCAGGGGGAGTGGGGCTGGCTGGGGGAGACCGGGGGGAGGTGGAGGGGAAGCGGCCGGCAGGGAGCAGGGCTGGCTGGGAGGGGACCGGGGGGAGTGGGGCTGGCTGGGGGAGACCAGGGGAAGGTGGAGGTGAAGCGGCCGGCAGGGAGCAGGGCTGGCTGGGAGGAGTGGGGCTGGCTGGGGGAGACCGGGGGAAGGTAGAGGGGAACTGGCCGGCAGGGAGCAAGGCTGGCTGGGAGGGGGCCGGAGGGAGTGGGGCTGGCTGGGGGGGGGGGCCGGAGGGAGTGGGGCTGGCTGGGGAAGACTGGGGGGGGCTGGCCGGCAGGGAGCAGGGCTGGCCCGGGCAGATGCAGATCCCGAGGTGCTGCCTGTCCCGCGCACAGTCCTAGTGGGGTGCACAGGCGAGTCCGGCCCCAGGGATTCCCCCTCCTCTCTACTGCGTAGCTGCATACTGCCTGGCAGGTAAACATGCTCACGCAGTGCGCACTACGTACTGATACTCAGGATAATAATAAAACTTCATTAGAAAATGCTGGACATTTCTATGTCCGGTATTTTCTCAATTTGTTTCCCAGACAGAAAGCTCAAATACCGGACTGTTTGGTTCAGAAGCGGACACCTGGCAACCCCAGAGAAGATCCTGATGACCTGCCCAGCTGGTTCCAGCAAGGGAGGGGCTGACACACACAAAGGACAATGAGAGGCGAGGCGGAGAAGAGAGGGTCCAGGCGACCCTGTTTACCTGGACAGAAGACAATGGATGGGGGGGAGCTGCTGGAGGGGGGTAGTGGAGGCTCGGCTGGAAGGAGGGGGCTCTGGAAAGGGCAGGAGAGGGATCAGGCTACAGGGGAGACTCAGAGGTGCTGTGCTAAGGGAGTCCCTGTGCAGTGCTCAATGCTCAAGAAACCTCCTGTTTTATGCTGGCAGAGAATTGCTCCAGTTTAGAGAACACAGTCGCTCTATTCCCTCTGGGAGTGCAGGGCCTGGCGGTCCAGAGCGAGTGGTCCTGTGGATGCTCACAACAGAGACTGGCATGCTGGAGGCTCAGAGAGGTGCGGTCCTAGGAGGCAGAGGGGTTAACCCCTGAGAGAGCGGTCCCCCGAGAAGGGGCTGTCACGCTGCAGTGGATCCCCAAGAAGGGACTGTGAAGGCCGAGCGTGGGCAGGACCTGCCAGTCCGTGACAGTCCTCAACCTTCGGTCTGTTTGCAAAGAATGGGGGTGGCAATTAATGGCAATAGCCTTGACGATTACTGGGACATGGACACCGTCTGCTAGCAACTGGACCGAGAGCCGCCCATGCTGTTCATAGATCCCCGAGACTGCCATGCCTCTCCGGTACTTGTGACCCAGGAGATTTAACACAGTAGGATACGACCTGTCCGTATCCGTGCCCAGAACTCTCGGCCTCTTCTTTCCTAATAACCAATTGATAGTTGTTGACATAAAATACAGGAGTGAGTTTATTCTCTGCTTGATTGGTATGCGGTTAATTAACATTAATGGGGTGCACGCATAGGGATTGAGACGCGAACACAAACTCCAAAGTATATTAAATCTAAAGAATTACGGCAGACTTCCTGGTCTAATTACAGTGCTTTGTTGAAATACCACTTAAACACAGTGATTATTAAAAGCATATTATTGATTGAAGTTTAACAGCTATGCAAATAAATCTAATAGAAGCAAACGGAGCTACTAATTCATTACCTAGCTGTAAATCCTCAATAAATGTGTTTTCATGAATCAGTTGTTGTTTATTATACAATAAAAGTTTATTAAGTCACAATTAATTGCATATTTGGGGAAACTTCGCTGGAAGCTCCCTCCGTTGGCTGCCAAAGATATAGGAACTCTGCCAGGCATCTTTGATAGCCACTTTGCAGGCTCCTTTCCTCCCTCGTGAGTGGCTGAGAGCAGGTGCTTCTCACCACTTGTCCTAAAACAAACTCCACTCACTAGTCAGAGTCAATAAGCCAGCCCAGGCTGGAGAAATTAACAATGAACAAAGTTCTTCTCATAGACTTTAAGGTCAGAAGGGACCATTATGATCATCTAGTCTGACCCCCTGCACAGTGCAGGCCACAGAATCTCACCCACCCCCTCCTAGAATAATCCTCTCACCTATGTCTCAGATATTGAAGTCCTTGAAACGATGGTTCAAAGACCCCAAGATGCAGAGAATCCTCCCTCAAGTGATCTGAGCCCCATGCTACAGAGGAAGGCGAAAAACCTCCAGGGCCTCTGCCAATCTACCCTGGAGGAAAATTCCTTCCTGACCCCAAATATGGCGATAAGCTAAACCTCAAGCAATGCAAAGGTATTCAAGGCAAAAACACAGATACAAACTATAAAGTCACATGTGCACAGGGATCTCAGTTGGGAGACATGCATTCATGCCAATCTTTTGTAGATTGAGGAAATTCAAGTCCAGTTAAAATATTTTTTGCTGGGAAAAACATTACATTTTTATGAACTTTCAATTGATTCAAACACTTCAATCAAATCAAGAATTCATCTCCATAATCGGTGACCATTTCCTAAACCAGAGAGTCTGAGTTCCCCTAGGAAATGTATTATATTGATGGTTAATAAATAAAGCATTGGCATCATTTTGCATTTACCCAGAACTTCAGCTCCATAGATCTCAAAGCACTTTACAACTGAAGATCAGCCACAGAGCTCTTTGGAAAGTGGAATTTCCGTCCTGATGGAAAGTACAATATTGAACATTCCTTTCATCCAGTTTCAGGATGAAAAATGGAAACACAGAACATTTCGGTGTGGAACAAAAAGTTCCTCGGAAGTTCCGAAACACTGACATGTCAAATCAAACCACTTTGATTCTTGATATCAACATTTCCAATATTTCAAAGTATCAAGTTACAAAACATTCTGGTTTGAATTTTCCTGGAAATAAATGCCAATGAAATGGGTCTTTTCTCCCATGAGAAATTTACATTTCAATGAAACTTCATCTTTCCCTGGGAATATTTTGGGGTTGTTAAAGCTAATCAACACTAGTAAATATTATTTAGAGTGTCTCTATTTTACAGGTGGGGAAACTGAGGCACAGAAAAGGACACAGCTTACCCAAGCTTATACAAGTCACCCCAAATAATATGCATTTCCTCTACCAATGGGGAGAAAACCATAGAAAGGTTTTCTATAGTGCACTTGTTCTGAATGACCAAGACAGATGACAAGTTTAGTTTGGTTTGTGCAACAATATTAGGAAAGGAAACACCGCATCAATCTATCAGAGAAAAATTAATGCTCTCATTAGAAAGCTTAATTATTAACATCAGCCTCTGGTTATTTCCCTCAACATTAATTTCATTTCTGACTTCAGAGCAATTGCTCTTCTCAAACCTGCACGGCTCACAACAGGTGTTGGCTGTCTCTGGAATGTTTACAGCTTTACATGCAGCTAGTGCTCATCAAACAGCCTCCTTGAGAAGCCCTTCTCCTCCTCCCCCTACACAAGACACTGTCAGTTCATTCATGCAGAAGTACAGACCCTACCTCAAACGCACAAATCTTGCGTCACAGCCCGATGGGCCTTTTCGCCCCCTCCCCAGCAAACACAACTGCTCACTTACACACGCAGGACTGCAGATCCTGCCCTCTGTGTCTCACACACTAAGTCTAATATGCCCAGGGCCTCTTCTCCCCCTCAGCACTTGCATTTACATCCACCCCACGGTACTACAGCCTCTCTCTCCATCTTGCGTAGGCTGCTTCGGGCATTCGCACAACAAGCAGACAGCGCTATAGTCCGCCTCCTCTCGCGCACACATCTCCTCCCCTTGTATACACACACACACACGCACGGTGCCAAATTCAGCTCTCTCCAAGTCTGGCTTCTTCTTACAAGCCTGAGGGCTTCCACCAGAACACGGGAGCAAAATTCGGCCTGTGTCAAGAGCTGCCCAAAGGGAGCCATTTGGAAAGGCACAAGAATAGGTTTTATTGGGCCTGTCAAACCCAGCGGCTATGCTGCATGTTCCTGAGAGCCACCTACTGCCACATTTTCTATTCATTATGTGCATGCGTACGGACTCAGAGTGCTCTCCTAACAGCCTCACATGCACTATTTACTACAGGTGTCATCTCCGGTATTCCTGCTAGCCTCACCTCCTTCCATACGCCCCAGCCAGCACACACGGGCAAGACATGCTACAGGCCCACCTATTCCATGGGGCACACTCACAAAGTTCCCAGCCTCTAGGACTCCCCATTAAATTCTGTTTTCAGGCACTACTAGGCCTCTATGTACTGGTGCAGCCCCTCCATCAGCATCAGCGTTGCAGGGCCTCTACTATTTCAGGAAAGAGAAGGAGAAATTGGAGAGGGTCAAGAGAAGACAAACAAAATGATCAAGGGTCTAGAGAACATGAGCAATGAGGGAAGGCTGGAAGAACTGAGCTTGTTGAGTTTGGAAAAGAGAAGACCGAGAGGGGATATGTTAATAGCATTTAAGTTCCTATAAGGTTGTTACAAGGAGGAGGGAGAAAAATTGTTCTCCTTGGCCTCTGAGGATAGAACAAGAAGCAATGGGCTTAAACTGCAGCACGGGAGATTTAAGTTGGATATTAGGAAAAATGTGAAACACTGGTGAAACACTGGAATAAATTGCCTAGGGAGGTTGTAGAACCTCCATCACTGGAGATAGTTAAGAGCAGGTTAGATAGACACGTATCAGGGATAGTCTACATGGTGCCTCGCGCTGCCGTGAGGGCAGGGGACTAGACTTGACCCCTCGAAGTTGCTTCCAGTTCTAATGACCTGTGATTCTATACCCGATCTACAAAGGGTATGTGGTTATTGCAGCCTTAGCTCAAGCTGGAATAGCTCAGGCTTGGAACTCTAGAAGCCCCCAGCGTGTTGGCCAAATTGGGCGCTGCCCGACCATCACCATCAGAGTGTCAAGGAAGTGAAACGGAAACCGTCAGAACTGAATGAGGGCCAGTCTCTATTAGTTTCTCCCTGACGTGGCTCAATCCCATAGTTGTCACTGGCATCTTCCATCAAATCAACAGCCAAAGCAGTACGGTGATGGCCCATCAGCTCTGTGCAAAGAACTCGGAGGAGAACTTACTGACCTAAGTATAAGTATCTCTGGGCTCCATTGTGAAGTGAACAGTTTATAGATTACTCTGGACTGGGATTGTATGGAACCTCTCGAGGGGTTTTAAAGGTCTGTGCCGAACAACGTGCCAGACAAAAATGAACCATTTCTAGGTCTAGGGGGAGGTGATGCAAAATCCCCACCTCCAGTTATGCCAACCCCACGCTTGGGAAGGTAGGTTCGCGGATGGGCTGCTGTCTGCTGATCAAAGGCAATGGGTGAGAGGAGACGGGGGGGGGGTGCTATCGGCCACCTGACTCCCCCTAGCCCGAGGGAGAGCTGGAGCAACCCCTCCCCCCCCCGAACTGGGCTCTGCCTCTCCCTTCTCTTGCTCCATCCCTACCCCACCTCTTCCCCTACTGAGGCAGCTGGGGGTGGGGGGGGGGGGGAGAGACTAGCAGGACTAGGGGGCCTGAACCAGCAACATAGGTCCAGCCCCCCGTCCCATAGCAGCAGGGGCAGCGGTGCAACGTAGCTCCAGCTCACTTTGCTCCGTGCCAGGGAGAGTGGGGGAGGTCCTGCCCCTCCCCTGAGCCAAAGCAGCCTGTGCAGTAGCATGCACTTCCCTCACTGCTGCCATTGAGTGGGGGAGGAGGAAGAGTGGACCCTTGCTGCGGGCGCCAGCCCCCCACGCCAGTCCCCCACCACCCGCTGGGCGACCCCTTCCGCCCACAGCGCTTAGGGGCACGCGACCTCTTGTGCCCCCCTTGTATCCCCCACGCTGCGGATCCCCATTACATGGACCAAGATCAGAGGCCCAGGCTGTAGAAAGGAACATCTGGCCTAGTCAGGGGGTTCTGGGCCTCAGCACGAACCCCTTTAAACTGGGAACCGGGGGGAAACCTGGGTATGGAGCCCAGCTCCTACCAGAGCCCACAGCTGAAGCTTTCCTGAGCCATATTTTCTGGATGTATCATTTATTGGAAACACATCAGAGGCCATTCAAGAACGCCTGATCGTTTTAGGACCTAGCGCTGGGTTCCCTCACTGGTGGCACTAATAAGAAAAGCAAACAAGGGCGCCGGGGAAGGAAGCGGGACACACACTGTGGGTGATTAACAGTCTTACCAACTAATACCTGTTTAGAGGGGCTTCCGGGACACAGAATCAATGAGATGAACCAGATCATTGCTAAGCCTCCCATGGGATCCAGTCAATCCCTGAACACCGCCAGCAGCCCTCTAGACACCATTAGGAGGGAAATGGGCCGGAAACGTTTACAGAACAAGATCTACAGTCACCAGGGTTTGCTCTTCACTTGAAACTCACAACGGCAGCATTATGTTAGGGCCACAGCCAGCAACAGAGCTCTGCCGGCAGCCGTTTAGACACAGCTACATGACACTGCTTGGCAAGGGGCTGTTCTTATACCCGCAGAAAGACTCCTTCTGTCATTGGCTGCTATGTCTATACCAGGGGAGTGCAGGCTCTCCAGTGCTGGCATAGTCTAAATCAGAGTAGCATGTTTTAAATTGGATTAGCTAGCTAGATCTTCAGCGAGGAGAGAGAAAAACGTTTTCTGGGGGCCCACGACCATTTTAAGCAACAGTTTCACTTCACCCGATGAAAGCCCCAGCCGCGTCTCCCCCTCATTCTGGATTTTCATTCTCCCCCACACAATTGTAACCTACAATGGGTCAAAATGTGTCTGCTGGTGGTACACATCCGCACATGCCTCAGTGCACATAAAATTTATTCTGCACACATATGGGGAAAAAAAAGAGAGGGAACACTGTTAAGGAGCCTGTATTGCTTCCAGTGAAGCCAATGAAAATGTTGCCATTGACTTTGAAGCCATCCGTGCTGATGAGGGGGTGGGAGGTCTAGAATAGGGAAGAGTTAAGTGGTGTGTCAAATCCTGAAACACCAGTACAGACAGACTGCTCAGTAGTTGTGGCCTGTAGCCTAGAGTGAATTGCTACCGGCAAACTTCCCGCACTGTGCTCAGATACTAGTGTGACAGGCAAAAGGGGCTATATCTTAGGCTGTGTCTACTCTGAAGATCTGGCCAGCACAAGTTACACCAGCGCAGGGCTATTGTTCTTAGGATGCAGATAGTGCATATGTTGTTGATTGCGTCTGTGCTTTGTGCACTCACCGGGCACGCTTGTGTCAGTGCAAGTGTGCTGCACAATAGGTAGGTATCCTGTTTTAGCGCATATAACCCGCAGGTTATACAAAGTTTTACAAACCCCACAACCTCCCTGCGGGGTATACAAGTTTATTTTTACTTGCCTGGGCGCGAGTGTGGCTCTCCTCCCGCAGGCTGGCCAGCAATTATCAGGTACCTTAAAATAGCATATATAACCTGCGGGCTATACACATGCACGGGTTATCTTAGACTTTTTTTTTTAAAACCACATTTAGGAAAAACCGCGGGTTATACATGGGTGCGGGTTATACACGCTAATTTATGGTATCTCGGTGTGCCAGGCACCGCTGTACTCCTGGGAAGTTTTCACGTGTTGGGGGTTAGAAACGGGTCATGCAGGGAGCTCGGGGAGGTACAGAGCGAGATCACCTCAGCCATCTTTCTCTGTTCCATAAGGCCATCCCTAGCCACCCTTTTCACATCTTTTTTTTCCAAAGGTCCCACAAATCCATGCAGAGCTGTTTGGTGTCTGCCATCTCGGACAGAAGGATGGGGCCACCGAGGTCTGCGTCCTCCTCCCATGGACATTGCAAATACAGCACCAGAGTCATAGGGTTGTTCAGGGCAGCTCCATGCTCTGCGTTTTGGGGGGCCCCGTAGAGGCCACCTCACCCACCCTATGGAGGAGACCCAGGGGATTACTTGGCAGCCTGGTGCAGGGCGGCAGCAGGGGACAGTGCTGCTCCCATCCTGACCTCACCATGGTGACGGGAGCTGGATTGGTCCAGCAGCTGGTTCCATTCCGCCCCTTCCTGTCGCCAGACCACTCTGGCTCCTGTGGCCATGGTAGGTGAGGGAGGGGGCAGACCCTGCTGCATGGCAGGGCCCCAGTAATACCCTGGCTTGAAGCATTGTACAGGGAGGGGTGTAGGAGGTGGAGTAGGGGCAGGGCCTGTGGGTGGGGGAATTGCCCTAGGCCCCGCATCCCCCTAAGGACAGCCCTCTACGACATGCACTGCTCTCCTATGTTACCTAAAGTGGAAAACAATGGAAGGCTGTTGATGGTGCTCATGGAGCAGCTCCAGTAGGTGCACCATTACTTCTGGGCCTGAGAAACAAGAGCTGACTAGCTCCTGGCTTTCACAGAGCACGTTAGCAGCCAGCCCCGTTCGTGCGCTGTGCTTGACGGCACCCTGGCTCTGACAGCTGGGGCGCTGTGGTGAACTGCGCGGTGTACACACAACGCTGTCATGGAATGAACCTGTGCACGACTGTCTTGCTGAACACTGGGAACCACAACACGGACTCTGAAATGCTGAATTGCACGGTGCTTGCCCCACATTTCCACGTGGCGGGAGAGTAATGATTTTGTGCTGAGTGCTTACCAGCGCGGGACGCTTTAGGTGCTGCTGTACGTGTGCTGAGCTAATATAGATCAATTAATTTTTTTTAAATGAATTTTACCGACAGACAGAAGCAGGAAAGATGCAAAGAACAAAATACAAACGTCAAACATACAATCAACCAACCAACCAGTTGGTTTGCTGCTCAGTGCAGAAAGCTGGCAAACAATTCAGTCCATTTCCAGTTCATTGTAGCTACACTACCCGGGCTGGGCCTCTCCCGGACCAGCAACACTCACTGTGGGGTGGCGTAGGAAAGCGTCCTGCCACAGAGGAGGAAATGAAGGCGACAGTCCTAGAACCCCCTGAAAGGGGATTGCAGAGAGTTGCTGTGAGAGTTTCATTGAGATCCCTCAGAAGGACACAAGGGGAATCCCTCTACAAACCATGTGCCCCAGCTCCCAATTCTGAAGGGCAGTGAAAAGCAGAGAACTCAGCCTCCACCGGCTGTATCTAAACCTTCTCTCAGAGCAAAAAGCCAATGTGTCTCTCTTGGTAGCTTTAAACATTGTACAGGGCAAGGCCTGCTCACCTTTATCTTTGCGCCTTCCCTTGGTGTGGGCAGGTCTGTGCTTGAACCGCTAGCTTGCAGGAGAGTCTCTAACACAGGGGCGGGCCAATTTTTGGCCCGAGGGACACATCTCAGAGTGGAAATTGCATGGTGGGCAATGAATGCTCAGGAATGTGGGGCTGGAGTTGTGGGAGGGTCAGGGCTCTGGCTGCGGGTGCAAGCTCTAGGGTGGGGCCATGGCTGAAGGGTTTGGAGGGCAGGGGGTGGATCAGGGCTGGGGTAGGGGCACAGGAGGAGGTCAGGAGCACAGGCTCTGGATGGCCACGTGAGGAACAAATTTTATGTGCACCAAGGCATGTGTGAATGTGCACCAGCAGTACAAACCAAAACCCTAGTTATGAGCGCTCTGCTAATCAGCTGTCCCGCCCCTTGCTGTGGGAGATATTTGCTGCTAGCCGTCACCGATTGCCTACAACGCCAACGTAGGCAATCAAGTATAAGGCAATAGATAAAGTCCCTTTCCTAATAAGCATGGTCTAACATGAAAGCAGAAAGCCCGCGGTTGCATCTTTATTTCTGGGCAACATGCCTGTGTTTGTGTCCCTTTACCGTTCCATCTTGGAACTGGCATTTTTATTTTCATGCCAAGCCAGTCTCTGGCATGCCAGCAGCATGCAATGCAGTGTGCCAATGTGGGCTGATAATTGGGTGGCTGGGTTCACGCTGGGGTGCATGTGACAAACACAAGGGGAACAGTGCTGGGATCTGGTAGCTCAGAACTCAGCCAGGACATATTAGTGGAAATCCGGGACTGGACAGGTGGTTGATCAGCACCCCACAGAGTAAATAGGCTGGTAAGACCTTGTGCTGGTGGACAGCTACTAGTATCAGGAAACTAAACCATAATGCCACAGCACAAAGGAGCAATTGTGACAACCAGGCACAGAACCTTACCAGTCTGGCTGGACCCGAAACCATCACAGAAATGCAGACTGAAATTTTGGCAGGCAAAAGCTGTCCTTCACTAGGGGGGGGATATGATAGAGATCTATAAAAGCATGAGTGGTATGGAGAAAGTGAATAAGGAAACATTATTTACTTGTTCCCATAATATAAGAACTAGGAGCCACCAAATGAAACTAATGGGAAACAGGTTTAAAACAAATAAAAGGAAGTTTTTCTTCACATAGCGCATAGTCAACCTGTGGAACTCCTTGCCTGAGGAGGTCGTGAAGGCTAGGACTATAACAGGGTTTAAAAGAGAACCAGATAAATTCATGGAGGTTAAGTCCATCAATGGCTATTGGCCAGGATGGGTATGGAATGGTGTCCCCAGCCTCTGTTTGTCAGAGGGTGGAGATGGATGGCAGGAGAGAGATCTCTTGATCGTTACCTGTTCGATTCACTCCTTCTGGGACACCTGGCATTGGCCACTGTCGGCAGACTGGACACTGGGCTGGGTGGACCTTTGGTCTGACCCAGTATGGTCATTCTTATGTTCACTGGGCTTTGCATAGAGCCCAGCCCAATGGCCATATCACTAGCAACAAAGGAGCAAAACTGGCTGCTGTTTCTCTGCTTTGCACTAGGGATGTGTTTCGGAGCATCCTGTGGGCGAGAGGGAATCCCCAGCAACAGGGAGACTGGTATCACATCAGTGCTCCGATCCCCACCGTGCTTGGCGCTGCTCAAAGAATTTAGAATCGAACTCAGAATCCTGACCCGTGGCACTGGGCTGTGTCAGCTGGGGGCCTAACCATATGGCTTTGCCCCAGGGATCTGCTGATGTGCCCCAATCCTAACCCACAACTTCTAAAGTTATCCCACTCCAGGGCTCCCCTGCAGCTCTATCAATAGACCTTCTGCTGGGTCAGTACCAAGTACCCCCCAGTGCTGCCCAGGCATGTGTGTTCCCGACAGCCCTGCACCAAATCAGAGCTGCTGATTTATAAACGGGAGAACCAGTGACTCCTCCACAGCCCCCTCCTCCCCCCGATTTACAGGCAAGGCAGCAAAGCTTCCACAGTGTGGATACAGGGGTACTGGGTCTTTCCTCCTCTCTATCAGGGGCCTTGTTTCTGACAGATTTTCAAGGCTGAGCCTCAGATTTTAATTAGATTGACCATTTTCCTGCCCGGCTCTTATCTGTGAGCCAGGGGAAATGCTTTATTTAGAGCTCTGGCTGGAGCCACCCCTCACCCACGGCACAGTGTCAGCGGCTGTGCAAGGGGAAGACTCAGAATTATGTCCATGTGAGACTGTCACTGGCTGTTTCATTTACAACGCACTGGCCACCGGCTCTGTATCAGCCATGGACAAGACACCAGCCATGGGTGAGGCCATGGACCACTCCCCTGCAGATGTGCTGCCTTGCTAGAACATCTGTGAACAGGAGAGTTTTCCAGTTCTGGCCATCTCAGGGCAGTTCTGCCACTCCATAGGCGGGACTGTGCGTGAAGACAGCAGGGAACGACAAGACTGAGACTCCTGGGTTCTAGTCCCACGTCGACTTGCTGCGTGACCTGAGCCATGATTTTAAGTCACCCCTTGCCTCAGTTGCCCATGCTGCTGAAACACATTTTTTCTTCTCTCCAGGAGCCATTGTGAAGTTCGTAAGACGCTCTGGCTGCCATGCACTGGAGAGTAACATTGGGAATTTTAATACCCTTAAACAACAGCTACTGGTTTTGTGCAATCTACGAAAATAGCCGGAGGCTCTCCCCCCCCACGGCTCGGCAACCAAACTAACAGAGCAGCACGGAGCTCGCTGAACAGCTGCGTGTTGACCAGGGCAAGGCGCAGAGACGCGCTGCACCCCAGCCAGTCGGAAAACATCCTTCTGCTCAAAAGGGTGCGTTAATTTTTAAGCATTGCTGTCAGATCGTTACAAGCTAGCAACAGGTGGAACGCAAAGTAAAGGTTAGACAAAAACTTGGGCTGAGGTTTGCAGTTGCCTGAGAGACGGATGCCCCGTTTCTATTAAAATTAATGGGAATTGAGGAGCTCATTCTCCTGGGTGACTTTGAAAAGATCCTTGTTTTTGTGTTTTCTGCCCAATGCCCCCAATGACACTCCCTCCCACATCCACCCCAAGTGCTGGCAGAAGAATCCAGTATGCGCAAAAACAACTTTTTTTTTTTTGCAGTGAAATAAATGATTCTTTTTTAATATCAAACTCATCTCCCCATCTCCCATTTGCCCTGTAATTTACATACATATAAATAATTACACACCAGGCAACAAAAGGAGGAAGGTTTCGAGCTGAAATCTTGCACTGGGCAAAATCAGAAGAGCTCCAGTGTCGGACCAGCCAAAGACACAGTCTGTGTCCTACAGGCGAACCACCTCCCGCCCTGCCCTCTCTTGACAGGCTGTCCCCGCAGCCTGCTCAAGCGCAGCAGGTGTGCGCTGCTGCTCTGCAAAGCCTAATAACTCTGCAAAGGGCGTTCGTTCTCTGCCTGCAAAGCAAATCACGCTTACTGGCAGTGACAGCCTGAGCCCCGGGGAATCGCCTCATGTGCAAATCTGGGAACCGCACGCAGATTACAGCCAGCATTATTCAAGGGTGGGCAGGGCACACCGGAACAGGCGAACATACTGGAAAGGCATCAGGCTAAGGGGTGGTTTCCTAGGCAAACCCCTCTCCTGGGAGAGAGCAGAGAAACAGCCAGCCAAAGGGATTGTGCGCCAACGCCACGCCATCGGTCTACTCTGCAACGGACACCGAGAGCACGTAACACATCCGAGATGCTCAGCTCACCTGGGATGCAGCGCCTGTCTTCCTCGCCTCAGACATCAATGGCATGCCACACAGCTGGGAGGCAACGCCCACCCAGGAGGCACTGAGCATCTGGGGAGTAGCAGCCCAGTGTGGCTGGAACAGCTGGGTGCACCGCATCTCCACCAACGCGCTCACACCTGGGAATGCGCCAGGCCTGTAAATTCTACTGTGCCCGGGAACATACAGCCAAGTAACTGGGATGCCCAGTACACCTAGGGAAGGCCCACATCTGCAAGAGCCCTGCATCTGGGTGCATGCGGCTCACTGGACCAGCCAGGGGAGGAAGCCGTGACACGTGAAAAATATCGGTTCCACTGGGAGGTTTGGCGGGAATCTTGGATCTATGTGATGGTTATTCTGAAATTCCTGCTCAGGGCAGCAGGGGCTGGCACTGTGTTGGGGGGGGCTGCATCCTGCAATCGTATGGGGAAGGGCTTAGTGACCTGCTGCTGGGGGCTTGCCCAACGCCGATGCCTCGCTGCCGCGTGGTAGAACATCACCTAGCGAGGGGCAGAGCTGAGCCTGGCATTTCTGCATCATTCTGCCCCTTTATGGGTCCCCGCTTCCCAGGCTGATACCCAGCATCACCCCCACCCCCAGGTGTGCAAAAATGTCTGAAGCTCACAACAGAGATGTGGGCAGGAGTTCATCCGGCCCTCCCCCCTTTGCCTGCAGTTTTACTGCACGGGGGGGCTGTGTGCGCTAATTCTTTAGGGGGGAGGAACCCAAAGGTCATAAACTAACTCGTCATGCCACCATCGGGATTTCCTCGTGCTGTGATTCTACTCCCACCTCTACCACAGGACCAGATCCCCCGGGTGCAAGCCAGCACCATTCTGCTAAAATCACCAGCTGGCCCGTGATCTCAAAGAAACAGTGAACTTCTCCGAACTGGGTTATTACCTATCTCTTCCCTTCCCAACCTTCAGTGCAAGGGAATGAATTATACACGGGGGATGTCAGCTGAGCTCCCAGATACCGTGATGTGGAAGAGGGGGGGAGGAGGTGGCGTTGAGAGAGAGTGTCACAGACAGAGGAAACATCCTTGTGGGACTAAATTGCATTCAACATAATAAACTATCATCTTGAAACGAGTGCTCCAATTGAGTTTTGATGTAAACACTAATATTTCCTCCACTCTGCTATTCTCTTCTGGGGAGATCTCATGTATATTTCACTATGTGTCCTACCTACTATTGCACTCATACATCAAAGGGTTCGAGGACAAGGAGCCTGATTTTGAAAACATTATTCTTTTAAAGATTTATTCTCTCGTCTTGACCACCTCCTCTGCTGAAAGAGAACAGCTCTCCATAAATTATTTTAATGGCCTATGTAAAGCACAGCCACACAAGGCTTGTGCTGCCGCTGAGCAAACTTTGGACTACATTTAAAAACCTCACCTCTCCATCCTTCTTGGTCTATACTATCTTAGATATTTACATGCCTGTTGTATAGTATTAACGCCCCCACGCTGCCGCCAAGTAATGCAGTGGCTATCGATATCCCCATTTTACAGATGGGAAACTGAGGCACCAAGGGGCTGCCCATGCTACAGCTTGGAGGTGTGACCACAGCAGGTGAAGACTGACACACCTGACCTAGATCAAAGCTGGCTTGAGTAACCACAGCAGAAATCCATCACAGCATGGGGTAGCCCTACAGGGGCAGGGCCCTGAATACATCCTCAAGTCACTGCTCTGCCATTGGTACTCTGGTGTGTCCGCACATGCTGCAATCACACAGGTCAGCTGCAGCACTGAAACACCTCCAAAGGATTAAGTGACAAGCTCAAGGACACAGAGCATATATGTGGCAGAGCAGGGAATCAAACCTGGCTGTCTCAAATCACCAGCTAGTAGCTTAAATCAAAGCCATCCACTTTTGCCTCCAGCTTCCAACACTGGTTTTCCTACACTCTTCCATGGCTGCACTATGATTGGGATGACCAGTTATGGAAGCACTAATCAAGACAGGGCTCCAGTACCATCAAATCTTGCTCAGAACTATTTACTGATCCCACAGTACTATCTAGCATCCCTAACCAAGATCAGGGCCCCATTGTGCTAAGCACTGGACAGACAGACAGACGTGTTCCTGCCATGAATGGCTAATGATCTACGAGACAGACACACGTTGGGAAATGATACGTTTTATCCCCCTACACATGGGGGACTGAGACACAAAGTGGCCGGTGTGCCAAGTGTCACACAGGGAGTCTATGGCAGATATTAAAACCAGCAGAGGTTTAACAAACCATTCATCTGGAAGGAATACTCAAAGTAAAACTATCCAGGTGTTAATACTGGTCTTTTTCCATAACAGAAGTAGGGAGCTGGAGTACTCAAGGAAGTCAACTTATTTAAAGATTAAAAAGGGAAACAATTACAAGGGTTAATTTACCTGTGGGACTCACTGCTGCAGGATATCGCTGAAGCAAAGGGCTTTATGAACATTTCAGAAGTAATTCAGAATCCTATCTTGACACTTGGAGGAAAAGGAAGACTCTGATTTTGGCACTGCCCTGGCACTCAGGAGATTCGGTTTGATTCCTGACCCTCGCAGTCATATTGTGTGTCCTTGCTGAGGGTATGACTCCACTAAGTGACAGGGTAGTTATAGCACAGGGAGGCCTACTCACATTAGCTTTATTCTAGCTAGCACAGGTAACGAAAGGTGTCACAAAGGGCAGCACAAAGCATCAGAAATCCCAGGAATATATTGGAGCAGTGAGCTGACACGGATGGGACAAAACCCTTTCTTAACCAGCACAGATCTGCCTGACTGGGTTGTATGCTTTCATTTGCAGTCTAGACACACCCTGAAGTCTCCCTGGGCCAGATTGTTGCAGACTCTCAGATGGCAGCCATTTCAAAGTGCAGGCCTTTCCTGCCTGCGCATCTCTAGGTCATCACTGGGCACCCACATTCCTTTAAAATCATCTGGCCCTCTGTGCCTCAGTTTCCTCTTTGTCAAACAACAGTCCCTTTGCCTCGTCTAGTGTGCTCATTAGCTCTTCAGGGCAGGGGCTGTCTCTTGCTATGGCTATGTACAGCAGATGGCACAATGGGGCCCGGTCATGGTTGGGGTCTCTGTGCACTACTACGCCATAGTCGGTAAATAAATAATAAGGGTCAGAACAGAATTTGCACTGGTGCAAGAACATCAAGGGTACGTCTAGACTGCACTCGCAAATCAAAATAAGATACGCAATTTGCACTGCACAAAACACGTATCTTATTTCAATTTTATTTTGAAATCGGCTCTTTCGAAATTTGGCACATCTATATGGTGCCAAATTTCGAAATAAAGCACTATTTCGAGACATCCCTTATTCCTCGTGGAACGAGGTTTACAGGGATGCCGAAATAGTGCCTCCGTTATTTCGAAAATTATTTCGAAATAGCGGACACGTTCCTTGGACGTGGGGTAGCTATTTTGGGATCCCAAACAAAAAGGGATTATCTAGCTAGCCTCGTGCCTCTGGGAATGAGATAGTGACCCACTGGGGTCCGGAAGGAGTCTCTTCTTGATGTAGCAGTGCACAGGGAGGCACTGCAGCAGGCTTTGTGCGCCAGGATCTCAGACTTTCAACCTGAGGCCTCCTCCCTGTGCAGCTAATGGGATCGCTCCAAGCTACCGAGTCCCTCCCTGCGCGGCACCCGACAAGCACATTCCGCCAGGTGTTTTGAAGTGGTTGGCCCCTGGCTGCCGCTGGCACTTCTTTGGCCAGAGCGCCCAGAAACAGGATGCGTGGCTGCTATTTTGCGCCCCGTATGCTCCACTGAGCCATCCCAAACATCACTCAGCTGCCGGAGCCTTGGCCATCCCCACCACACAGCTCGACACAGCCACGCCAGGGCCACAGCACGGCCTGGGCTCCGGGCGGGTAACACAGCAAGCGGGCCACAGAGCCAAGGGAGCAGGGGAGACCAAATAAGACACAATGTTCTGGGCCGCTCCAACCCTTTCACCAGGCTTCATACTGGCCCACGGCCGTTTCGGAGTCTCTCCTCAGCTGAAGGAAAGGATGTGAACGGAGACGTCTGGGGGATAGGGCCCATGCACCGGGCCTACTGGCCTGCACATAAAGGGTGGGGAGAAATGAGACAGCGGCGGGAGGAGCTGAAAGGAGAATGGGGACAGGTTTTGGGGGCTGGCTGAGCCGTGGAGTTCTGTCAGCACCGTGTGGACGAGTGACTGCACTGCACACTGTCCTTTCCCCTTCCCGGCTTGAAGAGGAAGCAGCATTCAGACGAGTGCTGGTGGAGAAGCACATTTCTTGCCTCACCGACACGGTCCAGAGAGCCAGTCTCCCTGCCCCGAATTGGGGCAAAAAAAATCAACGCCTCAGAAACGTTTGTGAGGCAAACATCAAGGAGGGAACCCGTCCGGGTCCCTCAAAACCTCTCATTTCCATCCTTTGGAAACGCTTCGCGGCAATTTCAATGTTTTGACTATAAATAGCTTCAATTGGCAAACACGCACCTTGCAAATGGGAAATCCAGCATTTTTCCATTTCGAAAATGCTGAAAGGACACATTTTTAACAACGCTGAAATATTTGCTTTCGATGTATCCACTCCCAGCCCCCACTCCCAGGAGAAACCTTGGTGAGAACTGACCCTTCCCCCCTGTAGCGTTTTGATTTCAACTAACTGGCATTTTCTGGAGGGGGCAAAACCCCATTTGTTGGACATGGCTGTAATGCAGAAAGAGCCAAGCTACAGCCCCTGCTGATCTCCCCGGACACACACACGTAATGGGATCAACTCACCGCAGACAGCATCTCCTTGTGGCTGTTCCGAGGTTCAGCTCTGGCACCCTCTTGTCCTTACGCAAGCCCCCTTTCTCTTCACGACTTGGGGTGCTCCCTCTTTGTGGGTAGGGCCTCCTCTCAAATCTCCATACAGTCCTCTCCTCCCAGTCTCTTCTCACCAACACCCCGATGGCTGGTAGGGGGACCCAGGGCTGCCCTCTGCACTGGGTTCAAGGCCACTGGCCCTACAGAAAGCAGCAAGGTCTGCACAGCCTGACCCCTTGCTGCTGTTTCTTCCTATGTAATCCTCTCAGGCTTTCCTTTCCCACCAACTGCTGTGGGGCTGAGCCTTCCTCCAGGCCAAGAACTGTAGGGCTTATCCTCCCTCCTGAGTGCGCTCCTCTGTTCCCAGGGAGTGACTAGGCTTCAATCCCTTGCAGCAAACTTCCTGGCTAGTGCTGCCCAGCTGGGCTTCTGTGCAGATCAGTCTGGCTCCCTCACCAGGTGTATCCAAGTACTCTAATTCACCCCTCAGGCTTATATTAACCCTTCAGGGCCTGTGTCAGGCTGGCCAGGTACTTGGTTTTTGACTGAACACCCTGTTGACAAGGGATCTTGGCAGCTCCAGCCAGTACTGTTGACGCTGCTGTGCAGGGGAGCAGGCAGGCTCCCTGCTAGTCTCCATGCCACATGGCTTGCAGGTGGTAGGTCCCCCTCTGGCTCCTACAAGGACAGATGGCCAAGGGGCTCCACACGCTGCCCCTGCTCTTAGCGCCATTCGCAGGGAACCATGGCCAGCGGGAGCTGAGGGGGCAGTGCCTGTAAATGGGGCTATGGGCAGAGCTGCTTAGTCAGGCCTCCACATAAGAGCTGGAGGGGGACATGTTGCTGCTTCCAGGAGCTGCCTGAGATAGGCCCCATCCAGAACCTGCATCCTGGAGCTCCCCCTGCATGCCCAGCCCCAGGCCTGATCCCTCCCCCACACTTCCCAGCCCCACCCCAGAACATCTTCCTGCACTCCAAACTGCTCATCCCCAGCCCCACACCCCCAGCTGGAGCGCTCACCCCTCTGCCCCAGCCCGGTGAAAATGGGTGAGCGAAGGAGGGTGGGTAGAGCAAGCAATGTGTGGGGGGGCGAGAGGAGCAAAGGGGGTGGGGCATTGGGAGGGAGGAGTGGGGCACGGATATCTGGTGTTGTGTGAGTAGAAAGTGGGGAGCCCTAGCTTGTGGGGGGTTGACCCCCCAACACACCCTTTCAAGGAACTCGAAGGCTGAGTGGTTGAGGGTGAACCCCCAGGCCTGCCGGCCGCATGGGGCAGGGCACTGTTCTGAACTGGGTGCCCAGGATGAGACTTTGCGTTTGCTGTCGCGCGTCTCATCCAAGGGTCTCAAGCCCCAGATGGACAGGAAACAGGTGGCATAACTTCCCCCGAGCCATCTTCTTTCCCTTGTTACTGGTGGAGAAACTGAGTCACCCAGAGGTGGAGTGATAGCTGCTCAGGCCCAGCTGGTGGGGCTGGGACTCGAACCTCTTGACTCCGCAGCCTGCACCTAAACTAAATGATCATCACTCACTGTACCTGGGCAGCGCACACGCAGGAGACTGGCTCCGCATCGCTCTCTTACCAGTGCTCCATAGGCTTCTTCAGGGCCAGAAGGGAGAATTGTGATAGTACAACCTGACCTCAGAAAGTTCAGTTTTGGTTCAGAATAAGCAGCCACCCACTCCCTCCAAGTCAGGTCCTACTGGAGAAGCAAAATTAAGTTGAAGGACAGACTCACCGGAGAGCTTTTTGGTATTGACTGTTCCTAGTCAGGCCAGAAATATCAGAGGAAAAGTCTCTCTCTTGAGGCTGGATTCTGACGGAGCAGAGATGAGAATGAAAATGGAACCAAGGTTAAACCAATGTTCCAGAGCCTTTCAATCTCTCTCAGTTTTGTTCTAGAAATGCCCAAGCACCAGGAGATGTCTGAGGCCAAACTGGCATTAATTCTCCCCCTTCCGGTCCTGTTACTTGCATTCTTTCGTCCGTGTTACCTTGATGAATCACTTGTACATTGGCGGATATCATTCAAACAGAGACCGTGGTGTTGAGACCTTGTCTGTTGGATTTGGAGCGGTGGAGAAAGGCTGCTGTGCCCTAGGGTCCTTACCACTTCGGAACATAAGAACACAAAAGAACAGCCAGACTCTTTCACTTTATAGGGGTCAACCAACACCAGGCATGAGGCCCAGAAGGACAGGGAAGTTGCACCAACTGGGTCACAGGCCAGGATGCAACGCTCTAATCACAGGTCACAATGGACATGAATCCAGCAGACTCATTTCCAGGGGAGACGTCCTGAAAGTCTCCCTGGTTCCATTGGCCAGGCAGAAACACACATGCCATTTAGTGGCCACATCAGGAAGCTACCAGCATCTCAGGCATCCTGAGCCAGCCACCACATCTGTTAACATCGTTTATTATTTGCAGCCTTTGTCTCAGCCTGGCTGGAGAAGATGGAAGGGGTAGAAGTGGGCGCAGCCAGACCTCAGTGCTACCTGGACCACAGCACGTCCCTTCCCCAGCCTTCAGTGCTGCCTGTAGAACAGGGGCCCCACCTCCTCAGGCAGCCTGAAGAGTCCCTTTTGAATTGTTGGGTCCTGAACCAGCTGCCTCCTTTGATCCCTCTGTCAGCAGGCCTGGTAGTACTGTCGCATCTCTGTCAATGGTCTTACATTGCAGCAAGGGAGGTTTAGGTTGGACATTAGGAAAAACTTCCTAACTGTCAGGGTGGTGAAACATTGGAATAAATTGCCTGGTGAGGTTGTGGAATCTCCATCTCTGGAGATATTTAAGAGCAGGTCAGGCAGACACCTGTCAGGGATGGTCTAGACAGTGCTTGGACCTGCTGTGAGGGCAGGGGACTGGACTTGATGACCTCTCGAGGTCCCTTCCAGTTTTAGTGTTCTATGATTCTACGTACCAGGGCCATAGGTGTTGTGTAAACGCAGAACTACCAAAGCAAATAGGCCATGCCCCTCAGAGCTCGGGCAAGACTCCTGTGTAGAGAAGCACCTGAGTTGTCAAGATGTTTCTCTGAACCACTTTCAAACCCTTTTAGAAGTTCAACCACCTCCCTGGAAGGGGCCGTACCCCAAATCTACAACATACACCTCTCCTAGCCCATCTGGACCTCACACCCACCCGCATCCACTGCCCACGCCAAACACATCTGTGGGGGGGGGCGTGAGGCACTCCCCCCACATTGCTTTGGAGCCTCGAAGGCTGAGGGGGAGCACGGGGGAAGAAAGCTACCCTGCCAGGCCTAACGCGGCAGGGTGAGATTTGGAAGCTGGCTGGCTGCATTGCTCTGCCAGGGTCTGGTCCAATTTGTAAATTATTCCCCTCTCTCTCAAAAACGCAGAATCATTTAGGGCTCAGTGTGGAGGCTCAAGAACAAAATCAAGAGCCTGCAGTTATGGAGGAGACAGGTTGGTTGCCTTTGATAGAGATTGCTAACTACATCAGTCGTAGTGGGCGAGCAGTCGACAGGCAGGACACGTGGGCAACCTCAAAACACCCCCACCACTTGCGGGAGAATTTTCAATTTATGAAAATCTGTGCACTGTTATTTAAGGTGGAATGAGAAATGACATTTGGCAGAGGACAGGTAATGCCAGGATGATTAGAACCGGGCAATGTATACAAATACCCCCTCGCCGCTAACATTTGACGAGACATGTCAGAAACCCAGCTGAAATTTCCCAGAGAAAGGTCTCGTTTCAGCGTTCGGCCCCCTGGCACTTTGAACCTCTCCAAGGATGGGCCGCTCAGAATCACACATTTTCCTGAAAGACCAGAAGCCTTATTTGCATTAAGGGCTCACTGCAATATCCTGGCAAGGAAAAGGGGCCTTAAAGGGCACGTGATATAACATATGCCCTCAAAAAGTCCCTTCACGCTGCCAAAGTGGTGCACTTAGGTACCGGTATAAAGAAGATCTTGGTGCCATTACAGCATCTTGAATGGTGAAAACCCACCTTTTTTTCGAAACAGAAAACGTATTTTCCCATGTTTTACATTTGAAAAAAAATTAAACCTCAAAACCCCAGAAATAAGGGGACCCAGTTCAATATTTGTGGTTATTTTTATTATTTTATTTTTTATGTTATTACTGATATTTTATTAATTGTTTTATTGCATTTCTATTTTACTGTATTATTTGTGTATCTTTTTTCACCATCTTTCCCCTTTACCCGATCATTTTGTTAGAGAGAAGGAAAAACTTTTTAATTTTCGGGGAAGTTCAAATCTGTTTCCAAAGGAATTGTTAGTGCCCACTCAGGTCCCCATTTGCGGACTGTTCAGGGAGCGATATGCCATCAAGGAGTGAGGCTCCTTTTAGCTCCCAGACGAGGTCGGGCCCAAACCACAACGGTGCGAGTTCAGTTTCAAATCTCGGCAAAGAAAAAGAAATCGATTCTCGCCAGGTCTGGTGACTGTTGGGGGAGGGGAGCGCAAAGTGGGTAATTGCCCTGAGGCCTGATGATTCAAAGGGGCCCAGGGCTCCGGCCATCACCACTGCCGAAGTAGCAGCAGCCGTGGCTTGGCTCCTGAGCGCTTTATAACGCTGCGGGAAAACGGCCTTTGCCCCGCCCCTTTCACCCTTGGCCCCGCCTCTTTGGGGAGCACTGAGCCAGCCCCTCCCACCTTGCCTAGCCACAGTTGCACATGGGACAGGCAGCGGTGCGGGTGATCATTCCCCCTTGCTTGGGAGCCGGCCTTGCAAATACAGAGGTGACAGGGCCCATGAGCTCTTAGAAGCGCCAGGCAATAATTACCAAAGCTAATTTCACAGCTGGCTCAGAGGAAGGGGGCGTGTGGCGGGAAGTGTCTCAAATAACCCAGGCACAGTCAGAGATGCAGCAGTGATTAGGGATGCGAATGGTTAACCAGTTAACCAGGGTAGTAGTCACCCTTGTGGTGTCCTGACAGGTCTCCTGTTCCTTCAGTGATGACAACCGCCCGGCTGGGTGCGTGTGCTCCTCTGTGTGTTGTGTTGATTTGCACAAATAGCCAACACAGCAGACTGCAAGAGAGCCCCCAAAGACCACAAAATCAGATCGAAGGCACCAGGCCAGATTCATTGTCACACAAAGTACAATGATAGCTGTCAGTAGACACTACTGAACCACCATGCATATGTCCCCCCTGACAACGGGCCAACTCAGTCACGGCCAGGAATGAGATGCTGCCTCCTCGGTGGACCAAAGACAACTGTTTGGGGTGCACTTTTAGACACAGGTACACACAAGTGACACATCCCTCCTGACAGATCAGGTGGCCACACTCGGATGTTACTTAGCTCCACCCATTACCTTATACATGGCAGTTTGATCACTACCTATCATGCTGTCAGTGTGGACCCTGTCCTGAACCCGAGATGTTATGCTCCTGTTATTTGTGTGTGTTGGTACCAAAATGTTTCTTCATGAGGTGTCGGTTACCACCCTTGGAATGTTCTTCCGGCCTGTGCTTAGTTCTGTGCAGGTGTGAGTGTTTCTGTAGCTTACTGGTGCCACAGCTTCACTCTGCTTTATATTAGCAAAGTATTGTCCATTGTTCCTTCGCCTCACACCAGGCCTGTGATACCCGGGCTTATGTTTCAGGCCCAGTTAACCATAACATTTAACTGATTAACTGACTAAACGGGATTTTACATTCCTAGTAGTAATAGGTCCTTGCCAGCAAAAAACTTACCGTCACCTGCTCAGCTATCACCAGGCCCCAACATAGCAAGTGCCACTGACCCTGAGAGGTAGGCAAAGGGGAGCTGTGTGGCTAGTGTCTTTCCTCTGTATCTGCAACAAACACATCAGCAAGAAGTACACAGCGCTGCACCTGATTTGCATTGACTTTGGTTGGGGGGGTGGTAGAGCCGAAGAGAAATATACTCTGTTATAGCGCAGAGTAATTTAGGATATTACCGCCGGCATCTGAATTACAAATCTACCTCTCATTACTGGTGTGTTAACGGGGAAAGGCAGCTTCTCAACAACATGCAAGGCAGAGTTTATTAGCATGAATTTGCATAATAATTAGCTCTGCAGCAAGCAAAGGCTGTTGTGCCTTTCAAAAAGCCAACTTTCAATGTCAATTTCTAGTGCTTCTCTGGCTCCCATTCCCAGGCCTCCAGGCATCCATTCACCACTGGTGTTTCACCGGCCGCGGTTCACGTCCTGCTCGCTCCTCTGGCTGTGATGTGCAGAGGGAGGCTGTCGAAGAGGCTGGCACAGAAAGACGCTGGCTGTTCACAGGTGTATTTCTACCCAGCTGGGAGCCAGCCGTCAGGAGAGAATGCCTAGGCAACTAGGCACAGGCCTCCTTGAGCCATCTGCCAGCTCTGTCTCAGGTACTGCCTGGTCACCATGGTGTCTGAGTGCCTCACAGTCTTCCACACAGTTCTCCTCACAAGCGCTCGGTGAGGCAGGGCAGGGCTACGGCCCTCGTTGTACAGATGGGGACGTCAGGCACCGAGAGACTAAGTGACTTGCATAAGGTCACACAGAGAGCTTGTGGAGGAGGGACCTGAAGCTTTCCCTCCGGAGGGCCAGGCAAGTAACCCAACTGTTCAGTCCTCCTTCTGCCTCAGCCTGGGGAGCTCCATTTGACTGCGCCTTGCCACTGTGGGCACTACAAGCAGCACGTCTCTCTCCCCCCGCGCCCCCGGAGGTAGGGCAATGGTATGCCCTTTGTAGCTGCTCCTCACTTTGGGGGCCCCAATGTCCTTCCACAGCCCCACCGATTCCCCTCCCATCAGCACTGTCAAGGGCAATCGGCTTCATTTCCATCCGCAGTGCTCAGTTCCCCCCATGGCCTTTGCTGTGACAGGCTCCGAGTCTGGAACGAGTCCTTTCCCACGGGGCTAAGGCACCTTCATGGGCACACGGGTGCTGGCACTTAGGGGTCCCAAACAGAGCTGAAAACGTACACTCGAGGCAACACTACTGAAGTCTGTTCCAGACACTTCCTTCCCCGACTTCTTTCCTTGCAGCTCATAAGCACGTAAGAGCGGCCAGACCCATCTAGCCCAGTGTCCTGTCTGCTGATGGAGGCTAATGTCAGATGCCCCAGAGGGAATGAACAGAAACAGGGAATCATGTCGTCCATTCCCAGCCTCTGACAAACAGAGGCTGGGGACACCATCCCTGCCCATCCTGGCTAATAGCCATGGACAGACCTAACCTCCATGAATTTATCTAGCTCTTTTTTGAACCCTGTTGAAGTCCTGGTTTTCACAACATCCTCTGGCGAGGAGTTCCACAGGCTGGCTTCTAACCATAATCCCCTGTTCCTCCATCAATCTTATCAAACCTTCAGCGAATATGACACACGAGAGATGCACTGTGAGATACTCCACATCCACTGTGCAGATCAAATGCATGACGGGGTGGAGGGTATATTTCCTAAGTATCCAACACTGGCCACCACCCCCAATACACCCCTCTGGCATTTCCCATGACAGTCATCCTGCCTTCTCTGACGGATGCACTGTCACTCCAAAATGCATGCAGGCATGGGACTGCAGTCCTCTGAGCTACTCTCAAGCCCAGATCCCCTTCCCCACATTGCCCCCGGCCAGGCCAGCCATAAATCTCTACAGAGAGGCAGCAGGCATCACTAATGGTGCGTACGGTGCCAGCGCGGTTCGGAGACTACCCGTGAAATAAGCGCCGGAGTGTGTTTTCATGTCACCCTGAGAGTCGTTAGCAATGAACTTGGGCCCGTTAGTGTGAAGTGTTAATTGGTACATGTGTAAGTGCCCTGGCTCCCTGGTCGCTTGCCGGGCTCACACGCCGTGCACATTACCCAGCGAGGAAGCCGTGAAACAGGTTGGCCTGAAGCAAAACGCCCTGCTCAGCTGCACACAATCCAATCTCAGTGCCCTGTTCCCAGCTGCTCAGCGGGATGCAGCTGCAGATTTCACGCACAGCATCACGGGCTCTGGGAGCGATGCCGTGCCAGTCAAAGCAATGCTCAGAAATGCCTGGCCCACCCAGTTGTCTTCCTGTGCAATGGTGATCCTCTCATCAATAAACTAAGCACAGGGCCTCTTCATAATGTTCCTTGGCTCCTAGAATCTATAGACTGTAAAGCACTGTACAATGGAGAGAAGTATCATTATCTCAATTTTCTGGAAGGGGAAACTGAGGCAATATCATCATCTCAATTTTCTGGATGGGGAAACTGAGGCAGTATCATCATCTCAATTTTATGGATGGGGAAACTGAGGCAGAAAGTGAGGCAATGACTTTTCTAAGGTCACCCAGCAGGCCAACATCAGAGGTGAGAGAGATCCAGTGCTCTCCAGGGGCATACTCTCTACCTCACCCATTTTATCACTCTGTGGACACGCTGCCTGATCACCCTTCTCAGGAGGGTGCAAGGGAATACAGCCCTGATCCTGCCAGGTGCTGAGTTCAGTGCGAATGGAGGGCATTAGGCCCTGAGGTGGCGGGCAGCGCGCCGTTCTGCACAAGGAAAAGGTGGACCTGTCCCACTGGAACAGAGTGCATCAAAACTTCGCCCCAAACTCCAAGCACACGAGCACCGAGAATTTCTCACAGTTCATTCCTGTTCCCAGTGTCATCTTGGGCTCTGCTGGCTCTATCACAGGCACAAGCCTCAGCCACGATGGGTGGGGTTTTCAGCTTACACTGAGATAGCTCACACCAGATCCCATGACCTCACCCCATCACCTGGCCTGAACAGAAGCCCGATGTCGGTAGCCACCCCCTCATGGCGGAGAAGAGATATGGTTTGGCCTTCATGTTTGGAGCTTCGTGCCCCCCCTCTATGCTTTATGAAAATATGCGTATGAATATGCATAACTGGAAAATGCTTCATGCGGAATCATTCTTGTAAGGTATGATTGAAAGATTTGCAAACCTACCACACGTGTATATTCTATATGTATGGGTGCACCATTTCTGAATCCAAAATTAGGAATATTGGCTGTAGATTATTATCAATGTGTTCATGTTGGGAAAAGCCTGTTTCCCAGCCCATCAGGATCGGCAATGAAGAAGCCAGACACAGCGTTAATAGTACTTTAGCAAGACACAGCTGGATGGAGGGAGAATTGTCTTCCTACAGGTGTGCAACACTGCTACTGACTCCTGCACCTTGGGGTGCTACAAAGAGATGCGTTTATGTCATCTGATCCTGGGCTCCATCTTGGTCCTTGCACGTTTCCACTGACAGGGTATGTCTAGACTACATGGCTCCGTCGACGGAGCCATGTAGATGAGTTTACTAGACATAGGAAAATGAAGCGGCAATTTAAATAATTGCCACTTCATTTACATCAAAATGGCCACCGCGCTGTGCCAATCAGCTGTTTGGTGGCATAGAGGGGCAGTCTGGACGTTCCGTGGTCGACAAGGGAAGCCTTTGTTGACCGCTCTGGTAAACCTAATTTCATGAGGCTTCCCTTGTTGACCGCGGCACGTCCATACTGTCCCTCTGTGCCACCAAACAGCTGATCGGCACAGCATGGGGCCATTTTGATGTAAATGAAGTAGCGATTATTTAAATCGCCGCTTCATTTTCCTATGTCTAGTAAACTCATCTACATGGCCCTGTTGACGGAGCCATGTAGTCTAGACATAGCCACAGTGAGAAAAAGTTTAAACTGAAGACAAAAGATTCCTGCTTTGGGCAAAAGCCATATAAAGGTGGGAAACCAAACAATAGGGGCTGCTGCCAGACATCAGGACACCCGAGAAGACTGCTGGAAATGTCTTAAGACTGAACAGAGGCAGAGTGAAGCCCAGGCTGGAAGGCTTTCCAGCATCTGAAAAAGAATTATTAGAACAACTGTCAGGCTAAGGTATTACATGTAACGAGTTTCTTGGTGTATTGGGCTTAGCTGGTGTGTTTGGTTTTATTTTGTTTAGTAACCTACATGGTTCTGTCTGCTATCTCTTATGACCACTTAAATCCTACTTTTATACTTAATACCATCCCTTTTGTTTATTATTTACACTGGATTTATTGGTACCTGGGGAGAGCAAACAGCTGTGCATCTCTCTCTTGTATTGATAAAGAGGGTGGCCATTTTACGAGCTTGCTCTGTATTAAGCTTCATGCATAGAGAGACAAATATATCAGGGGTTCTGGTCCCATTGGGGCTGCGTACCTGGGTGCCGTGGAAAGCCACTTTGATGGTGCCTTTGCAGAGCTGAGCTAATCTCAGTGCCTGTCTTACTCCTCTGGGGGCTGTGACCCTATCTCTGTGCCAACCTGGGAGGGGGCCAAATGGTCTGGCTTAGCAGGACAGAGTGGTAGGGCACCCCAAAGGGCAGTGATATTTAAGCAGATCAAGTGACAGTCTCAAGGGGATCTCTGTGACTGAACCAGTCACACTTAGTATCACCACTTTTCTGGCAGAGGAGGGCCTGACACTATTTCTTCGGAAGCTATTCTGATCACTAGTCATAAATTTTGCTTGTGTCCTGGTGAAACGCTGACTAAATGTTACAGCCCCCCCTCTGGTAGCTAGTTCCCAGCTTATGTAATCACCCTTCTAGCTCATGAAATAAAAACCTGCTTCTGGGACCTTCTCTCCCTGATGAACGTCCATCTTGAGGGTTAATCTACCACTGGAGCATGCTAGATGGGCCTTTCTATTGTGCAAGTGTTAGTTATCAGTTCAGTGCTACCTAAAAAAACGCTGATGTGAGAAAGCCCAGGGGAACAAAGCAAGTTCGGTGCTCCTATAGATGCTGAACCCCATCTCTCCTCAAATGAGTCTCTTTGGGTGGCTGGGTCTCACAGCAGATGCTACTGAAAAGGCCATTAACACCCAAATCTGAGATAAAGGAGGAACCTGTGAACACCGGGAAACAGGAGAAGGAAGCAGAGTGGGTCTTCAAAGACGAACTCTTGATATGTAACCTGATAAAGGGCTAGGATTCCGGAGTTAGCGCTTCCCTTAAACAAGATTCTCAGGGTTGACCTCTCTATATGCATAAAGGAACTAACTTTCTCAGCCACAGACAAACACAAGAGGGTGCTGTATGCCCAGCAATTTATACATGTCTAACAGCACTGGCCCCCGTTCCAAATGCACAGCTAGCCATCAAATACCGATACTCTGGGCTAGGCTGAGTTTAGCTTTATTGATGGCAATGTTCACTGATGCTTTACAAAACTCACAAAGTATGGGACGGGTGTAGAAAATGCAGGTGATGTACATAGCTCTGTAAAATCACTGCACAAGTTATCAACATATTTCAAATGCACATGAATGCAAAGTAGCGAGGAGTATTAATCGATTCTTTTCATCTGAACCTTTTTTTTCAACAGAAAAACCTTTTTAATCAAAATGGCCATTTCCCATGGGAAACGTCAATTTCTGACCAAACTTTCCATGTTTTCATGAAAAAAAATTGCAAACCGAAAATGTTGTGTTTTGGCTACTGAAATTAACCCCCCCCCAACATTTTAGTCAAAAATAGTTTTGTTTGCTGAAAACCAATCTTTTTCCCTGAAAACTTTGGAGAATGTTTAATCAAGTTAGTTCGTTTGTGTCAAAATCACTTGTTGTTGTTGTTGTGGGAACGAAAAACATTTCCTGATCATCTGTGGAAATGAGATCAACTCAAAACTCTGGATCCAAATGCCCTAAGCTTTGGGGAATTTCAGATCAGTACACATGTAGTACTACTGGCCATTTAGGCAATACATCTCAGATAGTGAGTTAGTCATGTATGATTTTGACCAGTAGATTATCAAGATTGTCAGTGACTCAGCATGTGGTCCTACAATGACAAATGTGTGTGGGAACAGGGCTGGGGAAAAACAAACATTTGGAAGGAAATGCTTCTGCTTAGGGTTTTAAAGGAGTTACCAGAGTTAGGTGAATCGATTTGCATAAGACAAACATGGGAACAGCGGTTTGCTCCAAACTTGCACTGACCTAAAGCAGAGCGTGTGAGGGGTGAGCAATCCAGAGAAGGGTATGTTTTTGTAAAATAATTTCCTGGCCTTCTTGCATGGGTTGAAACAGGCTTATCTAGGAAGCATAAATATGGGAAGTTCATATACTGTGGTGATGAATGTGGAGTAGATAGATAGCTACAGAGATACACGGCAATATCCTTGTGAGGTTTCATGCTGAGATATTTCATGAGGGCAGTACAGAGCCCATGATTTTCAAAAGTAATTTGGAGGGGCTTCAGTTGGGAGGGGCTCAAATGGAGGGTGTCTTAAAAGGCCTGATTTTCAAAAAGCACTGAGCACCCGGTGTCTTGGAAAATCAGGCCCCTCTGAAATGTCACACGGCGGGCCCCCAGTTCTTCAGCACCCTGGAGGTCAGACAATCTGGATGAGCTGTATACAGAGGCACACTCATTTGAACAGACTTATCTGAACCCAACAGCTAGTCCCGGACCTTACAGCATTCTTCTGTCCCCGCAAGACGTAGAACCAAATCAGAACCTCGACTCCACTGAACTCCCAGATAATCTGTATTTAGATCTGAACTTTGAGTCTCAGCTTCCATATTTAGTTCCTATTTATAACCATGATTTTGGCCTTTAGCTACAAGCCTAATCAAGGTAGAAAGCTACAGCGGAAGGAGAACACATTTCCCCCAGTCATTGCACCAATTATCACATCCTCAGCCAGGCATGTCAGCACAAGCAAGTGCTCTCTTACACCTGCAAGATTTCTGCCGGTAACACATTCCCCCCACAAACCAGTTACGTAAGCACTAAACACGATTTACAAGCTGCATCTGGAGCAAGCTGCCGAGATACCAACTTTCAGGCATCCTCAGGTCTCTTTCCTTTTCACAATCCAGACTCAAAACCCCTTTCTCAGGGCAGCTCAATTATCTCCCCTTTTAAATGGAGTTTTTAAATGGAGTTTTTAAATGGAATAACACCACAAAAAGCAGCAGCAACACCGACAACATCAAAGAAGAGAATTCCTAGGTGATTCCTGCCTCCCAGCTGATAGGGAACCTATTAAATAAATTGATATTGATCCAATTTTCAGTGAACCCAACTCCACATTAATGTCCTCCTAAGTCACTTGGGCTCTTTGGAAAATTCCAAATGACACTAAAGGGTGGGGATTTTGCAAAGAACCCAAGTGATTTAGGAGAACACTATCCCATTGAGAATCACTGGAAGGGTTGATGCCTGACAGCCAGTGGCATTTGTGTCCCTCAGTCATTCATATGCCTTGGAAAACCCCATCCTAATGAATAAAAGCGTTATAATGGTCCAGATGCCTATTGAACTCATCTTCCATTGACACTATTTGCAGGTTTGCAGGGGCAAGAACTAAGAAAACCCAAGGTTTTGGCATTAACAGACAGCACTTATTTCCCAAGCTCTTTATAAACATTAATCCTCACAGCATGGTAAGAATTATTCCCATTTTACAGATCAGAACAACTGAGGCACAAAATGTTAAGTGATTTCCCCAAAGCCACAGATGGAGTAAGTGTGAGAACTGGGATAAGGACTAACAAATACCTGAAGGATAATCCTGTGCTCAGACCCTAAACCACAAAGTGAGGAAAAAACTTTGTTGGCCTCAATGAATCCTTCCGGGTTTGGGTTGAGGCACATTTGTAGGTCCGTGAAGGAGGGAAGTTCACATCAGTGCTACCCGTACTCTACCTGTTCCATGGAATATATTCCTTGTCTTTATTACGCATGCTGCTGTAGCAGCTACGGGCTCCAGTCACAGACCCGGGCTCCACGGTGCAAGGGGCTGTAAAAAAAAAAGCCTTTCCGTTTCAATGACTGAAGACAATGCAGTGACACTCCCTCAGTGACACTTGAGTACTTCTACCTACTTCAGACACCCCATACGGCATCCCGTTTGGTAACTGGGGCACATATTCACAATTAGGAGTAGGCGAAACAATTCTGTCAAAGTAGTTTTTATGCTCGGATTTGGGGAAGCGGGGCTTTTTGACAAAATGAACATTTCACAGGCAGTGTCCAATTTCCTCCGCTGTTCTGATTTTCCACTGGAAAACCAAAAGCCACATAAGGCAATTTTTCAGCTGAACACAAATTTTTAACCGAAAAAAAAAATCATTTTTTTCTGTAGAACACACCTTCCCCCATTTTCCAACCTGCTCTATTCATCATGTAAGCAATAACAGTTAGCACTTATACACAGTCAAGCATGAAACGATATGAGAGTCAAGCAATCATTATTATGCAGGGCATTAAAGGAGCATCTAGATTCTAAATGCTAAGGCTGACGTCAGGGGCCCGTGGTGCTATGTTATGTAAAAACACACGGAGAAACCACCTTTTCTCCAAAGAGTTGAGGCTTAAGAGTTTAAGTAGACCAAACAGAGAAAAGGTGGGCGGGGGAACCAAAGTTCAGAAGGACTCGCTGAAGGGCCAAGCTGGGAAGAGACCCTTCCCCCACTCGGTTCCCTATCTCCTGGGTCCTATTTTACCGTCGGCACGCGAAGAAACCAGATTCCAACTACCCTGAATGGATCTGGCCAGCAAGTTAAGGGATTGTGGATTGGATAAATGGACGGTAAGATGGATAGAAAGATGGCTAGAAGGCCGGGCCCAGCGGGTAGTGATCAATGGCTCGATGTCAGGATGGCGGTCGGTTTCTAGCGGAGTGCCCCAAGGTTCGGTTCTAGGACCGGTTTTGTTCAATATCTTTATTAATGACCTGGATGAGGGGATGGATTGCACCCTCAGCAAGTTTGCGGATGACACTAAGCTGGGGGGAGAGGTAGATACGCTTAAGGGCAGAGATAGGGTCCAGAATGACTTAGACAAATTGGAGGATTGGGCCACAAGAAATCTGATGAGGTTCAACAAGGACAAGTGTAGAGTCCTGCACTTGGGACGGAAGAATCCCAAGCATAGTTACAAGCTGGGGACCGACCGGTTAAGTAGTAGTTCTGCAGAAAAGGACCTGGGGGTTACAGTGGATGAGAAGCTGGATATGAGTCAACAGTGTGCCCTTGTAGCCAAGAAGGCTAATGGTATATTAGGTTGCATTAAGAGGAGCATTGCCAGCAGATCCAGAGATGTCATCATTCCCCTTTATTTGGCTTTGGTGAGGCCGCGTCCGGAGTATTGTGTCCAGTTCTGGGCCCCCCACTACAAAAAGGATGTGGATGCATTGGAGAGGGTCCAGCGGAGGGCAACCAAAATGATTAGGGGGCTGGAGCATATGACCTATGAGGAGAGGCTGAGGGACTTGGGTCTGTTTAGTCTGCAGAAGCGAAGAGTGAAGGGGGATTTGATAGCAGCCTTCAACTTCCTGAAGGGTGGTTCCAAAGAGGATGAAGAGAGGCTGTTCTCAGTAGTGACAGATGGCAGAACAAGGAGCAATGGGCTCAAGTTGTGGTGGGAGAGGTCCAGGTTGGATATGAGGAAAAACTATTTCACTAGGAGGGTGGTGAAGCAGTGGAATGGGTTACCTAGGGAAGTAGTGGAGTCTCCATCCCTAGAGGTGTTTAAGTCTCGGCTTGACAAAGCCCTGGCCGGGTTGATTTAGTTGGAATTGGTCCTGCCTAGAGCAGGGGGCTGGACTTGATGACCTTCTGAGGTCTCTTCCAGTTCTATGATTCTATCTGAGCTTTGGAGCCGTAGCCATCTCTCCATGGCCTTGCAAGTAGTTAGAAATGAGGTACCCATATACAAGTGTGACAGGGCCATGCAGCTAGGTAGGCAGAGAGATACAGAACCAGCAGTCCGTCACTGCCCTCTCATTCGCTTCTCACCCCACAAGTCCCAGATAAATGCACAAACACTGATCTCACCTTTCCCCTCCACACTAACCACTCACTCTGCCTGTCATCGCCTAACAGAAGACATGGCAGAAATACTCCTAACTGAGACTGAAGAGGGTAGATTCCAGGACTCCTTGCACATGTAACTTTGAAATTATCTTTACACAAGCATCCGTGCCCTAAACGGCTTAGGACCTACCCACCTTAGAAATTGCTTCCCTCCCCCACGCCATTCTACTAGACCTGACCTCGGGAGCACCTTTCCAGTCAAAAAGATTCCTTACCATTTGCAGGGCATTTTCCAAGGGCTCCTCGACTATGGAATCTAGTCTCCGCTTGGGGCTGAAATAGCCAACCTCTTTTGATCATACTCTATCCGTTTGAGCTTTGGAGAAGGGGTGAGGTATATTGTGTTACTGGTTAAACATATTGGCTACGTCTACACTGGCCCCTTTTCCGGAAGGGGCATGTAAATTTCACCAGTCGTCGTAGGGAAATCCGCGGGGGATTTAAATATCCCCCGCGGCATTTAAATAAAAATGTCCGCCGCTTTTTTCCGGCTTTTTAAAAGAGCGTCAAAGTAGGAATAAGAGCCTCCGGAAAAGGGCGCTTTTTCCGGAGGATCGGGGCCAGTGTAGACGCTCTTTTCCGGCTTTTTTAAAAGCCGGAAAAAAGCGGCGGACATTTTTATTTAAATGCCGCGGGGGATATTTAAATCCCCCGCGGATTTCCCTACGACGACTGGTGAAATTTACATGCCCCTTCCGGAAAAGGGGCCAGTGTAGACGAGCCCATTGTGCCTGAGTAGTTATATACTGCACTGCCGCTACACAGAGCTGACTGCAACATTTCTGAGATACCTTTTGCGGTTGAATTGGCAAAAATAGGAAAGCAGTAAGAACACGGGGGAAAGTGAAGGAAAAGCTGCTTTCCCGCATGTTTATACCTTTTCAGACTCTCCCCCCTCAGTTTTTTCCTTCCACTGCCCCACTAGTCAAGGCTAAAAGAAGGGGAGGACCCTTCACATTTTAAATGTATTTTGTATTAGAAAACTGAATTGAAACATTTGAGGTCAAAATGAAAAAAAACCCAAAAAACCACGTTGCATTGTTACTAAATGCTGACAAAAAAAAAATCTTTTTTATCGAAAAATGCTTTAAAAAAAGTATTTTCCCCTAGTGGAAATATCTGGGAGGCAGGGGCTGTCCTGTTTTCATCCCATCCCACTTTCTCATTACAAGGGCACAATGCAAATGCACACTCAAAAGGGTAAGAGCATGACCAAAGCTCACTGAGCGCACTGGGTTCGGTTCCTAGCACAGCGACCGATTCTCTGCGACTTGGTGCAAGTCAGTTCACCTGGCTGTGCCTCAGTTCCCCTCCATGAAAGGGGATGTGAAGGGGAAATCACCTTCAGTGTCACCTAGTGGTCAGGTAGGAGTGTGGCACGTCAACGTCTAGGCATTGGCCTTCTTCCTGCCATGCTACCCTCAGGGGTCAGTTCTTAGAGCACTCAGCCCTCCTTCCAGGGTCATGTCTTCAAGCTCACTACTTTGGGGGAGTATGTAAAGAGTCCAATGACAGGGACAACAAAATGAAGCCAGGGATTCAGGGCTTCCTTTGGGTTGGGGTCTCATGGGCCAGACCCTTGTATCCTCAAGGTCCTCCCCAGCTAGGTTCCCTACCAAGGAACAGACCCCTCTTTAGAGGCTGCCAGGAGAGTGCAGGCCCATCCTCTCCAGGTTTCGATCCAGAGCCCAACAGTGGGCAGCCGGGTCCTGCACCCTGGGGTGTTAAGCAGCTGCTTGCCAGCACCACTTCCAAACCATCCCCTCTCTGCCTCAGGGGGAAGTGAAGGATAACATCTCTCCTCTCCAGGGTGTCACCGATCACTTCTTGGTAGGCTTGGTCAGCACAGAGGTCGGCTTTCCTTCACTGCCTGCCGGCCGCAGACTCCTTTGCTCCCCTTTTAGAGCTCAACCTCCAAATGAGGTAGGCAGGGAGACCTTGTCCTAGAGCAGCTCCTTAACCCCTTCCTCTCCAGTGTGGCATTTGTACACCTCACCACATGGGGACAATGCACCCTGGTCTCTTCAGCTCACAAGGGCAATCTCTGAGGGTATGCACTGTCCTCAGTTGTGAGCTACTGCAATATTTACTGACAAGTAACCCAAGTCACAGCTCTCGAGGTGGAGAATGTACCTCTAAGACCAAAGAACTTTATGAAGGGAAACAGCTGAAAAGCAAGAGATGTGTTACAAATTGACTTCCCAAACTGACCTGGCCGACACTCACAGGCTCCGTATGTGCGTGTGTGTGGAATACACAAAATTGGGGAAAGATAAAAATCTAATTAAAAAATTACATGGGGGGAGAGGGAGGACGACAACCTTTTTATTCAAAGACAGTCTTTTTGCAGCTGGCAATTCTTTTTTCTTGCTCTCTCTCTCTCTCTCTCTCTCTCTCTCTCTATTTGAAGCTGGCATTGTGTGGCGCCGTGTTTCCTTTTCAAGATTTCAGATGTTGTTGTGTGAAAATGAATCCTATTTTGTCACAATCAATGACTCTCCCTGCTCTTTATTAGCTATGGCCCTTCCTAGCACTCAGAGCGCTTGGCTCCCCTCCAAACCCCAACCTGGCACCAAGGCAAGGCATAGCGGCTTATGCTTCTCCAGCTGTGCAGTGGAGGTAAGATGGAGAATGTCACCTACAGCTGGGTAATTTTTAATTTTCTTCCTCCCTCCACCCACTGTTAAATTACCACTAGCCTATTTGTCTGGCTAGAGGTTAATGAAACACTAATGATGTTAATGAGCCTTTCACTCTTCAAGTTTTTTCAAGAAAGAGATAGAATAGCTGTTTTCCTTCCCTTTTCATCTCTCATCTTTCGGGAGCTGCAGGGCCGAAGCAATTAACGGCTCGTGTGGATCTGCCTTCCCTCTCCGGCACAGTGCAGTGGGGCAAAGAGAAGACGGCTCTTAAACCTGCTTCCCAGGTCCGCAGGTGAGGCGCTCACGGGCCTGGCCAGAAGGCAGGATGCTATTCAGGGGGAAAAGCAGGGAAATGAACAATCTGTCGATGAAGCTTTCTCTGCGGCAGCAGGACAGTGAGATCTGTCCAGCGAGTCACCAGCGGCGCTGCTCTGGCCGTGAGTGCAGACCACGAGATGCAGGGCAGACTAGGGATGTTACATTTTGATTAATCGGCTGATTAATCGATTAAGAGCCCTAGGGCTGTTGCTACACTTCCAATGTGAAAGCGCTGCAGGGAGCATGGGGCCAGCAGGGCACTCAAGCAGTCCTCTTCTGGCCCTTTGCTCCCCGGGGCATTTCAAAGCGGCAGCGCCGCATGGAGCCCGGGGTCAGCGTGGGAGTCCCCAGCTGACTCCAGTCTCCACGTGGTGCTGTTGCTTTGAAGCATCCCCCCCACCAATTTTTCCCCCCTTTGCTGCCTCTTTCTGATAGAGGCAGCAAGTGGGGGGAGCGACTAGTCGAGTAGTGTGTTTGCTTACGAGATAGTCTACTAGTCGCTCACATCCCCAGTGCACACAGTGGGGGGGGTGAATCCCCAAAAGGAGATTGAGGTAGGGGTGACAGCCTTTGGTTGGAAGGTTCCTCTGAACTAGAACTGTGCCAAGCCCTGGAGCAAGGCAAACCCGGCGTGTTTCAGGTTTCGTTTCTGATCTTATTCTGGGCATCAAGCCTTGGTTTCAGGTGTAAATCCAGCAATTTGGCCTCAGTTTTGATCCCAAGGCAGGCAAAACTTGGCTGTTTCTGCTCAGTTTAGCTTTGAGCTTTCGTTCAAATCCAAAACTCAAAGAGGAACTCAGGGAGGACAAACTCCTGCGGAGAAGCAAAGGTCCAAGCAAACGCTGCCAGAAACGGACTCCCTGAGGAGCAGAAGTGGAATCCTGGATGCAAACACTGTGAATTGAGTGTGCACAAAGCCCCAGGAACAGGAAGCTGGTGTCGTGGTATTTCAATGGCCCACAAGCAGGGTTGAATCAACTCCCTCCCCTGCCCCAATCCACATTTTGGGCTGATCTAGGCCTGACTTTGCATCACGGGCCCAGAGGTGGGGGGGGGGGGGAGGAGAGAGGGGACTTGAAGGCACACACATGCACACAGAGGCTTAAGAAAGACGGATGGATTTTCTGTCTGGCATGGGAGAGGCAAAGTTGGGACAGCGGAGAGTGTAGGAGAAAGAAAGAGAAAGAAAGAGTCTGAAACATGGGCCTGGTGTAAGGCCTGAGGCCTGAACCAAAGTAAGCAGGAGTTATACAATAACTAGAGTTATATACAAGTGCAGAAGAAGCACCGGGACTCCGAATATTTGAATCTGTCAGAGGGACAGATGGAAGCTGCAAAAATGGCTCTTGAGGACATGAAATGGAGGGTGGGATTTTCAAAATACCTAGGGGTATGTCTACACTACCACCCTAGTTCGAACTAGGGTGGTTAATGTAGTCAATCGAAATTGCAAATGAAGCCTGGGATTTAAATATCCCGGGCTTCATTTGCATCTTGCCGGGCGCCGCCATTTTTAAATCCCCGGTAGTTCGGACTCCGTGCCCGCGGCTACACGCGGCACGGAGTAGGTAGTTCGAATTAGGATTTCTACCTAATTACTACCTCGAGGTGTAACGGTAGTTCGAATTAGAAAGCCTAATTCGAACTACCTACTCCGTGCCACGTGTAGCCGCGGGCACGGAGTCCGAACTACCGGGGATTTAAAAATGGCGGCGCCCGGCAAGATGCAAATGAAGCCCAGGATATTTAAATCCCGGGCTTCATTTGCAACTTCGATTGACTACATTAACCACCCTAGTTCGAACTAGGGTGGTAGTGTAGACATACCCAAAGGGAGTTAGATGCCCGAGACCAATTAGGGTTGCCAGGTGTTCGGTTTTTGCCTAGACTGTCTGTTATTCAAGTCCCCCGTCCGGTAAAAACACCCAGAAAATACCGGACCTGTGAAATGTCTGGCATTTGCTGTTTTCCTCGGACGGAAGGGCAATTTTCCCCTGCTGTGTCTGGCGGGGGGGAAGGAGGCTGAGGAGCGCAGGGCCACTTAAAGGCATAGCGCCCCCCCCCTTTTTTTTTTGCTGAACAACTTTGGTCTCCCCCCTTTTTTTTCTCAACAGAATTTTTTCCAGGTCTTTTTTTGGGGAGGAGGGGGTTGGTATTTTTTGTTAAACCATCTGGCAACTCTAAGTCCCATTGAAAGTCCCTGAGACTTAGGGACCAAATTTTTATGTGAAGAGCCTAAGCCCCAGGGAAATTAATTGGACTTGCACACCTAACCGGCTTGGGCACTTTTGGAAACCCCACCAGGCATCTTTAGGCACCAAAACACCCTTGAAAACCGGGTGCTTGGTTCCTAACTCACTGAGGATGAAAACCACATCCCGAGCATCGAGGGAAAGAGAGCTGTTTACAGACCTGCTCTCCCCACAGTCAGAACAATGCTGCCATAACCCCTGCCATTCAAGGGTCTGTCTGTTCTTCCATTAATCCTCCCGGCAAACAAGGCAAATGTTCCTCCAGCCCTCTCCCAGATGGGCCGGGGGAGGTTAAAAGCAATGCGCCCAACATCGCTCAAGTGAGTGGCAGAGGCAAGACTGTAACCTAGCAGTCCTGATCCCTCCTCCCCATCCCTTCATTCTCTCCCTGCTGAGGGAAATGAGGATGCAGGCAAGACCTCCGTCAGGCCGATCCGACAGCGCCCTCGGAATGTGACAAAGGGGACACTGCAGCTGCTTTTATTGATGGATGCGTCCGTGCCAAAGGGCGCAAAACTAAATTATGAGCTGGCACTTACAAAGAGAGAGGGCTCCTGCCTGTGCTTCCATTAGAGGGTATCTATCTGCATTTAAAGCTGCGGCGCTGTGATAAGGGGGAGGCAGTGCTCTAGAGAGACCTCAAAAAATTGCCTGGACGAACTCCGAGATAAGACTTTTCAAGCGGACAAAAAAGCCTGTCCTGATTTATAGAGCTTCGTCCGTCCTTGACAGTACCTCTAGACCTCCCGATCGGGGCTGTAAGAGGAAAGTTCTCATCACAAATGTATGTTCTGCCCCCTAACCTATTTATCCAGACAACCTGTCAGCCTACCACAGCCAGATCTTCTGCTGACACGGACAAGACAGCAATACAATAGCCCGGCTTTTGTGTTCCGTTCCCTCCGCCCCTCCTTAATAGTCGCGGCTGCTTTGTCTGAACAATAATAAAGATCTGGAGTGCCTCAGTTTCCATTTGTTTATCGGCTCTTTCAGCTGGCGTGGTTGTTTCCAGCGACCCCAAAACGCTTTCATGAAAAGATGCCATTGTAGCGGAATGATGCTCTCTTGACATCTGCATAGACAACTCATTTTTATGTTTGCCTACTTGTCTTAATTCTCTTTTTATTATGATGATTATTGCCATGGCAAAGAGGGCCAGCGAGAGACAGAGGACTACTTACAGCTCAAAGACATGAAGCGGCTCCGGCTTAGGCCACAGATGGTGTGGGCTGGCTTGGCTAAGTCTGCCTCCATTTTGGGCAGCCATCGGTGTGCATGCTCTCATCAGGTCTGCTAAAAGAATAAGGACTCAGTGGACGCACTCTTGCTTGGGGTGAGGAAATATTCTCTCTCACGCAGAACACAAGCAGCAGAGAGGGCTGGCCAGCTGGCCGGAGGGGGAATTCTTTCTAGCAACGCTAACACATGCCCACAGATCATTTGCCAAGTGTGTGTGGATGGATCGGGTGGGGGATTCCCTGGAGTGAGTCAACAGACGAGCTCTGTCCGTTCTAGACCTGGGGTCCCTGCCAAACCTTAATTTTAATTCTCCCGTGTCTGAGTCTGGGCCTGGAACTCTGCTGCCCTTCTCCCCAGCTTTTTAAACTAATATTAGTTGGCATCCAAAACAATTAACCACAAATGAATCAAAACAAGTGGCAATCCTGATGGGACCCAGAGTCACGCACAGCAGAGACTCCCAGGTGTTGACCTAACCTGAGGATGACAAAGGAGCTGACTTCACGGACTTATTTTAGCTGCCAAGAGGCCGCATTAGTTCTGACTCATCAGCCACCTTAACCTAGTCCCCTCAGCATCTCTGGACTGTGACCCTAAGCCAGGCCTTGTGGAGAGACCATGCCAGCTTGCTCCGAGCTGCCACAGCACCCAGTGGGTCCCGGCAGGGAAAACACCGCTAGGTCTGACTGAAGTACGCTAGCCATCGGGGGAAGTGGCGGAAGTGAACTTCCTGGAGGAAGAGCTTTCGGCTCAGAGCTCGCTGGGATTAAAACCTCGGCACCAGCTGAGCACTCACTTAGATCTAAACGTGCTCAAGTGCTGAGTCTGGCACGGAATGCACTGACGGGACCGCGCACGCTTGGTGAGAGAATTCAGGTCCTTCTGCTTCAAAATTACGGCCCCATTGGTGCCTTTGAGCTCAAGGAGAGATGCTGTAGATCAGTGGCTCCCAAACTTTTCGGCATCGCGCCCCTCATCTCCTCCCCCCCGAAAATAGCAGCACTTGTTGAGCAGGGAAAAAAAAGGACTCACCGGGGCTGAAAAACAAAAATAGCAGAGCAGGCATTGCCCTTGCCCTTGTAAGGTAGACGCTTTGAAGTCTGCCCCAGCCAGCCAGAGTGGATGGACAGACCAGGCTCTTTCTTTGGGAAGGGGGGAAATAACGGGGGGGGGGGCTGGGTCATCTCGCGCCCCCTCTGGAATTTCTTCATGCCACGCCCCCCCAGTTTGGGAACCCATGGTGTAGACAGTAATACCATGCGAGCTTGGGCTTGCAGACAGAAGAGGGCAACACATATTTGTACCCTTGCACGAGATCAACATCCATCCCCTAAAGATCACACGCGCAGACCCTGAAGTCCTGTGTTCCTGCTCTCAGGTTCTCATTCACACCCATCCTCGTCAACTCCTTGAGGAGGAACAGGAGGACAATCTGGTTCAGCAGAGACTCTCCGTTTCACACTTTTCCAGGCTTCTCCCTCCCCCAAAACCCCTTTGTTTTAATCTTTCTTCAGCTGGTTCGTGCAATCAGGTGGATGAGGTCGGGGGCCTGGAAGACTTACTGCTGAAAGATACTGGGTCTGGCCAACCCTACCACAGGGGACAGGGAGCTGGTCTGCTTCGTGCTGTGCAGATGCACTGTGCCGTGGAAGCAGGCCGGGCTAGCGCACAGTTCTGGGTTAGAGCAGGGACCATCCTTTTGTTCAGGGGTTGATAGCTGCAAATCCCTGGATGTCTGCAGCTCATTTCTGTGGCTAGGCCGAAGATACAAACTTTATCTCTAAAGCCCTGCAATTGTGCAGATACCTGCTCTCTATCCACATCCCTGGAGTAGATGCAGCTATTCAGGGCTCAGTTTTGTGTAGTGTTACCAGGTGTCCATTTTCTGCCCGGACTGTCCGGTAATTGCATCTTCTGTCCAGTAAAAAAAACCCAGAAAATATGGGATATTCAAAATGTCCAGTATTTTCTGTTTTCCTCGGATGGAAGGCTTGTGGGGACATTTTTCCCGTGCTGCATCTGGCCGGAAGGCAGGGGTGTCCCTGGGCCACTTCAAAAACTTCCCTCACCTTCCCCTGCCACACGGCCAGATACTTCTGGTTCCTTTCCTGCTCGTGGGAGAGGCGAGCACAGGAGATCTGGCGGGAGGGAGAAGCTGCAGGTGCTGGAGCCCCATGTCAGCGAGGCGACAGGGAAAAAGAGGCTGCCGCTCCTGCAGAGACTGCCAGCAAAACTCCTTTTGCCATGAGCAAGTGTGTGGGAGGAGAGGAGAGGGAGGAGACCCATTCCCAGAGTGGGAGGGAAGGGAAGTCCCTGAGCCCCTTCCCTGCATGGAACACCTTTTGGAAAGAAGGGGAAGCCACAGTAGGGCCAGCATCTCCCCTTCCCCCCTCCCTCCACCTTCCCTGAATAGGCTGGCTAGCCTCTGGCAGTCTGGAGCCTTACCAGTTAAGGGGGCATGCAGGACTAGAGGGAAGGTGGCGGGGGAAGGGGGAAAATACCTTGCAAGAGGGGGAAGAAAGGGAAACCCCCCCATTCCTTCCCTGCATGGGGTTCGGGTTGCCAGGTGTGCGCTTCTTACCTGGACAGTCCAGCAATTGTGTCTTCTATCCGGTAAAATACAAAAACAAAAAACAAAACAGAAAATACTGTTTGTTCTTGGCCGGAAAGCTGGCTATGTCTGTCGGGTCCTTTTTTTTTTTTTTGCTCAATCAATTTTTTACCCGCTCTGTTCGGTATTTTTTGTGAAACTTATCTGGCAACCCTGTTTGTGGGTACATATGCAAGTCTGGCATCCTCGCAGAGCTCTACTGCTAGCCTGTAACACGAGGTGCTGGGCTAAGCATCCCAGGTGCTACCACCAAACCAATAGTGCGGGATAAAGAGGACTGATGGATGGGAAAACAGGCAGGGCCCTCCCCTGGCACTAACGGTGCTTGGCTACAAAACAGTTAAAAACCCACATTCGCCCTCGGAAACATTCCAGCAGCTGAGCGGATGAGAGTGGGCACCAGCCACATGCCGCAGATAAACAGGCCAATCTGGCACCCCTTCCCTGTGGCTAGGATGGTGTGTGAGGGTGAGCCCTCCTCCCAAGCTTGCAAGCCACATGCCGTGGGTCATTCCCTCCTCCAGTCAAAGAGGGAAAAGAAAACGGTGCTCTGGCATCGCTTTAGTTAAGGCACGTCCTTCCCCTGACATCAGCTCTCTAATTAGTTCTATTGGTTTCAACAGTTCTGCCGACTCGGTAAATGTAATATTTAACACCCTGGAGGGAAGTCTTTCACGCTGACGCCTCTTTCATCATCTCTGCCCATCTGGTGCTCACTTGAAGCGCACAGAGCACCACCTGCCTTGGAAAACAATAAACCTGTGTGACTTTTCCATTTCTAGGAAGCAACTGGTCCCCAGCAAAAACACTAGAAGGCTGACGCATGTTTGCTCAATGGCTATTTCAGTCCGTGACCCTGGGTTAGCATTAAAAGGCCCGAGCATGGGAGTCAAGTCCATGTATTAATTAGGACAACTTATCAGTGGAATTGCAGTAGTGCTTACAAAGCCCTCTCATTGAGCAGCACTCCATCATGCTAGGGGCTCTATATTTACATATGCACATCGTTACAGTTAGCATGGTCTGAGCATGATTGAGAACCAGGCCTAAAGAAGCTGTTTGCTTTCCAAAGCTGGAACTTTAGGGATTAGTTTAGCAGTGGTATTTGCCTCTGGACTTGATTCGATTCCCTCCAGGGACTGATACCTGCTAATAACCTGGCACATGGTCAAAGGCCATTCAGGTTACATCTAGACTACAGGCTTTTTGCGCAAGAAGCTTTGTTGGAAGAGATCTTCTGCAAAAACTTCTTGCACAAGAGAACGTTGACACTGCATGGACTCTCTCTCGAAAGGAAACTCTGATAGCTATTTACAGAATGGCCACCAGGGCACCTGTGCTTTTTTCAATTGCCTCTTTTTGCACAAAAAAACCCGTTCCCTGTCCACACACACCTTTTTGCACAAGAACTCTTGTGCAAAAAAGGAGTTATTCCTCATAGAAAGAAGAATAACTATTGTGCAACCCCCCCGGGTGCGTCTAGACTGACAAGATTTTGCGCAAAAGCAAGTGCTTTTGCGCAAAAACTTGCCAGCTGTCTACACTGGCCGTTTGAATTTGTGCAAGAGCACTGACTGTGTAATGCACAAAATCAGTGCTTCTTGCGCAAATACTTTCACGCTCCCACTCAGGAAAAAGCCCTCTTGTGCAAGACTACTTGCACAAGACGGCCAGTGTAGACAGGGAAGAACTGTTTTGCACAAAAAAGCCCTGATGGCTAAAATGGCGAACGGGGCTTTCTTGCTCAAAATTGCGTCTAGACTGGCCACGGATGCTTTTGCGCAAAAACACTTTTTGCGCAAAAACATCCATGCCAATCTAGATGCACTTTTGTGGAAATACTTTTAACGGAAAAACTTTTCCGTTAAAAGTATTTCCGCAAAATCATGGCAGTCTAGATGCAGCTCCTCTGTTCTTTTGATTTTTTTTGTGCAAAAACGTGCTTGAAGTATGGACACTCCAGGAGTTTTTGTGCAAAAACTCTGTAGTGTAGACAGCCTCATACTGTCATCTGGAGTTATCTATAACTTTATTTTCTAGCAGCTTTGTCAATCAAGGACAGCAGCAGAGGATCTGATTAGTCTGAGTTATGTTAAAGTTGCTCTGGTTTGGATCTGTAGGCATCTGGGCAGAAGGAAGAGGGGAGAGCTACTTAGCAAGATTCACCTTCCCGTTGGAGGAAATCTATTGCAAAGATTATGCATAATGTATATTGCTATTACATTAAACCAAGAAACCTTTTCCAAAGTTCAGTTGTTAACAGGCAGCTGGAAAGATGGTGGTTTTAACCTCATGCTTAGCTGCAGATCCATCCACACAGGGAAGATGGATGGACCCTCCTGCCCAGGGAAATAGAATAATCTCCATTTGTGAAGCCGAACTGTGTTTCTAGGCCTCCTGCCTCTTTGAATAAAGCACATTATCCACTCACTGGGGCTAAATAAATAAATAAATAAAGTGAAAATCCCAGTGTGCAAGAGTGCCAAGGGCAGGCAAGTTAAGGGACATTATATTCTTTAATTACATCGGCCTTGGAAAGAAAAGAACTGTCATTTCCCCCTCACCCGCCCCAGGGAACACCTCGTATCTGTCTTGGCCAGGATCCCCTTAGGAAAGTTGCTGCAACATATGTCTTCCGTGTGCTTCATGCCAGGCCTGGGTTTAGTCCTGTATTAATAATCCCCACCCACTATTTAGTGAAGTCGCACATGTTCAAAAATATGTCTTTCATCTCCTGGCTTGATGGAGAGGAAAAAAGCAGCTTAGAAGTTACAACTAGAGCCATGTGGAGGATGCTGAGTTTAGTTTCTAGAGAGGATTTTTTCTGGTGCTAGCTGATGCAGGTTTGCAATACACAATTGCAAAGGTGGTACTTAAATGCCCTAGAGGATTCCTCCTGGTCTTTAGGGGGGCTAGAGGGTCAAGTGGTAAGGACACGGGAAGAAAAAACTGACCTGCATTCTGTTCCCTCTTCTGCCAAAAACCTGCTGTGTCACCTCAAGCAAACCACCATGCCTCAGTTTCCCCAAAATAAGATTTGGGCATGACATTGACAAGCCTGCAGATGCACAGATTTAAAAAGCGCTGTCAGTGAGCTAAGGGTTTTTCCTAAAGCTGGTTGAAATTCTGGCAAACAAAAAGCTTTATGCTTCTGTCGAAAAATAGACTTTAAAAAAAAAAAAAAATGAAAGCAGCAATGAAAAACTGTCAATTTCCTTTCAAAATTTTCATTACCTGTGACGTTTATTGAAGTTTTCATGCAGACTGTCATAGAAATGGTTATAGAAATAGCCGATAATGTTTCCAATTATCATTTTGATGTAAAAAATGATTATTTTTGAAAAAAATTCCCATATGCTTGTTTATGAGCCTTGAGGGATAGAAACAACATTTCACTTTGGATTTTTGCGGGGAGGCGTGATTTGGAATGTTTTGTTTTAAAATGTTTTAACCAGTTCTAATTATTACTAATCAAAACTGGGCTGCAAGATTCTGAGGATTTGGAACACGGGCAAATCTTTCCGAAACGGAGCAGGAGTTCCAAACCTGTGCTAACTGCCCTCTCCCGACAAGATCCCTCGGGCCAACAGCAGGTTGTTGAACGGTGAACATGTTGCACAGCTGTAGGCACGACAGCATTCAAAACAAAACACCCTCTGGCCTGATTCACATTTGCACCAGTGTGAATCAAGAGCTGCTCCCTTTACATCAGAGCAGTTACACATTCGCAAGACCGGTATCAGAGTTAAACCACGACCCCGTGGTGCCCTGAAAGATCTCTTTAACTAGGGGTAAGGAACCTTTTTTTGGACCAGGGGCTGCTGACCCTCTGAAAAATGAGTCACACAAATGAGAGGCAAAAACAGAAACAAAACAGAAAACCAAACCCTCATCGACATGGCCCCTGACTGAGAAGGGGAAAGACTCTCCTCACATTCCCCTCACGCACCAGAGCCAAATGGGGCGCAGGCTTTTGTGTGCTCTAGTCCCTCAGTAGGCACGGGTTCCCCAATGCTAGTAAAGGTATGTCTACACTGCATTCCTCTTTCGAGACAGCAATGCAAATGCAGACAAACGAAATAGCAAATGAGTTTCCCGTGCTTCATTTGCATAATTGTGGCTGGCCGCTTTTTCGAAATACCCTATTTCGAGATAAAAAATGCGGTTTAAGGTTTACCTGAGATTTAACGGTTATTTCGAAAGAAGGGTTTTTTCTCATAATAACCGCATCTAAACAGCGTTTTTTATCTCGAAATAGGGTATTTCGAAAAAGCGGTCGGCCACAATTATGCAAATGAAGCACGGGAAATTCAAATCTGTGCTTCATTTGCTATTTCATTTGCCTGCATTTGCATTCCTCTCTCGAAAGAGGAATGCAGAGTAGACATACTTTAAGAGAGCCCTGAGCCTCAGGGGCAAGCTGAGGGCTGTATCTGGTCCCCGGGCCTGAGATTCCCAACCCCTGTCTTAAACCTGTGTGGCCACTGAAATTTCTCTCAAAGACACTGAAGAGTAAACAAAGCATCATCAAAGCACCTTGATATACAACAACCCACAGTCTTATTGGGTAAGCGTCACTCGTTGAAATGAACATGCGGACGCCATGCTGAGACACTTTGCACAGTTGTTTTACGCTTCCTATGCAGTGGATCCAATTTTTCAAACATGCTTCGCCGAGTTAGGTATCCTTGTCTACATCCACACTCGCTACTCACCAGGAAGAAGCCCAGCTAGCCCTGCAGCTCTAAAATGCTCTTACACGCTACAGACAAAGCAGGGAGTACAGGTTGAACCTCTCTGATTCAGGGCTCTCTGGTCCGGCAGTGTGAGTCCCATGGCAGGAGGGGCCAGCAGCCCAGGGGCAGGGAGCCTAGTGGTAGCCAGGGCCACGAGCGGAACCCAACAGGATCTGTTCACAGACCTGGGAATGCCTGGGGTCCGTCAGCAGAGTGGCTGGAATTGAACCCCTCTGGCCTGGCAAACTCCCTCGTTCGGGACAGCTCAGGTCCCGAGCGTGTCGGACCAGGGAGATCCAACCTGTATTATATCCACAGGAACTCAGTGTAATTCAACAGGCTCTACCTTGCACAAATGTTAGAATGTTAAGACATCCGATCAGTGTAGCATTGTATCTTACAGATTGTGAACCTAGACAGCAGATCATGCACTGAGGTTTCAAGGAGGTCTAATTTGAGGGTAGGCTATTTTGGTGAGGCAGAGGTGATGGATTAGTGGCATGACTTAGGCCTGGCGTTAGGACTGTGATGAATTCCTTCACCTCTTGGTCATACAGGGTACGTCTACACAGCAGTATTATTTTGGAATAATGTCCGTTACTCTGAAATAACCATGTGAGTGTCTACACAGCTAGCTCATTATCGCAAAATAGCTTTGAAATAATGGGTGGCTTATTTCAGCATTTGTCAGCCTCATTCCACGAGGAATAATGCCTCTTCTGATACAGTGATTTCAAAGCAGCAGTAGCGTGGACATTCCACTGCTGCTATTTCGAAATACTTCCTCCCCCCGGCCATTCAAAATAATTACTCCCTGGGGCTTCAAATCAAGGCAGTGTGTCCACATTAGGGGAGCCTACCTCAGACTAATTTCCAGGCTTCCCTGTAGTGTACATGCGCTATTTCGAAATAAGCTCATTTGGAGTATTTCTTCTGGAGTAGCTTATGCCGTGCAGAGGTAGCCACGTTGGCCTCCAAGCATCACTCAGCAGAGCCTGGCATGATGCTATCTGTTGATGGTTCCTGGTTGCCTAGAAGAACTGAGTTGATGGTTTCAGTCCAATATTTAGTGAACACGAATCCACATCACTAACTCCCTTTCCCCCATAAAAATACTCACAATCTTCTTGGCAGTTGCAGCAACTCAGGGGCGAGGTACAATAGCTATGGACTAAACTCCCCCACCGCAGCCTCTACAAACAGCCCCTGGCAAGCAAAAGAAACCAAGGCAACTTGCAAGGAGAATCAGGAGTCTGAACTGTCGCAGCTCGTGCCTGGCCTCGCCTGCAGCTACTCCCAGCTCTGTGTTCCCCCAGGCTGCCAATCCAGAACCTCTGACAAGCTCTTGCATGGGCTCAAAAACCAACACGCAAGCTGAGGCGGATGAATAAGGAGGGGGGGCAGGGTCGGAGGCCGTGGCTCAAAGGCGCTATTATTAACCAGGTTCTTCCCCCACTCCCCACATACCAGCGAAAAAACCTGCCCTCTCTCCCATCTGGATTCTCACTCCTGAACTTTCCATTCACCGGCCGTAGACTGCACTTGTCTCTCATCAGCATAAAAGCCGGAAAATTGTCCACGGCTGAGACACCCTTGATAAGACCATTTCCCTGATGCAAGGAGGCCCGCTCCATAAACCGGACATGGCTTTCCGCGAAAGCTCGGCCCCTTTCTTGTCTAGGGAGCATTTGTCACATGCACGGAAGCCCAGCACTGCCGGGACTCTCTGCAGCTGGGGATGGCATCTTGCTTTCATTTTTCTTTACGTAGAAAGAATGGGGAGGTAGGGGGGAAGGAGAGCCAAGGAGTCACTAGCACCACCTCACTTCTGATCCAGGACTCCAGGACAAAAGCTACCATTTGCTGCTGCATCTCACAGGATTACTGCATAGCAGATGTTTATTCCCACCCACCCCCATGTTTATGAGCCTCTCCAAGCCTCCGGAGCACCTAGAAATCAATCCCTCATACTTGGTGCACATGGTGCTCACCAAAGGGAAACCACCTTCCCATAGACTCATCATCACTGGGACTATTTGCTGGGGGGCTTTTGCTGGGGAATCTAGTACCCCAAAGCCCCATAAGCTTGTGTGAGGTCCTATAGGAACCATCTGTAAGATCTTCCCTCTTTTAGCTTTGAGGCCAGATCTCCGGCAGACGTAAATAGCCATCCTCTGATTTACGCCAGCTGTGCATCATCTGACACCCTCCAGCTACCCTGAGATTCTTTTCCCATGCTTCCCCAGCCAGCTGGAGTCAGCCACGATTGCGCAAGGCTGAGAGAAACCCCCACACCAGAGGCACTGTGGGGCGTTAATACCCGGCTGGCTAAGCAGCAGATTGACAGAATAGGACCTAGGGATTCCAGTGGATGAGAAGTGTGCAGTGGGCTCTTGTAGCCAAGAAGGCTAATGGCATATTAGGGTGCATAAGGAGAAGTGTTGCCAGCAGATTTAGAGAAGTGATTATTCTCTTTTATTTGGCACTGGTGAGGCCACATTTGGAGTATTGTGTCCAGTTCTGGGACCCCCTACTACAGAAGGGATGTGGATGCATTAGAGAGGGTTCAGCAGAGGGCAACCAAAATGATTCGGGGGCTGGGGCACATGACTTACGAGAAGAGGCTGAGGGGTTTGTGCTTATTTAGTCTACAGAGAAGAGGGAGGGGGGATTTGAGAGTAGCTTTCAACTTCCAAAGAGGATGGAGGGAGGCTGTTCTCAGTAGTGACAGATGGCAGAACAAGGAGCAATGGGCTCAAGTTACAGTGGGGGAGGTCGAGGTTGGATATTAAGACAAACTATTTCCTTAGGAGAGGGTGAGGCACTGGGATGGGTTTCCTAAGGCGGGCTTGGAATCTCCATCCCTGGAGGTTTTTAAGTCCTGGCTGGAGAAAGCCTTGGCTGGGTTGATTGAGTTGGGGTTGGTCCTGCTTTGGGCAGGGGGCTGGACTTGATGACTCCTGAGGTCTCTGCCTGCTCTAGGGTTCTATGATTAACATTGGGCCCCGAGAACTTTCCCCTCGAGGTCATTGGCTCCCAGGCAGCCGAGGAGGGCAGTGAGCAAAAGCTGCTTCCTGCTGACGTCTGTTCAGTTGTCTGGATGGAAGGAGTTTGGAGGAGCTCAACCATGAGTCCACATTTCAGAGCCATCCTCTCACAGAGGCTGCCAAGCTAAACTTGGCCTCCTCCTCCTCCTCTCTGTCTAATGGGCTGAGCCAGAAGACCGAACTCAGACCCCTCAGAGACGCTCCCAGCGAATATGGAAATGTTTCAAACAATGACCTCAGAACAAGACAAGTTGTGTCCCCCCCCCCCCCCAGCTGGACAGTGGTTGGTGCCAACCCATTTGGGCCCGACGGCAGCTGACCCCGGCTGCAGCAGCCCTGTCTGGGAGCTCCCCTCATCCTGGCCTCCCCTGTGGAGAGCCTGACAGACCTGTAAATGCCCCCTGCACGCCCATCTGCATGTGGCCTGCTTCGTGCTAGCAACCCACCTCATGCTCCTCCTCCTCTGGCCAGTTCCAAAGAGGATGGAGAGAGGCTGTTCTCAGTGGTGGCAGATGGCAGAACAAGGAGCAATGGGCTCAAGTTATGGTGGGAGAGGTCCAGGTTGGACATTAGGAAAAACTATTTCACTAGGAGGGCGGGGAAGCACTGGGCTGGGATCCCTAGGGAGGGGGTGGAATCTCCATCCCTAGAGGTGTTTAAGTCCTGGCTTGACAAGGCCCTGGCTGTGTTGATTGAGTCGGGGTTGGTCCTGCCTAGAGCAGGGGGCTGGACTCGATGACTCCTGAGATCTCTTCCAGCCCTGGGATTCTACGGTTCTATGAGGAGCAGCACACACTGTGCCCTCCTGAGGGCTGGCACCGTGGGGGGTATTTCCTCCGTCCCCCAACAAGCCCCAAGAACTATTTTGCTTCCCAGATGCACAGGTGCCCTCCTTGTGTCCCTTCTGGGGCTGTGCCCGTCCCTGCTTCCCCGATGTGACTTAGGAGCATGCACCTCTCCCTTTGCTCTCAACTTTCCCAAGTTGGCAGCCAGACGCATTGGGAGAAGGGGGCAAATAACGAGCAACGCCACCGAAAGCCACAGCGGAGAGGACAAAGAAGAAAAAGGCATCTCAGCTGCCCGTCTGTCAGGAGGCAGCACAGCTCCGCAGTGGATGCCGCCAGCCAGGCACACACACCTGTCACAAAGATGGGTCGGGGCCACGAACGGCAGGGGACACTTGAGCTGAGAGGCCGTATCCCGCAGAGAACATGCCTGCGTTCTTCTGTCGGAAGGGCACTTCCTCAGCATGTCCTAGAATGGCTCTTTTCCAGATCAGAGAGGAGCACCTCATGCCGGCCTTCTTCAGGGCTCAGCTGGCAACATCTAGAGATCAGGTAGTGACACCCCGACAATGGGACCCCCACTCACCTTTCCTCCCTCCCCAAAAGGGCCCTCCAGCAATGACGGAAACAGTCTGATTCTCTCTCAAGCCCTCGGTTCTGCACAATGCTTTGTGCACGGCATGGAGATGCTTTCAGGAGCCCCACTGAGCTAATGGCTGGTCTGGTTTTTAGTGCAAACATTTAAAAAGCAGTGTGCTTAGTACTGATTAGCAGTGTTGGTCTCCAGGGCTAACGCAAGAAGGGGGATTTCAACACAAGACTACAAACAACTACTCCCCTTCGATAATCACTGCTTTGCAGACCAGCCACACGCATGAATATTGGATAATGCCTGCCCTTGGTGTGCAATCATCAGAATAAATTCAGACCAAGTCGCTACTTTGCAGGCGATGGCTGTGAGTGAGCCTGACAGATCTCACGAGCTCAGACCAGAGACCTTCATCGCAAACTCAGATGTGGCAGGAAATGGGATTGGCCAGTTGGAAGGACAGTCTTTACCAACCTTTGCAAAACAAAACGCCGCCTTCAGGAAAATGAAAGCACCAGCCATGTGTTGCTAAAGGCCTATCCATCATGACTCACACCCGTTTTCTGCCTGACGCCTCTCCCCCCATTAATACAACAGTTAAACTTGTTACCACTTCAAGTCACATCTTCAGCATCCATTGAACTAATGCCATGGGGCAGTTCACACCCCAGAGCTAATCTTTCAGGCTCTCTGCAAACTCAGGTATCTGTGACATTTACTTAACATTTTGAAGGGTTTCTCCCCAAACGAACAGCGAGAGACTTGCTTAAAAAAAAGAACAACAGGCCTGTTTGAAGAACAACTGAAAAGTCCATCCACACTGTCACCCTTCCCTCCCTCTGGCTAATTGTGTGAGCGTCCGAAAGCCCAACACTTTGGGAAACACTGCAATAGATGATGCACTTATTCCTAAGCCCGTAAAAACCCAATGCCCACAACACAGCATTAGTGAAGACATAAAGGATTCTGGAAGTAGCGGTACTGAGGGTTACAACAGCACCCCCTAGCTTGAAATAGTTTCCATTATATATGGGGCTTAGAGCTTGGTACTATGGTTTTCAGCCACATCACTATACCAATTGTTCCAGTGCCTAGCACGGTGGCCCTGAAGGTGTTCCTCCCCGTAGCTTTAGTTTTGCGAGACCAATGATCTCGACAGCCTGGCGGATCATGCAAACCTCTTACCAAGAGGTAGCTCCTGGGCTAGACACAACTTGTCGGTGCATCAGTTTTCTTAGCAAAGACAAGCACGGTGGATAATGGGTTTCAGCAAGTTGGTTCCCTTTCTCTGTTCCTTTCTGTTGCTGCAGAAATAGGATGGAAAGTGATTTTTTTCAAAATGTACTAAGGGCTATGGATTTTAACAAACAAACCAACCCCTAATGATGACATTGATGCTGAAGAAGTGGAGAAACGCAATACGTGAAAAGCCTGGGCAGTGAAACATAGGGAGAAAACATGACTCCAAGCATGGCACTGGTTGATGACATCTGATCATATGTTAATGTGCCAAGACACGGTTTAAAAACCTCAAGGTTCACACCTACATCGCACTTTTGTGGGCTGGGTTTACAGAAACCATCTGGTTGGCATCCTGCAGCAAGTGCCACCTCTGAGTCTGGGATTCAGAGATGCCAGCAGAGAGAGATGCTTTTAGGTTCTTGGAGTGGTATCTTTCATTTAACATAACTGATTTATAAAATAATGACTCATGTGGGGAAAGTAAATGAGGAAAAGTTATTTATTTGTTCCCATAACACAAATGAGGGGTCACCTGATGAAATTAATAGGTAGCAGGTTGAAAATAAACAAAAGGAAGTTCTACTTCATGCAATACAGTCAACCTGTGGAACTCTTTGCCAGAGGATGTTGTGAAGACCAGGACAGCAAGGCAGCAAGAGGGGGAGCAGGAGTCGTCTTAAAAGCCAATTCCCCCCAGCACTGTCTCCGTGGGGGGCAAGGGAGGCAGGGGGGACAGGGCACCGCACCTCTGCTTTTTAAATGTATTAAGAGCCTACTGGCTCTTAATACATTTAAAAGGCAGAGCCACAGCGGGGTTAGCTCCCAGGACCAGGAGCTAACTCTATTGCGGCTCCCCTGCTTATCGGCTAGTCGACTAAACGAAATTTAACATCCGTAGCTCAGAAGTAAGGCTTCTTTGGCAATTCGTTATGACAAGGCGTTACCCATTATTCGTTACGATAATGGGTTTCATACATACATACAAGGTAGCAGTTCCATACATACAAGATGGGAAGCGACTGTCTAGGAAGGAGCATGGTGGAAAGGGATCTAGGGGTCATAGTGGACCACAAGTTGAATATGAGTCAACAGTGTGATGCTGTTGCAAAAAAAGCAAATATGATTCTAGGTTGTATCAACAGGTGTGTTGTAAGCAAAACTCGTGAAATCATTCTGCCGCTCTACTCTGCACTAGTTAGGCCTCAGCTGGAGTACTGTGTCCAGTTCTGGGCGCCACATTTCAAGAAAGATGTGGAGAAATCGGAAAGGGTCCAGAGAAGAGCGACAAGAATGACTAAAGGTTTAGAGAACATGACCTATGAAGCCAGGCTTCATGAACTGGGCTTGTTTAGTTTGGAAAAAAGAAGATTAAGGGGGGACATGATAGCGGTTTTCAAATATCTAAAAGGGTGTCTCAAGGAGGAAGGAGAAAATTTGTTCCTCTTGGTTTCTGAGGACAGGACAAGGAGTAATGGGCTTAAAGTGCAGCAGGGGAGGTTTAGATTGGACATTAGGAAAAAATTCCTAACTGTCAGGGTGGTCAAATATTGGAATAAATTGCCAAGGGAGGTGGTGGAATCTCCCTCTCTGGAGATATTTAAGAACAGGTTAGATAGACATCTGTCAGGGATGGTGTAGACGGAGCTTGGTCCTGCCTTGAGGGCGGGGGGCTGGACTCGATGACCTCTCGAGGTCCCTTCCAGTCCTATTATTCTATGATTCTGTGATTCTAAGGCACTGAAGCAGAGCTCTGCCCTACGCTAAAGGCCAACCAGCTTTGGGAGTCATCACAGCTGATCCTTCCTCTCCGGCTTCCGAACCCAGGCGGCGTCCCACGTGCAGGGCAGCAGTTTACAAAGCACATGCTCTTCTGAGTGCTTCCTTGTCTCTTTATGCTGATCACAAAAGGAACAGGAAGCAATTCAGATGCCCAGAGCCTCTCCAAACCCACACGCCTGCTGCATCGGGCTGTGTAGGCAGCTGCCAGGTGGAGGCAGGCATCTCAAGACGAAAGAGAAACCATGGGCTAGAGGTTACAGCGTCGCATTGGGAGGCCTGGGTTCTGGGCTCAGCCGGAGGAGTCTAGGAACCAAGCTTAGGAGTGGGAAAGACCCAGCTCCCAGGGACAATAAACCCAACTCACCTAGTCTAGCTGGAGATGTGGACTCCTCCCATCCGGCAAGGTCAGTGCCACCTTCCCCGACTGCAAAACTGTCCTCAACACCCTGACTGCTCCAGCCACTCCCACATTTCCCTTTGGCTGCCTGACCCTGAAACAGTCCACAGCGATCTACCGCACCGCTTCACCCACGTCTTCATCAACTCATTCTCAGATGGGGAAACTGAGCCACAAAGGAGCTAAGAGCTGGATTTTCCAAGACATTCAGGCACCTACAGACCATTGCCATCTGACCCTAAATGACGTGCCCAAAGTCACAGGGCAGGGCAGTGTCAGAGAGCCCAGGAGTCCTGGCCTTTAGCAGGCAGGTGATGACCGTTAGACCACACTGCCTCACTGCACCACTTCCCCTCTCTGGACAGGGACGATTCACAAGTGCACGTACTCCTGGCTTTGAATGAAGGCGGTTTGCTGGGGTGGCGCAGCGCGGGGCACATGCATCACGACAGAAAAGGAAACCTCCCTGGAGCCAGATACTTGCAGAGTTCCCTGAAGGTCAGCAGAACACCCCTTCCTATTGGCTATTCCAGGAACAGACCACCATAGTCAGGAGCCTCTGCCAGGGGGTGAGCCGTCAACAGTGTCTTCGCTCAAGCACTGGTCAGGCCCCTCTCCTAGAATGGACCATTTACTCACCTGTCTGGGAGCATTCGGCAAAGCCCACGTCCCCAGGGTCTCTCAGCTTTTCCCTCCCCTCCCCATCACATGCACAGACCCTGCTGTCCCCTCACCTCTGGGTGCCCTCAGGGACTGGCACACTGACTGGCTGTGCTGAAAAAGGAACAGTCTGGCTCCGCTGGGTGTTGCTGTCACCCAGCACCACGGGAGGCAGAATGGAGTGGAATGGCTCTAAGGCAGCATTGCCTAGTGTCCATAGCTCTAAAGAGACTCAGGAGACAGGGATTCTATTCCCAGAGTGGCCACTGACCTGCTGAGTGACCACGGTCAAGTTTCTTTGTCTGCCTGTGCCTCAGTTTCCCCACCTGTCGAACGGTACAGCGCACCTGTGTAAAAATGCTCAGACCTATGGATGAAAAGCACTAAATAGGAGCTTGTTATTCCTTTATTATTGACTTCAGGCCAAAACATCAAACAAGAGAGGTGTTTTCTTGCTGATACCACACGGGCAGCATCGAGCTTTCAGAAACCACCGATCAGATTGTAGCCATCACGAGATGGGCTTAGCAAACACGAGCTCTAAAATAAATAATAATTAATAACAACTACGGTACAGCCCGTGTTCTTTTTATTTTCTTTCTGGGTTTTGAGTCTTTAGGTTACACTCAGGTCTCATTTTCAAGCTTCACCTCTGCAACCATGAGGGCCAGAAATGTTTTTTTTTCTCCCCACGTTCATTGAGATTCTCCTGTAATTCTGGGTCTCCAGAAAGGGGAGCTTTACGGAAAACACCCAAAGCCTTGAATCATGAGAGATGGCCTCGCTGTGGATGCAAGCCACTTTGGAGAAAGGAGAGAAAGCGACAATTGTTTGACAAAGCCGCACAAAGACGGTTGTTACCCTGTTGGAACAACTCAAAGCCATTGTTCAATGGCGCATGGCTAGAACCAGGCCTTCCCACTAGCATCACTGCGGAAGGGAGGGACAGCTTCTCACTCCAGATCTGTAACCAGTGGTGGCACGGCAAGGGGGAAGAGATTGCGCCTGCCAGGAGAGAGAACTGAAGAGGAACAGTTTTAACATCCACTCACCGCTCCTGGCTCGCTGTGCTCAGTTTCTCTGTGGTGGCAGGAAGCAGAGAGCCAAGCCCCCCCTAATTGCTGCATTGCTTGGGGGAGGAGGCAAGGGAATGGAGTGGGGGCAGAACAGGAGCAGGGCTTAGGGAAGGAGTGGAGCAGGGTTGGACACAGGGCCTGTGGCGATGGGGGTTGTCCTGGGCCTCCTTGGGTGAGGCCAAGGCGTGTGTGCCTCGGGGAGGCTCACGTCATCACCTCTAGCACACGGCTTCCCCCAAAGCAGCACTGGGATTTTGGGAACCGAGCGTATCCGAAGAGGATGTGCAGCTAGACAAGGCTGGATGGGACTATCCATGTAGGGCAGGGGCAGGCAAAGGGTAGAGACCCAAATTGTCTGTCACATAGAAACAGGGAAGGGACATGGGTGCATCCCGGCTGTATCAAGACACAAGAGACTGCTGGAGTGTCTTTGTCCTCCTGAATTTAGCACCAGCGAGAGGTGGAGAGTCTCTGCAACTCTAGTCTCCCCTCTACGGCCTGGTGAGTAGCAGTGCAGCCTTACCCACAGGGGCCCACCACTGGGACTCAGCCCTGGTCTGGCAGCACCTCCGCCAGGGGATCCCAGCAAGGGATAATTACCACCGCTTGCCTCGGTGCTTGGAACATCTTCATCTTGTAGTGGCTAAAGCAGTTCTAGACTGAGACCAGAAGCTCCTAGCCTCCTGGGGAGTCATCAGGGGATGCAGATTTCCAGCCCTCTCTGTCCTTTCCTAGCTGGGTCTTAGCAGTCTCCTAAACCACCTCATCCTGTAAGAGGTTCCTGATCTATTATAGGCGAATGGTAATATCCCCAACCAAGTTAATTTCTGCCCCCTGCACAAGAGTACCATACGAACCAAGCCCTGGGCTGCTCAGAGAGTCATGCAGGTCACTGGTTACCTCTCAATTGCGGGTCCTGTTAGCTAGAAAGAAGAGCAGATCAGGAATTTTCCACCTCAATGATTTTTAGATGGAAAAATGAAATTTCTACAAAATCCAATTTTTCCATGGGAAAAACTTCAATTTTCCCAAAGCTTTTCTTAACATTTATTTTCCATTTGGGAAAATGGGAAGAAGATATTTATTTGGGGGTGAGTTGGACCCAAGTTTAAATAGTCTGTCAAATGGACTCCAGATGTTTCATTTGGAGAGAGCTCAGCAAATTTCATCTGCCTACTGTGCTGCACTGCCTCATAGAATCATAGAATACTAGGACGGGAAGGAACCTCGAGAGGGTGCTGTAGTTTTGAGTCCCATGCTCCCCTGTGAAGAGGGCTCCCGGAGGACTACATCTCCCATGATACAATGGAGTTGCCTCTCCCAGTGAAGCTGCAGGGTGCATCATGGGAGTCGTATGAGTTCAGATGCCTGGCCCTTACTGAGTGGGGATGTCATGTTCATGATACAACTCCCATGAAGCAATGTCACACCCCACTGAGTGTTGACTCGAGCCATTTAGACTTGTGAATGTTGAAATGTTTGGGGAGGAGTTGAACCCAGCCATTTCCAAATCCACGTTTTTCAGCATTTTCATTTGGGAAAAATGTCAACGGTTCAACTTTTTGGCCTGGCTTAGGATGAAAACAATTGCTGAAATACTGGAATTTCCCCTGGGATGGCAAATCCAATTTTTGCTTAGCTCTACTCAAGTCAGTAAGCCAAATTGCTCCTGTCCTGCATTACTCCACTGCCCAGGAAGCAGGAGGAGGAAGAGTTGAAGGGATCAGCCCCACGGCCCACATTCCCAGTATAGTCAGAGGATCCTGTTAGCACTACAGTACGCACTGGGAGCTTGGGTCCCATTTCCAGTCCCCTGATCGCCTACAGCTTTGGGGGCTTGTGTGCCGCAGTCACTCACGCCCACTATGCTAACTCCTGCAGGTCATTGGGAGATAGCCGCCTTGCAGGGGTGGGAGAAATCCCTGAGACCCAGCATGGCTAACTTGGTAAGAATCAAGAGCATCGCCTTTCTTGAAGCTTTAATGGGAAGGAGCTCAGACCTGGAGCCCCTCAAACAAACTCACTGGAGATGGTTTACAACATTCTCTGCGGTTGAGGCCCCTATGAAGTTACTCCGCTTGCTAATGAATCACTGGCAAGCCTCTGGAGATGATGCAGGACAAAAGGCCTGTCTAACTGGCAAAGGAGGACAATGAATAGCGTGCAAGATTGGCCCTGAACTCCTTTTAGCAGCCTTTGATGAGGCAGCATCCTCCAGTATAATGAAAATCTCCTTCTATTGTATCCATGCAAATCACAGGTGCAGCTTGAAAGCTTGCACGTTAATAACTTATCTGTTGGTCCAATAAAAAAGGTATCGCATTATCTTGGCCACTTAACCATTGGAGAAACGCTGACGTCCCTTCAATCACATCCTGCAATGCTCACAGCTCTCGGCTGCCAATCAAGGGGAGCGTATCTGTCAAGATTCCTCCTCTCAGAGAAGCTCAAAGGCCAATTCAAAGTCTCCCATTCATGTGAATGGGTCTCAGCTCAGATCTGTAAATCGTTATGGGTACTCAAGCCAGTGACTGTCTTTCTCTCTTAATGGAGCTACCTGCACATCGGCCTTTATATTTACGGAGGGTCTTTTATTCCAAAGGATCTCAAAGCACAGAAGAGCCTGTAGCCAGATCACTTGAGGCCAGGATCCCGTTTGCTTTCCTATGCTCAGCCAGGCTGGGTTTGGTAACTGAGCAGATGAGGACTCATCAGCAGATGCCAGGCAGTGGTTTGGGTGAAACAGTTGTCACTTTTATGCACTGCCATTTTTCTGGTGAGGTCACGACTGCTGATTGTTTATGCAGGCTCTGTGACCTCTTCCGTGATGGGGATAGGGTAGATTTGCCTTGGTGGGGTGCCCAAACTCCAACCCATGGGATTACTTTCATCCTCTTACATTTGAATCTGTAGCTGATTCCTCCGGCGCTGGTGCCGCTCTCCTGGACCCCAGAGTTGGCTGCTCTTCCACCCAGGGCATGGTGATTTAGATGGATGGACTTGCAAGCTTTCATGATGAGTGGCTCCATGCAAATTTTCTTCCTGCCCCAAAGATGGCTGAGCAGATCAAGCACGGCGGAATTTCTACGGCGTGCAACAATGTCTGTGATTCTAGTTAATTCTGGTGCCTCAGGTTTACTGTCTGTTATTTTAAATGATTAAAATAAAGAGGGTGTATATTGAATCCAGGGACTTTGGGGATGGGATGGAGCAGCTAGGCTATGCCAGTAACACTCTGTGCACAATGAAATTTTGTGGATTTTTTTTTAAAGCACAACCATAAAGAATAACTTTATCCAGTTGGAAGTGCAGGGGGAATTCAGGTAAGCAGAATGTAATTAACCACGCTGGAAGTTTGCCATGTACAACAGATGTAGAAGTGCACCTTGGGAAAACACACAAACAAAAGCAATGGATACTTAGAACTCTCATCATCCTCTTCACAGTCCCATTCCGGTGCCCGCCCATCGACGAGCTAAGGGGCCGTGGAGCTGGTTAGCGGGGGCTGCAGATGGTGGGTGGAAATAGGGGTTTATGGCCAGATGAATTAAGGCTGCAGGTGAAGTGGAAAGAGAGGAACATGCTGGATTAAAAGACTGGTTCTGTCCGAGGGACAGAGAAGGATTTGGGCTTTGCAGTCAGCAGATCAGCCCATCAGCCTGGATGTCCAAAGAGACAAAGGGACTTAGGCACTGGATTTGAGTGTCTAACTCCCTTGGGGTCCTTTGGAAGATCCCAGCCTACGTTGGTGCATACAGCAAGACTCCTTGATAGTGCTACGGCTCTCAGTCCTGGGTGAGGCTGCATGTTCCCCAACATCCTTGAGCCCAAAGTGAGGTGCTGGTGATGCTTGAAACGGCACCACAGGGCGGTGATGGGCCAGGTTCTCCCATTGATGTAGGTAATTCATCTCCCTAAGAATTCTTCCTCTGACTACACTGGGGGCCGAGGGGGCTCACCGACAGCTCTCAGCGCTGCGGGTGTTTGCAGGCCAATAAAACGTCTCAGGTAAGGACTTTTCTAACCCTGAGTCAGGGGAGATTTATGAGCAGCAAACCGCAAAAGGTCTGGAGCAGAGCTGCTTCACAGCTTGACCATTGGGACACTCACCACCTTGCTTCACAGTCGGGGGGCTCCCGATCCCAGATTTGGCTTTGTGGCCTCTTCTGTCTGGCGTCAGTTCAACACCAGTGAGTAGGCTTTACTGAAATAAGCGCTGAGGGGTCGTTGTCTTATGTGCTCACAATGCAACCCCCGGGGAGCCCGCTTATTAAAAACAATCTCCTGCATTGGCCCGTACCATTTTTCCCAATAGCCCCGATGCCATCCGTGTATGCCACACCCATCTGCCCTGCCAGAGCCCGCTTTGATGCCCTCTTTCCCATTCCACGGGATGCCACTGTTACTTTGAGGTGGGGTAGAGAGAAATCTGAGCCAGCCCCCACTTTCTGGCCACTCTCAAACACTACGGAATTTCAGATCTGGATCTAAAGACCATCTCTAGAGAGCGGTACATAGTGTAAAATAAAATTTGCCTCATATTCGCCTCCCTGGCTTCAAACCTGGCTGGAGTGTGAAACTTAAAATGATTCTCCAATTAGACCTTCACCGGAAGGCATGGGGGGTGAAGAACTATTCTCTCTCCTTTAATAATCTGACTTTCCCCACTCTGCCTCGCATAACTCCATCAGCGACACATTATAGAACGGGAGGCTTCACTCGTTCCACAAGTCAGAGCTCACAGTAATTGCAGCACCTACTTAAATTAGTGTCGGAAACTTTCAGAAGGAGGAGCGCTTCCCGCACAGGCAGCTTTGTCTGGGAGATGGCTCGTCGCTGATTATTGAGGGCTTGCTAACGAAGACAAGCTGGCTTTGGCGTCTGATCCCAGTCTTACCTACGGGCCATGCAGCTAGCCTGCTGAAATGGGCATTGTGCACGCGCACCTCTCTCTCTCGTTCCTTGCCCCGGAAGCGTGTGCTGCTGCGCCGAGGCCTCGTTTCAACTTTAATCACATTCCCCGCTCCGTGCTGCCTCTGCAGCTTCAAGAGTCCATTTGAAAGGCAGTTTCCCACTCCAGGGGCAAATTGCTCTCGCATCAGGGCCCTCTGCTTACCAGGGAGCAGGTGGGGGGCTAACCACAAGCCTAAAATACGACTTTCAGGTGGTCCTCTCCACGGCTTTTTCAGCAGACATCCTCACCCCTGAGGATCAGAGAGCCACACTGCCCGGTAAGAGTGCGAGTCTCGTGTTCACACACACATCTGCATGAGCACTCACCGAGACATCACAAGTACAACCAGCTATGTAGCCAGGGTAGCACTCGGAGCGGCAGTGCAGGCCTGAAACCGACGGGTTGTAGGCAGCATGGCTGAGCTATGTTTCCCAGCCTGCTGCCAGTGCTGCCGTGGCAACACTGCCATGTCTTCTCCTCCTAGCTGGAGGAGTTTGTGCACCGGAGCAGAAGAAATCCACCCCTTGCTCATAGGCTATGTCTACACTGGTAGCTTCTTGTGCAAGAACAACTGTTCTTGCGCAAAAACTTGCCAGGTGTCTACATTGCACGCACGTTCTTGAGCACGTAAATTCACAGTCTAGAGTTGTAAAACAGGGCTTCTTCTGGGAGAGTTCTTCCTCTCCCCACGAGGAATAAGCCCTCTTGCACAAGAGGCCAGTGTAGACAGGCAACATGAATTTCTTGCGCAAGAAGCCCCCTATGGCTAAAATGGCCATCAGAGCTTTCTTGCGCAAGAGAGCGTCCACACTGCCATGGATGCTCTTGCACAAAAGCACATGGCAGTGTGGATGTGCTCTTGTGGAAGACTTTTTGCACAAGAACTCTTCTGCAAAACAGTTCTTGCGCAAGAAGCTGCCAGTGTCGACGTAGCCATAGTGTAGACACAGCCTCAGCCCAAACCTGCCTTTCCCGCAGAACCAGCTTCAAACCAAACCTTGCGCCAGGTTCTAAAATCAGGGATTAAAGTAAGAAGGGAGATTGGAGGTGCGGGAAGACAGCTCACCCTCCACGGGCCTAGGCATGGTTTGCTCTCCAATGGCATGTCCTTCTCCAAGAGGCTATTTTGCCCTCACTTCCCCTGGAGTGATCCCATCTTCTGTGTCCTGACTCTCAGCTGCCGGGAAAAGGAATCATGATAAACTTGGTGATTTGATACCACTACCCTGGGCTAGAACAAAGACAATTACTAGTTGGCACATTACAATGGGACATATCCAGCCCACTTAATTAGCCTCATTAACATGGGTGCCACAATTGACAAGCGCTTCTTCTGCTAGTCTATATATCTCTTGGTTTCTGTTATTTCCACTCCAGTTCATCTGATGAAGTGGGTTTTACCTACGAAAGCTCATATCTTTGGGTTAGTCTCTAAGCCCTGGTCTATACTAGGGAGTTATTCTGAAATAACGCCCCCTCTCCCCCTTTATTTAGAAATAACACGCAGCACATCTAGACTACCAAACCCGTTATTTCGAAGTAACAGGCTGGTTATTTTGAAATCCAAACTCCTGCTTTCCTTGGGGAATAACACTTATTTTAAAATAGTGATTTCGGAATAGTGGCCATGTGGACACTCCGCTGCTGCTATTTCAAAATAACGACTCCCCAGAGTAATTAGTTTGAATTACTGCCCAGTGCTTCCTGGGGCTCTAAGCCGAGGTAGCACATCCACAATAATGGAGCCGGCCTCGGACTAATTTCAAGACACCCCTGTAGTGGGGACTCGCTAGTTCGACGTTGTTATTTCGGGAGTTATTCTTTTGAAATAATTCCCTGGTGTAGACATGCCCTAAGGTGCCACAGGGCTATTTGTTGTGTTTTAAGTTACAGATGATCATGGCTCCCCCTTTAAGGCTTTTTTCCCTCTTACTGTGTCTGGACGTGGAAAACCCCAGAACACTGACATGAGGCAGAGGCCGACTTTTTGTTCTGTGTTCTTGCAGCAGCTAGCGCAGTGGGGGGCCCGCTCTCCGAGGTGCGACCATAACACAAATCTTTGTATCACAAGCTCCTGGGAAGCTGCTCTCGGACATGCTGTGGCCCAGTTTTGCCAATCCGAGGGTTGCCTGTAAGGTCCAGTGAGCACCCACGCATCTGGCTGCTGCTCCGAACCCAATCCAAACAGTCTGCCCATCCCCGCAGCAGTGCGAATGGGAAGCTAGCCACGTCCCAGCAGGGGTGCTAATGAGGGCCCCTGGCACAGAGGAGAAGACTGGAGGGAGTCTTGGACGTGAGTTCCACTTGCTTTGCTTTCCCCATCTCCACCTTGCATTTCTGAAGCTGCCCCATTCCCTAAGTTCACCTCCTGTGGGGGTGGAAGCCCCTCCCCCCGATCCTGTCCCACTCTTAGCAAAAAACCCAACAATCCCTGCTCTGCCTGACACACGTGGTCACAGCCAGGAGCCGAGTTGTGATCTGGAGGCTTCCAATGTTAGACAGGGCAAGGAACAGTCCCCTTGAAGGAGGAGGGATGGAGCAGCTGTTAGGACATTGTTCTGGGATCAGGAAACCCAGGTTAAATTCCCTGCTCTACCATAGAACCTCACCCAGCCACTTTGGGTATGTCCACACCGCAATCAGACTGCAGCACATATACGGGTTCCCAAACTGGCTTTTCCCTGGCAGCACCATCTAGCTGCTCCACTACCTATCCAGTGTCCCTGTTGGGCTTGTACGACCCATGCACAGCAATGTCACTGCTCCTTACTGGAGCTAGCTAGGTGAAAGCTGGCTCAGGTATGTCTCTGGATGCTGCAGTCACACCTCGGAACTCCATGCAGGCAGATCTTTAGGCTATGTCTAGACTGCAGGCTTCTTTCGAAAGAGGCTCTTTCAAAAGCATCTTTCGAAAGAGCCTCTTTCGAAAGATCGTGTCTAGACTGCAGGCGGATCTTTCGAAAGAGCAATCCGCTTTTTCGAAAGAGAGCACCCAGCGAGTCTGGATGCTCTCTTTTGAAGAAGCCCTATTTACATTGAAGAACGCCTTCTTTCGAAAGAGGAACTTTCGAAAGAAGGCGTTCTTCCTCGTGAAACGAGGTTTACCGCCATCGAAAGAAAAGCCGCATTTTTTCGAAATAATTTCGAAAGAACGTGGCTTGAGTCTGGATGCAGGGGAAGTTTTTCCCGAAAAAGGCTACTTTTCCCGAAAAAAACCCTGAGTCTGGACACGGCCTTAGTTTCCCTGTGCCTCAGTTCCCCATCTGTAGAATGGGAGCAGCGGCACTTCCTCCGCTCACAGGCATGCCGGGAGGACACACAGTACAGGCTGTAAGGTGCCCAGAGATTGTTGAGCTGAGTCCTCAGGGAATGAGGGAGCCTTCTCTGGATCTGCCGCTCTGGCTGGGGGCTTCTGAAAGGGCTGGAGGAGATTCCTGAGCAGCCGGGGGCAGAGCGGATTCAAGGAAGCCGGTGTTAGAGCAGATCTCTCTTCCGATGGGACTCTTGCCCCCAGCACGCTGCAGTGATGTGCCTACGGTTAGTTGCGTCTGCCCAACCGGGAATTGGAATCCTGCGACACAAGCAGAATGATCCCAGGAGACGCTGCTCCCCTTTGACCAGGCCCCACAAACAGGTTGGGGAGGAATCACGGGACTGGTTACCCTCCCGGCCACATGGGGGATTTTAGTGCTGCCTTTGAAGAAGGACGTCTGCGATAGCAGCTCGCTCGGAGAGCCTGCGCGGGTTGCACCAGTCATATCGTGTTCCGTCACCTTCCCGCAGAAGGGGAAATTGGTGTGAAAGGCTGCTGGCTCCATAGCAAGACACCTCCTTCCTTTCCTTCGAAGGCCAGGACTTATGAAGGCCTCTGGGTGTGTGACCCTATGGAGTACAGGCTGATAGGCACCATGGCAGCCAGAGAGAGCTCCCCGCACCCCAGTTTGTGTCCAGTAGCCTCAGCAATACCTCCCCTGCATATTCATTACAGTCACATCCTGTCTGTCAGGTCTCTCGGCCGAACACTTGAAATGCATTTCCACAAGCCATCCGCGCCTGGCTGACTGTAATTAAAGCCCGTGGTTGGGTACTGACAGGCCCCACTGGGGCTGGCACACAGCAGCTGGGAGCAAGCGGATGGACTCATGCTCGCAGCACTTGCACCAGCGTGCTGACAAACATCTGTGTGGATGTCACAGCACCGGCAGAGGCTTGGGCTAGCTGCCTGGGCTCAGACCCCACGGAAGCGGGGCTGGACCTCATGTGGCCAGCCCAAGGCTCAGCCATAAGTTCCATGTCCACACTGCCATGTTAAGTGTGCTGGGCCGAGCCCCGGGCTGAGGGGCACAGGGCAGACGTACCCAGTGAATCCCAGAGATACGGCCCAGCCTGCCATGCCCAGCTCCTGGCAGAAATTGCCTCATCAGACCTCCTTCCGTGCAACCTGAAACTCTCACCAAACCCTTGGCTTCCTGAGAGTTAATGAGGCTCAGAATGGGGAGCGGCTGAAGTTGCCCATTAGAGGTAACTGCCCAAGAGAAAGACTCTGAGAGATGAGCCACCTGTCAGCATGGGATTTGCATGCTTCATAGTGATGGATAGATCGATAGTTTTGTACAGACAGACAGAGAGAGGGACAGGGAGACAGACAGATGGGATAATGCGTCGGGATACAGGAAGACAGATGGACAGGGATATGCACAAGCAGACAGATAGATGGACAGGAACATGCATGAGCAGACAGGTAGATAGACAGGGGGTACGTGTGTAAGCCAATAGATAGATGAATGGAGGTATATATAAGCAGACAAACAGATGGATGAAGTACGATGAGCAGAGACAGATGGACAGGGGGCATGTATGAGGAGACAGACAGACAGGGAATATGTATGAGCAGACAGACAGAGGGATGGTGGGTATGTCTGAGCAGACAGACCGACAGACAGACAGGGATATGTATGAGCAGACAGACAGATGGATGGGGATATGTAGGAGAAGACGGATGGGGTATGTATGAGCAGACAGACAGACGGCTGGATGGGGGTACGTATGAGACAGACGGAGGGATGGATGGGGGTATGTATGAGGTAGACAGATGGATGGGGGTATGTATGAGCAGACCAACAGACAGACAGGGATATGTATGAGCAGACAGACGGATGGGAATATGTAGGAGTAGATGGTTGGGGTATGTATGAGCAGAAAGACAGACGGCTGGATGGGGGTACGTATGAGACAGACAGACGGATGGATGGATTGATGGGGGTATGTATGAGCAGACAGATAGATGATGGGGATATGTAGGAGTAGACGGATGGGGTACGTATGAGCAGACAGACGGCTGGATGGGGGTACGTATGAGACAGATGGATGGATGGATGGATGGATGGATGGATGGGGGTATGTATGAGCAGACAGACAGATGATGGGGATATGTAGGAGTAGACGGATGGGGTACGTATGAGCAGACAGACGGCTGGATGGGGGTACCTATGAGACAGACAGACGGCTGGATGGGGGTACGTATGAGACAGACAGACGGCTGGATGGATGGATGGATGGATGGATGGATGGGGGTATGTATGAGCAGACAGACAGATGATGGGGATATGTAGGAGTAGACGGATGGGGTACGTATGAGCAGACAGAAGGCTGGATGGGGGTACGTATGAGACAGACAGACGGCTGGATGGGGGTACGTATGAGACAGACAGACGGCTGGATGGATGGATGGATGGATGGATGGATGGGGGTATGTATGAGCAGACAGACAGATGATGGGGATATGTAGGAGTAGACGGATGGGGTACGTATGAGCAGACAGATGGCTGGATGGGGGTACGTATGAGACAGACAGACAGACGGATGGATGGATGGATGGATGGATGGATGGGGGTATGTATGAGCAGACAGACAGATGATGGGGATATGTAGGAGTAGACGGATGGGGTACATATGAGCAGACAGAAGGCTGGATGGGGGTACGTATGAGACAGACAGACAGATGGAGGACGCGGGTACCTATGATGGGGTGTGTATGAAGAGACACAGATTCCAAGCTCCTTGCCTCTCTCCTTTGAAGGGAAGGCCTTTGGTGCCTAACTCCAATGGGGTGGCAGGAGGTGAAACACTGCAAATCAAGATCAAATGTCTACCAAGCATTTGCAAGCTGCTCCCCTCCCCAGAGGGCGGCCAGGTCAGGCTGGTCCCTCGTGGGCCTATTTCCGATGGGCAGGAATTGCTGGCGAGCAGAACAGGCTTTAGAAACAAACAAGCATTGCAAAGGCAGAGCCCATCAAATATTAAAGAACTCAAATGCCTCCTGTCAACGAGGAGGGCATGAAAACTGCTCCCAGAAGCGGCGGGGCCGTCAACGTCTCTGATCAGCTCAGCTTCAAACAGCATGTCAGCTGGATGTTCATGCTTCCTAGGTTCCTGACCCCTGCGCATTCCCCACCCCCCATCCGCAGCTCTTGTCTTGGGCCAGATGCTCGGCTGGAGTAAAGGAGCCTCGCTCTATTGCAATCAACCTACATAAGCTGTGGAGTCAGGCTCCTCACTGTACAGGCAGGCTCCATGTAAGGGAAAAAAGGGCTGTCAGAGGCGGAAAGAACCCAGCTCATCTGGGGCCGGGGGAGAGGGGGTGACTTCAGAACCGGCAGTGGGGGTGGGAAGATGACAGCTTCTGGCCTGGCCACAATTCATGCTACTGCCAAAGACAATGCAGGGCAGCCCTGGCCCAGAGGTAAGCTACAAATGGACCTAAGTGAGGGGCAGGCTGTGGGGGCAGCAAACTAGGTTAATCAGGGCTGTCGAAAGCAGCACCAGCGAGACAGCTGACTCAGTTTCCCTTCTGACTTTCCTTCCTTCCCTCCTTCTGAGTCAGTTTTAAACCAGCAGCCCTTGCTCCTAGAAGGGGAACTGTGCTACTGCAGGTGGCTGTGCATGTATTGGGGCAGGACATTCAAACGCAAGAGACGGAAAGCCAGGGATCCTAACTTTTCTCCCCAGGGGTACCATCATCTTCTCTTGTGACGCTGGGTAAGCCACGTAACCCCTCTCGGTGCCCGAGCTGTCTCATCATTATATGATATTAATGCTTCCCTAGTCCCATAGGGGGCTAGGAGGCTGTGATACTGAATGCAAAGTGGTTGGGGATCTTTGGATGGAGCGATGGAAAGGCAACACCATTTTAAAATGCGGCCTCTTGCTTCTTACGTTAAGTGTCCCATGGTGCTTTTTATAAGGATCTAGGCATTAGGGGCTTAATTCCAATTTTGGCTCATTATATGCTGCCTTTCTTAAACCACCCTTGCAGTTTCCACTGGACGTGGGATTCTTTTTTACTTCCTGTCCTGCATGGGTGGTGTAGTATTGCTATGCGCTGTCAAACAGCTGCTGTGTTCCACCCCAGAGCTGGCTGCACCTCAGTAGAGGGCAGAGAGATTCTGTCCTTATTCTGTGCTTGGCAATTAAAATGAATCACTAGGCAATGACAGATGCCCCAGCCTGTCTTATCCCGCTTTCCCCAGAAATCCTTCCCGCTCCCCATATCAGAGCTCCTTCCCTGAACTACATTTTCAAAGGATTCTGGGTGCTTCTTGGATAAAAGCTCCTCCCTTGATTGGTGCAATGGAAGCTTGGAAAAGAGACACCAGGAGCTAGGCGGAGTAACTGCCTTTTCTCATATTCAAGTCAGGGACATGGGGTCACACCACTCCCAGCACAGCGCGAGGTCACAACATGCTTTATATAGTGATACAGATGGTGCATGAAGAGACATCCCATCACTGTGTAAACACAGCAAACCAGGCATGCGTGTGACCACGGGTCAGCCCGGGCTAACCTCGTACCCCCAGCCAACCTGAACAGAAAGGCAAGCAGAGCCCGGTGAAATTGAGAGACACTTCCGTTAGCCTGGAAGGGTAACGTACCAGCCTGTCTCCTCCAGAGACCCATCTGCGTCACTGCTCTGATGCCACGGCAGCCTGTCCATGGTGGAAGTTTGCCAGAGTCACTCCACTGCTTTTTCTGCTCAGACACGCCCCTGGACTGGAAGAGCTGGGTTTCTGCTGGCCAGGACTAGGGTGCCATGGGCCCCACTCTGTGGAGGAAGCATGGGGGGGTCTCGGGCGGGGAAGTGCAGAGTCAGGACCGAGATGGCTTAGCAGAGCTCCGGTGGGACCACAGAGGCTCAGGACTGAAGCACATTCACAGAACAGCAGGGAATGCCAGGACTGTAACCCCCACAGATGTGCCAGTCCAGTCCATGGGACATTGGGCACAGAGGAGGCTGCACAAACTGGGAGTGCCGGTAGGGGGAAATGTGCATCAATCGGCACAGCGCACCCACTCCTTTACCTGAGAGAAGCACGGATGCGAATGCAGCCGGCTGTTCTGCTCTCTGCCTCCCTATTTCATATCCAGCTGCCACCCTCTCCCCTCGGTGCTTCTCTTGGCTCAGCCTCTGCACAACACCAGCAAAGCACCACCGCCAGTTGAGCACTCATTTGCTGGGTGGTCCACAGGCACAGCCAGACTGCTGGTGCATGGAGACCCCTGGCTAACATTCTGTCCAATGTTTGTCTCATGGTTTCCGCATGCTCCGCCTGTTTGTATCCACCTGTCTTAGAGACTGTAACACTTTTGGGGTGTCTTTTTGTTCTGTGTTTGTACAGCGCCTAGCACAGCGAAGTCCTGGTCCCCGGCTGGGGTGCCAAGGTGCTACAACACGCAGATCACGCTAAATGCTGTCATGTCGGGTAACAGAGATTTCTGCACAGTAACCACAGCACTGTCATTGGAGTGACTGGATCAGCCAACTAGGAAAGGAAAATACAATCCCTATTTAAGAGTGCACCATGCAACTTGCTTACAAGCACAAATTCCCACAGCTCGGCACAATGGAGTTGAACTCCAGGACCCTGGACAGCTCTGCTCCTTGCCTGCCTAATATTAATACCAAAGTTATTGATTCTGCATGCGTGGCAAGGGGCAGAGAGATGTCCCAGCCTTCTGCCATGTCTCTGACCGGCTAACCCTTCCTCACACTGGGGGAACGTAAGCCAGACATATTTATCAGCCTTCGATGTACTAATCAGCCCCAGCCACCTCTCGAAATACCACCCAGCTCTTAGAGCAATTGCCTTGCTCCCAGGAAAGCACAGCTCCCTGGCTGTTTCCTTCCAGTAAGTCCCTCCCTTCTCCTCTCCTGAGAATTGGTGCACACTCTAAGCAGCTCAGCCTTAGGGGGAGGGGGTGACCTTTGTGACCATGTGCAGTGCATCTCATCAGCACACCAGTCCGCAGGTCTGAAGAGCAGACATTCAATTTGGAATTGTGGCCAAGAGATCCAAGCAGGATCAACCCGGGAGCACAAACCACAGCTATTTTGTACCAGGGGTGGGGGAAGAGAGAAGCATGTGGAGGGAGGTTTGCAGAAGGCTGGTGCAGTGGCTTTGGAGAGGCCTACACTTCTCCATGGGTTAAATGGCCCACACCCAAGGGTGGGGTGAAAGCTTCAGCAGTATATTGGGGGCTGTCCTTAGCCATCTGTAATCAGGGCTCATATTTCTCTGCTAGGGTCAGAATGCCCCCAGCTGGACTCAGATCTGTGAGCTCCTCCCCACCTCCATCTGAATGCAACTCAGAAATCCCCCTGCCTCAGCAGGGTTTGGACTGACCCAGCTGCATCCAGAGCAGACACTGAAGACGTTTAATTGCTCTGACCCACCGGGCCAGGCCGTGATGTCTCTGCTTTGCAGGTGCAACTCTGTTAGAATTTACTCTGGATTTATACCCCACGTGGGCCAAGGCTGCCCCTCCCCCAAGGGCTGGAGCATCACAGCAACATCCAGGATAAGACAGGGTGCCCCCTGCATAAACAGCAACATCACGCAGGAAGGAAAGGATGAGTCAGTTTAGTCTGGGCTGAACACCTGCATGAGCGCTGCCAACCTCGACCACTTCCCAGCTGAGCAAGTGCATTATAGGGGTTCATTCTCTCCTAGAGCAATGCTCGTGGCTGAGGACAACAGCTGGAGAGACTTGATATCTGACATAGCGAAAGGCTCATAAGGGCTAACAAAGGTAGCCGTATTAGTCGGTTTCAGCAAAGACAAGGAGTCTAGGGCACCTTAGAGACAAACAATCCTACTGCAGCATACGCTTTCGTGAGCCGCAACTCACTTCATCAGATGCAGGAAGGGAAATAGAAAAAGAACCAGCTCACAGGGATACAGAGATGGGTGTGTCATCTGAGAGCTAATGCAATCAGGGTGGATATGGCTACGGTGGTGAGAACGTCCGGTAACTTCTTGCAACCCAGCCCATTCCAGCAGACACCCTGGCATCTCCCGAAGCAGTGACACATGCAGTGTTTGATTCCTCTCTCATGAATACCCAAACTTAGAGGGGAACCTAAGCCTGAAGACTCAGATCTGCACCTCAACTTGCCCCTCAGCTTGGGCGCTTGGCTTGATCTTGCTCCCTAGCAGTAATAAGATTCTGATATACGTAAGTCCAGCATAACCCTTCATCTGCCTCATCTCATCCACCCATTCAGGTCCTTGCTATACATGTGCTAGCCCTGCTTCAACCTGGCTTGTGAGGCAAGCGTCCAGCTGCTCTCTCTCCCCTCCCACAAATCAGCTCACTCACAGGAAACTTCAATAGCGGCTAACTACCTCCTCACCTCCTCTTTGAGCCTGAGAGGTTTCCACTTCAGCTCCAACTTGCATGATAAAGTGGAATTGGATTGAACCATTCGTCCCCAGCTCACCCTTGGCCTCTGCCCACGCGGCAGCTTCGGAGTAGCGCAGCAAATTGCTAATGGAAAAGTGGTTAGTCACAAAGATGATATTGCCTTTCCCATCAAAAACAACTTTGCAGTAGTTCAGCCGAGCCCGGGTCAAGAGGCCACAGGTTTCATTCAGCAGCCACTGGAGTGGCAACCCTGGAGACTGCTCCTTAGAGAGTTCACTCCAGAGCTATTGAAGTGCATTAAACATTCATCCGCCCCACGAACAAACACCCGAGCTGTCCCGGCCCCTGGAGACTCCTGGGGAATGTGCTGTTTCATGTTTTGTTTCTGGCTGATGGAAAGTTGGCAAGAACAAGGTACAGGATGAGGACACAGAGCCAGGACTTAGGGCAGTGGTGGGTGACCTGTGGCCCGTGGGCCGAATGCAGCCCATCGGGGTTCTATGCGTGGCCTGTGAGACATTTACCGTTGCCCATGTGCAGATTCTGCTGGTTTCTCTCCACGTATTTTTTTTCTACCAATATTACGAGTGCGAAAGCCTGGGCACGTGAAGTGAGGGGCGTGCTGACTGCACACAACGTTCGCTGTGAAAGCCGTGAACTCCCTCAGCATCCAAGCATAGCGCTGCTACGGTTCATTCGGCTCCCCCTGCAAATTCTAGGTCCACAAGGTCAGTGAGCAAAACCGCCCTAGCCCAGGAGACCGTCTTGGTTACAAACATCTTGGGGCTCACTGAGATGAAGGAGGCCACTCACCAGCCTCGGCTGCCATCTCTGCCTTAGGGCATGGGTATGTGGCGGGGAGAGGGGCAGGGTGACGGCACATTAAACTCCATGATTGTTCACTCACGTCCTACCCTCCTGTCAGATCAGCAACTTCGCAAGGGTTAGCACTTCAGAGAGCTTGTTGCATCACTGCCTTGCTCTCTATCTTCACGAACAGAGGAGTGCCATACTGGGTCAGACCAGTGGCTCTTATCCAGGCTACACATACTTCCTGGGGTAGGCAAAGTTCTTCCAAAGGTTACATCAGCTCATCTGGACATTTCCATAGTTGTCCCACAATGTACATAAACAGCATTAATAAAGTCTGTACAAACCAAAATTTCATACAACGACTTGTTTATGCTGCTCTCTATAAGTGATACACTGAAATGTGAGCACAATATTTATATTGCAATTGATTTGTTTTAGAAGCATGTGGTTAAAATGAGAATATAAGTAATTTTTCTCTCTCGGTGTGCTGTGACACTTGGATTTTTATGTCTGATTTCATAAGAAAGTAGTTTTTAAGTGAACTGAAAATTAGGGGTATGCAAGACAAATCAATCTCCTGATTTGAGTAGCGTGTGTGTGTGCATCGCTGCTCTAGTCCAATATCTTGTCTTCGGATATCAATCAATGCCAGATGCTTCACAGGGAAGGAAAAGAACAGCCATTATCTATTAAGTAGTTCTCCCAAAGACTTACCTCTTGCTTTAATCCAACTCTGAACTCTAACCCAGTAAAGTGCCTCATCCACCCCTATATTGCGTCAGAGGGGAAGACCAAGGAAGAGCATGAGACAAATAGATATTGGCCCCTCCTCTTGTGTTGTAGATGTCAATCTAGGACTGTAAGCCCTGGTTGACATTAGGGCTTTATTTTGAAATAACCCCCCTTAGGTCAAATTAATAAACAGAATGTTCCCCCTACCATGCCTATTATTTCAAAATAATAGGCCGCTTATTTCAAAATCTGTACTCCTGCTTTCCTCAGGGAATAACGCTATTTCAAAATAACGGTAGTGTGGACACTCCAGTGCCACTATTTTTAAATAACGACTCCCCAGAGTAACTGGAACTTATTACTCCCCAGTGTTTCCCAGCACTCGAAGTTGGGATAGCTCACCCATAGTAACAGAGCCTGCCCTGGACTAATTTTGAGGCTTCCTCATAGTGTGGGCACGCTATTTCAATTTTGTTATTTCAGGACTTATGAAATCAATTTGTTATTTCGAAATAGTTTCCTAGAGTGGACGTGCTCTTAAGAGACTTGGGCCTGAGGGTCTTCTCATTTGTGTTGAGTAACTCCATAATGTTTCATCTCCCCATTTTTAAACAAAAATTCAAAATGTTGTCAAAGCCACATAAATCAGAAAATTCCAACCAGCTCTAGTCATGAGGAAGTTGGCACTACACCAAACACCGGCACATTAATCATGCTGGGGAGAAGACAAGAGGGGTAATTCACAAGGCAGCAAGATCCAATAGATGGACACTGGGGAAAAAGTCAGGAACAGCTGAGTCTTCGCTTCACCTCTGCCAATAACATGCTGCAAGACCCTGGGCAAGAGACATCACTTACTCTCTTTCCCTCTGTCTATCTGCAATGGGGCAGACCAGGCCCTGCAGCTAGAAAGGGCTATAGAGAAGTCCTCCAGGCTGGCTAGAGGGGCTGGCTAGAGGGGCTGGAAAGAAACCAGCCAATCAGGGCCAGGAAGGACTACATAAGAAGCTGCAGCACCAGAGTCAGTGCAGTTGCAGCCCAGACCTGAGGGAGAGAGGACCAGGGGTATCACTCCATGGGAAATGCTGCTTAGAGACTATGAACTGGAAGATAAAGCCCTGAATGAAGGGCAAGTGGAGATGTCTCCAGGAGGAGCCCTGGAGGCACCACTCTGGATTAGAGTGGGGCAACTGACTGAGAGAACAGACTGGACTCAGAGACACTCTGCAGAGGGCACCGGGATGGGTCCCGGTTAGGTGTACTCTGCAAGGGGTTGTGATTTCCCACAGAGGTGTGGCTCAGCTGGAGGGCTGAGTACCCCCAAAGGCTGAAGAGTGATGGTAACGGGGTCGACTCACCAGCATGACGCCTTCCGCTAGTTGCCTTGGGGAATAATCTCGGTGTTTCGTTGGGCACCTTCCTCCAGCTGGTATCTCCCCAGGGTGTTCTTAACCACACTGCCTTTTTCAGGACACTGCCCTCCGGCAGTGCCCACTCTGGTCTCTCTCTGCACCCCCTTCCGGAGACGGGGGGTGTTGTTTATCCTGCTGCACACTCCAGGGTCCTCCCTACTCCCCAGGACCCCAAGTTCTTTCTCCCTGGGAACACCCATTTCCCCGACTCCCCCCTTGCTTCAGTGAGCCACTGCCAGTCTTCCTCTTCCCCTGCCTCCAGGGAAGACTGCAGTCCGTACCGGCCACTCATTGCAGGCAAAGAGTGTGGACATGGTGCCTCTGCCTACTAGGCTGCCTCTCGCAGCCCCTAGTAGCTTCTGGCCTTGCAGCCTGGGGCGTACTTGGCCAAAGCCTCTCGCTTCCCTGGCCGTCAGGTCCCTACTGCTCTTCAGGTCTCTCTCCTCCTGCCAAGAGTCCCTCTTTATATAGCTCCCAGCTGGGCCCTCATTAGCCAAGCTGCCTCACTCAGGGCTGGGCTTTTTCCCTTAAAGGGCCAGTGCAGGGCAAACGCCCTGTCCCAAAGGACCAGAGTGCAGGAAAAGGCACTCGACCAGAGGCGCTCGTGGCAGGTGGGTGCCATCCGGTTACACTCGCTCACCAATTCGCACGGCAAGGGGGCAGATCTGGACACACGTGAACGACGTCTTACCTTGTGAAACACCTTGCGAAACAGGGCCCTGGCGCTGTTGTTACACGCAAACCATTCCGTACATGAGAGGAAGGTCTGCTGTATCCCGGGGTGCCAGCAGGCTCCGTGGGCCCCTGGGCAAAGCGGAAGGGTGGGGTTGGGGGAAGCCATCCGTCAGTGTCACCCAGGGCGAGCGGTGCGGGGCCTCCGCTCCCTAGGCGGGCCTAAGAGCTGCCCAGAGCACACGGGGCCCTGGCAGCGATTTAAAGGGCTCATGCTTCTGCCACTGTAGCAGCAGCGGTGGATGGGAACCCCAGGCCACTCTGAATGGCTAGGCCTGGGGGAAACTGCCCCCTTGCTCCCTCTATCAGCAGGCCTGGCTATATCTGCCATTCCCAAGCAACACCCAGCCCTAAAGACGCAGGAGGAAGGGGGGTTGAGTTATTGAGGAAACCCCATCTGGCTTTTCTATGCCACGCAGCCAAGATTTGGATGCAGGTCTCCGTGGAACCTCAAGTATCAATTCACTGAGGGTGGCATCTACCCTCGGACAGAGCGTGAGCAGGAGGGCAGAGGGGCTGTGTCTAGACTACATGGCTCCATCAATGGAGCCATGAAGATTAGGGTTGTAGGCAAAGGGATATGAAGAGACGATTTAAACAATCGCTGCTTGATTTAAATTTAAATGGCTGCCGTGCTGAGCCAACAAACAGCTGATCAGCTGTTTGTCGGCTCAGCACACTAGTCTGGATGCTCCGCTATTGACATCAAAGCCTTTTGTCGACCACCCCGTTATGCCTCATGGGATGAGGTTTACCAGGGAGGTCGACAAAGGGCTTTGATGTCAACCGCGGAGCGTCCAGACTAGCACGCTGAGCCAACACACAGCTGATCAGTTGTTTGTCGGCTCAGCGCAGCAACCATTTAAATTTAAATCAAGCAGCGATTGTTTAAATCGCCTCTTCATATCCCTTTGCCCAATAAACAAATCTACATGGCTCCATCAATGGAGCCATGAAGTGTAGACTTTCCCAGAGAGTCCCTAGGCCTTACGAGATGCACTCGCCTTGTGCTGGGCAGCTCTCACTTCCTTAGCTTCTATGTAACGTCCAGTTCCAGACAAACAAGCCCTGGATTCCCGGGGCCCCCTGGAAATCAAGTCCAGGCCCCTCTTGCTGTGTACAGTCTATTTTGACTGGCTCCTCGGTGCACAGCTTTGTAATCGAGGGAGTGTTAATGCGCTAATGTAGGTAAATTGTAATTAATTTCCCTCTAATTGATGCGTGGGAATATCCAGGACCCTCATTCTCCTGCCTTCAATTCCTTTATAAATATCTGATTTGACAGGTTAATTTGAAAGTAAAAGTGAGGTTCTTACAGCAATTCAAGCAGAAGCCCCGGATCACAGCCTGCTGCCTACTTATGTGAAGCATAATAAAAGAGGTTGAAGTTAGGTTCAAGTCTTTTTTTTTTAATTAATTAATTCATTTATTTTCCTACTAATTTAATTTTTTCTCTCCCCTCCCCCCCCCCAACCTCCCCGGTTTGGAAGATGATAAAAGCTTCATTTCACAGTCCAGGGAATTTGGCAACAAAAGGTGAGGGAACGCCAAAGAAGACTGATGGGGTGGGGGCTGTCAGTGGGTAGCGGGCTTCCCTCTGGCTAGTACGGCTTGCATGTTACCTGGAGGGCTGCAGGAAATGACGGGCCAGAAGAGGGCACTCTGAGATTGAACAGCATTTCTTTCAAGGGAGCTGTGTCCTTCAAAGGTCCTGTCATCAGAAACCAACAAACACGAACCCAGGTCATCATCCCCCTCTGCCCCCACCCACCGCGACACAAGAACGGCCACACTGGGACAGACCGAAGGTCCGTCTAGGCAAGGATCCTGTCTTCTGACAGCGGCCAGCAGCAGGCACTTCCGAGGGAACGAACCAAACGGAGGAGCTATCGAGTGATCCGTCCCCTGGCATCCTGTCCCAGAGGCTTAGGGACACCAAGGCTGGGTCTACACTGCAACATTTATCAGAAAAAGACACGCAAATCGTGAACCGCAATTTGCATATCTTTTCCCGCTTTTCTTCCAAAAGAGGCTTTTCCAACAATTGGCTCATCTACACTGGGCCAAATGTCGGCAAAAAAAGCCTCTTTTGGAACATCCCTTCTTCCTCGTAGAACAAGGTTTACAGGGATGCCGAAAAAACGTGTCTGCTTTTCCATAATTTTCCCCGGGAAAAACTCTGCAGTCTAGATGTACCCCAAGAGTTCACAGTTGCATCCCAGAGCATATGGGCTAATAAGCACCAATGGAGCTTATTATCTAATTCCTTTCTGAACCCAGTTGTACTTTTGACCTTTGCAGCATTACACAGGGGAAAGCAAGTCACATGTGTGGCTTGGACAGACCTCGTTTTGCCATGAGCGTCACTGGAAGTGGTGGGTGCTCTGTAAGGGTGACAATCAGATTTACAGACTAGATAGGATCTAGTTTGCTCTTTGGATAGGGCACTGCACTGTACATTGGAGGAGGAGGAGGAAGGAAAGTATACAGCATCCCCACCAGTAATGGTATTCTTTCCAAGCAACCACATCACATAGGTGGAAAACCCTGTTCTAGCACAAATTGGACTCATCAATGACTTTTCCCCAGCACACACCATTCTCGTATCAAAGGATACTCGCTGCTGCTGCTGAGTAATTTGCTCAGTAAATAGGGTACTGCACTGGAGATGAGGAGCATTGGGATCTTTCTTCAACTTGCCAAGGGCTGTTGGGATATTTTGAACCAGTCACATCATCTCCCTTTTCCTCAGTTTCCCAAATACAAAATGATCTGATACCAATGTTCCATTGTAAAGTACTGAAAAGTCTTACGTAAGAATCAGAGAGTCACAGAATCATGTGACTGGACGGGACCTCAAGAGGTCATCTAGTTCAGTCTCCTACACTCATGACAGGACGACATAGCTGCTAGACCATCCCTGATAGAGTTTTGTTTAACCTGTTCCTAACAATCTCCAGTGATGGAGACGTAGGTGTCATTAGATAGGGAAAGATAGAAAGTCATTGATTGTCATTGAGTCTGAAAGCTCACTAATCAGGAACTATATTTATTTGCATCTCTCTTACAGCATCAAACCTGTGCGCATGGCAACTCGTAACCATTGCTGTTCCTTACAGAGCTCCATGAAACGTCACGCAAAATTTAACTATTTTAATGGGCTAATTCCTATATGGATACATTTCATTCTCCTTCCCTAAATGGCCTCTAATGTTTCAGTCAGACTCTGGAATATTTGCTAGAGCTTGACAGGAAAAGAGCTTTGTTGTTGCATGAAAATGTTCCAGTTATCAAACTTTGCCATCCCAAATTGAGAAGGAAAAAAAAAATCTCAAAAAGGTTCGCAAATCAAAAATATGGAAAAAAGTCTGTTTGAGTCAATCAAAATATTTCATTTTCATTTCAAGCCTTTTTAAGTTACATGTTTTAACCGTTGCTTACATTTTGAGCCAGAATATACAAACATTTCATTGTAAAAATATTGAAACAAAAGGTTTAGTTTTGAAGAATCAGGATACTGGGCCAGGCCAATAGGCCATCCAGCCCAGAATCCTGTCTTCTGACATTGGCTAATGTCAGTTGCTCCAGAGGGAATGACCAAAACAGGGATGCATCGTGTGATCCCTCCCCTATCACCTTTTCCCAGCTGCTAATAGTTATCAATGGACCTATCCTCCAGAAATGTATCTGGTTCTTTGAGCCCTGGTCTAGCTCTGACCTTCACAACGTCCTCTGGCCCATTGATGGACGGTGCGGTGTGAGAAGAAATGCTTCCTCTTGTTTGTTTTAAACCTGCTGCCTATTTAATTTCATTTGGCAACCCCTAGTTCTTCTGTTCTGAGAAGTAGTAAATAACTCTCATTCATTTTCTCCACACCAGTCACTATTATATAGGTCTCGATCAGATCCCTCCTTTGCCTCTTTGCAAAGCTGAAAAGTCCCGGTCTTATTTATGTCTCCTCATATGGAAGCCATTTCATGCCCCTCATCATTTTTATCACTCTTTTCTGAGCCTTTTCCAGTTCCATATATTTCTTGAGATGGGGTAACCACATCTGCAATGCAGTCTTCAAAATGTGGACATACCGGTATCTTGGATTTATACAGAGGCACTAAGGTATGTCCAGTCTGATTCTCCACCCCTTTCTTAATGATTCTAGGCCTGGCCTTTGCACAGGGCGAGCGAGTCAGTTGCCTTGGGCCCCGCCCATTCAGGGCCCCATGCTGCCCCGCTCTTGGCCCCGCCCACCCGGCTGCTCACTCGTTGCCCTGATTGGGAGCCATGCAACCGTGCGGATCAGCCAAACTCAGCGTGCTGCCTTGGGCCCCCACGAACTCTCTGGCCGGGACTGAATGATTCCCAACATTCAGTTGGCTTTTTGGCACAGCGAGTAGATGTTTTCAGAGAACTATCCACAAGGACTCCAGAATCTCTCGAGCAAATTTAGATCCCATCATTCAATATGTTGGGCTGGGATTATGGCTTCCAATGTGCATTACTTTGCATTTATCGGCACTGTATTTCACCAGCCATTTTGTTGCCCAATCATCCAGGTTTGTGAGGTCCCTTTGTAACACCTTGCAGTCAGCTGTGGACTTAAATACCTTGAGTAGTTTTGTATCACCGCCAAATGTGGCCACCTCACTGTCTACCCCTTTCCTCAGAACATTTAGAAATAGGTTGAGTGGGACTGGGAGATAATTAGGATGTTCCCAAGATGAGAAGACCTGGCTGAGGAAGACATCCTATCTAGGAGCCTGTTGCTAATCTCATTGAAAGATTCCCACTGACCTCATTGGGCTTTGGATCTGATTTTAGCTGCACCCAATTTTCTTTTACTCTAGTGGTTGCTCATGTTCTTCTAGAAACCAAAACCCATCCCCAAACTGAGTGGTCCAATTTACGAGCCAAGCTGTGCACAGCCCTAGCTGACCGTCAGCAGCTGAGGAAGGTCTGTGACACCCCTGCACGCCGCTTCTGCACTGACACCAGCGGACAAATTAGCTAGGACCGAAGGACATGCGTTAGAAATTAGAAAAAAATCATGAAGGTAAATGACTTTCCAAAGGCTCTTCACAAAGCAGGACCAACCTGGGCTTTATCATTCCAGGACTGGGGAAAACAGATTCTTTCTCCCCTCTAAGGGTGTGTCTAAACTACATGCCTCTGTCGGCGGAGGCATGTAGATTAGCCAGATCGGCAGAGGGAAATGAAGCTGCGATTAAAATAATCGCGGCTTCATTTAAATTTAAATGGCTGCCCCGCTCTGCCGATCAGCTGTTTGTCGGCAGATCGGGGCAGTCTGGACGCGACGCGCCGACAAAGAAGCCTTTCTTGATCGGCACAGGTATGCCTCGTGAAACCAGGTTTACCTGTGCCGATCAAGAAAGGCTTCTTTGTCGGCGCGTCGCATCCAGACTGCCCCGATCTGCCGACAAACAGCTGATCGGCAGAGCGGGGCAGCCATTTAAATTTAAATGAAGCCGCGATTATTTTAATCGCGGCTTCATTTCCCTCTGCCGATCTGGCTAATCTACATGCCTCCGTCGACGGAGGCATGTAGTTTAGACGTACCCTCAATGAAAAGGTGAGAAAGAACTCTGCCCTCTCGCATGGGGGAAAGAAAGAAACCCCCCTAGGCTTTCCTGAGAGTGCCCTGGGAGGTACTTTGCTATTGCATGAGGCTCTCGCTCTTCCTGTTGCTGCTCATAAAGGGAAGACTAATAGGAGAAAAAAGGGTTTTCTATCCACTTTAGGAGGGTTTTTTATTGCTGGCCATTACTGTAATATTTGCTTTGATTACCAGATTAATCACCAGATTGCAGAGCCCCGTTGATGTAATCGAACCCGACAGTTTCAGGTGTTCCTTTCAGGAGCTCCCCTCTCCCTCTCCCGCCTTCCTTCCTCGCCTGCCTTCTCTCAACTGATGGGAGAACCAAGCCAGCCCCCTCCCAGGGAAGAAGGGGGAGGGAGTGTTCAGCCTCTCTCTCAGGCCTGACCTGGGATTAGACTGGATGTCAGGCACTGGTGAGATGTCAGAAGGGGTGTGGATGGACGGGAGCCACCACTTCCTCTGGGGAGCTCCCCCAGATCTCCTACCCCAGCACCTGTTGTAGCACCTTGAAAAGGCTGCAAAGCAAGAGGGGGAGTCACTGCTTCACCCCAATGCTGCCCCGCCCCCGCTTCCTCGGGCATTAGGATGGAGCTAGGTCCACTGTCCCCAGGGATAGGCAGGCTCTGTGTGAAGGAGGATGGGAGAATGACTTTGCATTTGGCCACACTGGGTCAGACCAAAGGTCCTTCCAGCCCAGTGTCCTGTCTGCCCACAGTGGCCACTGCCAGGTGCCCCAGAGGGAGTGAACAGAACAGGGAGTCATCCAGTGATCCTTCCCCTGTCGTCCCTTCCCAGCTTCTCACCAACAGAGGCTACAGGCACCAACCTCCATGTGGATCTTTTCTCCCCTCCCACCACCCATTATGGAACCCGTGCAAGGCTGGTCAGATCGCCCATCATTTTAATTCACTGAAATATCCGGGCCAATGTTGGGTACTCGTGTGGATCTGGGACATGGAGTGGCAAGGTGAGAGTCAGAGATGGAGAAGAGAAACGGGTTGGGGGAAGAGCACCTTCTACCAGCAGGGCGGCGTGGAGCCTGGGGGTGGGGAATTGCCCCTGGTGAAACTCAGTGGGTTAGACGGAGGTTCCTTAGCTCAGTGTGTGGGCCTACACATCAGGCCTGCACCACTCAGAAAGCGGCGAGGGCCATATTACTCCAAAGAGAACAGCTGCGGGCCGCAAGTAGGGAAGCTCTTCCCAAAAATACCAAACACATGGCTAAAAAACCGCGTCTCCCCTTGGCCCCCTGGCATTTGTCTCTCCTTCACCCTGCCCTCTTGGTGTCTTCCCTTTTCTCCTCACCTTCCCCGCTCCCCTCAGCACAAGACCCTTCCCCTCCCCTACCTGGCTTCTGCCTTTTGGAATCCGGAGGTCGCTGGCCACAACGTCACGACATCACATCCTGCCCTCTGGCTTGCGCCCCGCCTCCTAGTGCAGGAGCTGCATGCAGGCAGCCCAGCGGCGAGAATCGCTGCACTTCCCCCTCCCCGGCGGTGCTCCGCTCCTACGCCCGGCTGGCAGATCGGATGGGGCTGCGCCACACATAGTTGTCATGGGCTGCACAGTGAGCCCCTGCGGGTCACATGCAGCCCTCGGGCCGTATGTTGTGCAGGCCTGGTCTACATGAAGTGCACGGGGTGGTGTAGCCCAATGGGGCTCTAGGAGGGGCTCCACCCCCCTGGGTCAGTGGACAGCCACTCCGCCCCACTACACCCCGCTCAGTTTCTTCTGGGGAATCAGCTGGAACTTTCGGCCCTAGGATAGTCCATGGGCTTAAATAGCAGAGTGTAGCAAACAGAGCCAAGTCCTGGCCCTAGTTCGGGGCGGGGCAGAGGCAAACAGTTCTAAGGCTCAGCCCTGGTTAAGGGTGGGGCGGCAGGCAATTAACCAACCAGTTCAAGGCCCAGGCCCTAATTTACTCTCCAAAATCTTGGAGTGGCTCCCCCACCAAAAATTATTGCCTACCCTGCTCTAGACGGTGCTTGGTCCTGCTGTGAGGGCAGGGGATAGGACCTGATGACCTCACAAGGCCCCTTCCAGTTCTAGTGTTCTGTGAAAGCCCGGTCAACACATCTCACTTCAGACAGGCAGCCCTCTTCCCTCACAATTCCAGTCCACAGCCCTCACGCTGCCTCCATCCTACCTAGGCACCTGGCAGAGGAAGGCAGGGATTGTGCTGCTAGACTGTGGCTGACAGAGCTCCTTGTGTTAGCAATAGGGTTGCCAACTTTCGAACGGCACAAACCTCAATGCCCTTGCACCTCCCCGTGCCCTACCTCTTCCGAGAACATACCCCGCACTACTCCTTCTCAGCAGACCCTCCCCTCTCACTCCCCTCACTTACTTTCATTGGGCTGGGACAGGTGTGGGGCAGGAGTGCAGGAAGAGGTTTGGGGTGTGGGCTTCAGGTGGCGCTTACCTCAAGCGGCTCCTGGAAGTGACCGACACATCCAGCTCCTAGGCAGAGGGGCGGCCGGGCATCTCTGAACACTGCCTCTCGCCGCAAGTGCCGCCCCTGCAGCTCCCATTGGCTGTGATTCCTGACCAATTGAAGCTGCAGTGTTGGTGCTTGGGGTGGGACCAGTGCACAGAGACAGTCCCCTTCTGCCACTCCTGTATCTGGGTACCAGAGGGACATGCCAGTCTCTTTCAAGAGCTGTGCAGCAGGGCGAGGCAGGGTAGGCATAGCCGTGCTCTTCCACCAACTAGACTTTAGCAACCTATTAAAATTCCCAGTTTGCTTTCAGTAACTACTTAGAGATCAGTGCTGATTCCAATAGACTCCCAGTCAATCCAGGAGGGTTGGCGACTGTAGTTAGCAACAAGGATCTATATTTCGTTCCCTCCAGTAACAACAGGCATCACTGCAGAGGCTTTCAGCTGTAGAGTCGAATTTCTTCTCTAGGAACAAGGCAGGCAAAAGGCTTCGGAAACTCTCTATGCCTCAAAGAATGGAACTACAGCTGGGCCCAAATGCCCTTGCAAAATCCCTAGTCAGAGCTAGGATAGGGCCACGACGTGACATGAGAAAAGGCTTCATGCACATAGATGGCATGTCCTATGCTTTCTAGATATTTTGTGTGTTTGTAGGCATTAGCCTATTCAAAGGGCACTGCTGCTGAATTAATTCACATGCAAATCAATAGTTGATCTCATCTGAGGTACATCTATAAAAGTACACAGTACTTATTTAGCATTTACATGTAAGTTATATGGGTCAGATCATTAATCAGAGGCAGTGTGGTGCAGTGGGTAGGGTACTGATTAGGAGTCAGGAAATGGTAAGTCTGTCCTGGGATCTTTCCTGTATAGCTGCTGTGCCGCCTTGGGATGATCACTCCACCTTCCTACCCTTCTTCTGTCTTGTTCACTTAGGCGGTAAGCTCTCCAGAGCAGGAACTCGCACTGTGTTTGTACAGCACCGGATTTCACACAATCAGGGTGTTCCAGGAACCGGTGGCTTTGAAGGAAAAAAGAGTAACTGACACACCCCAAATATAGAATGACGAAGAAATCACAAGAGCTGGCAGCACCCGGCGTGCAACCAAAAATGGGGCATATATGTTTCTTCCGCATGTGGAAAACAAACAGTTATTTTCATGAACACTTATCCAGTTAGAAAAACAAGGCCTGAACTTTGTATATCTTACATTAACACAATGGTTGTGGGTTTTATCCCCTTGTTGTGCTCTCTCTCTTCCTGGAATACACCAGTTTGACAGTGCAGACAGCTCCCTGCTGCTGGCTCAGCTTAAAATCCCACAGCTTGATTTATTTACTGATTTTTTAATTTTATTTATGCCTAGATTCGGCATGGCCTGGTGGACCACAGGGACGTGACTCTTACAGCACGCTGTTGCTCGTTGGCTAACGGGGCTGGTGGGGGAGCTCCCTTTCATGCCCCTCAAGAGTTCAAATTCTGTCCTGAGCCAAGCTCTCCCTCCATGATTTAAAACCAAACGCTTTACAAATGCTGCGGCCCCCGTCAATCATCTATGCTCAGACACACCCCAGAACAGCCTGTGGAAGTGGAGAGCAAGTGCATGTCTCGCCCATGCTATTCAAGACAGTGGCATCATCAAACTGGACTTCCTGTTTTCCACGCTCACCGGCAGACACACACCAGTCGCCCCCGGTCGTTGGTTTCTTGCCATCAGCAATTCACCTACCCCATTGATAGCTCCCACCTCTGCTAGAAACACAGAGAGGCAGGAGGGGCGGCGAATGAGGGAACAATCTCTCACCCCACCTGCAAATTCTGGGTTTGATCCTGAATTAGCCGGATCCAAGTTGTTTCTTGCGCTGTGTTTTCTGTCTCTCGAGGGACGCAGAGGAATTCATTCTCATTGCTTTAGTTCTGCCCCTTCTGCCAGTTCTTTCCCAAAAAGGAAACAAATCAAAACCCCGTAAGTGGCTCACCCCAGTGGTTATGATACCAATTAGGAAGAGTTAGCCATTCAAATGGCCAAGCAAAATGGAGCAATGAGAAGTAATTTAAACCCCGCTGTGGTCTTTCCTTCCAAACACAGATTGCTACAAAACTCAGTACTATCTAATTAATTTTCACTGGAGAATGCTGGAGAAAGACTGATTATTGTGTTTCAGACAAAGGTGTGTACAGTTTAATAGCAACACTTTGTACTTATTCTAGCTCCTGTCATATGAGGAGCTAAAAAAAAATCCCCAGTTTTCACTTCAGACCAGGGAAACAAAGTAGCTTTGCCTAAAGACACATAGCAAATCGATGACCGAATCAAGAAGGGAGCTTTGATCCCCTGGCCCTCAATCCCACGCCTTAATGCCTGAATCCTGTGGTCTCCCCAAAGCTAGAGAAAGGTTTGCTGAGCTCAAGATTGGGGGTTGTGGGCTAGTTTGAAGCCATAAAGGTACGTTAGCATTTGCTTAGAAGCTCTACGAATCTGATGATTTCTCATGAAAGCAGGTAAAATCTAAGGCTCAACGCAGCTTTCGCAGTGCAATGCAGGGGTTGCAAACCTCTTGCAAAACAGAAACTAAACAAACCCGCCAACAAACCGCAACTGCATGTGGTGAACTCTGGCCGTCAACAGCTTCCTGCTTCTGTCTGGGTCTGTCTACACTTGCACCCTAGTTCAAACTAGGGATGCAAATGCAGGCATTCGAAATAGACAATGAAACGGGGATTTAAATATCCCGTGCTCCATTAGCATGATCTCGCCGGCGTGCTAGTTCAAATCACAGCTCCTCGAAAAATGAGGCGTAACGTTAGTTCGAACCAAGGGGTTTGGTTCGAACTAACGCGTCCCGACTCGCACTTCCTGGTTCGAATCAGCTGTGATTTGAACTAGCGCGCCGGTGAGATCATGCTAATGGAGCGCGGGATATTTAAATCCCCACTTCATTGTCTATTTCGAATGCCTGCATTTGCATCCCTAGTTCGAACTAGAGTGCAAGTGTAGACGTACCCTCTGATCGGTGTAAGCAGGGCTCTGTCCTTCTCCACAGAACCTGAAACTAGTTATCCAAGCTGATCTCAATCCCTCTCCCATCTGAGTTGCTCTCCATCAGACGGGCAAGCACACAATATTCTTCTCTCCCAGGAAGTCCTGCAAGAGCCCCAACCACCTTCACCCGTAAAAGCTCCAACCATGGCAAATGATCGAGTTTCTTCTCAACCCCTTTGGTCAGAGAATGATCTTCAACCCCTTTGTGATCCTTCCACACCTGGGTTGACACCCTGGCCCGCTGCCGTTCCATTTCCCCTCTCTCCATTTGTATTGAAGCCCCAGAAGGCAAGAACACGATTGATCCCATCTTTGCAAGTTGCGCTTCCCCCGAAAGACCAGCACGGGGAGGAATGAAGCTGTCACTTTTTGTATTTTCAGTTTTTCAAACCTTATATTTCATTCCACTGCCGGCAGATGAAAAGGCCGGAGCAGGGAGCACAAAATCAATACTCTGCAGGAAGACAGAAGATCTGCTTCTATTCTTCTCCTCTGACATCAAGTGCCCAGGGAACCTCGCTGCAAACAGGCTTTTGGGCGACTGCTTTCCTGCTCATGTCAAATCGTCTCTGTACCTCTACACCAGAGCTAGCTAGAGGGATGCCTGCCCTAGAGGAGTGGGAAGTGGCTGGCTTCTCGGACATGTTCTTTGGCACTGACTTTCCTGTCGGTTGTTAAAAAAAAAAAAATCAAACCTGGTTGGCTGAGCTGCATGTAGCCTTATAGCAAGATCACTGTGGAACCTGCTGGCTTTGTGTGTGCACACGACGCTGCTCTCTACTGGCTGCCCCAGAGAAAGAAGAAAGGACCTTCCACTGCTGGCAGTTAAGGGAGTCTCCTTTAGCTCGAGGGAGAGAGACTTTGACGTGGAATGCCAGAGTTCTAACCCATTGTGGGATCTGGAAGCCATGCAGTAGCCATGGAAGATTTGGCTGGCTGCTGGGGCTGTGGCCAAATTTGCCCTCTTCATGGACAAATCTTAGCAAACAACAGCTTGAGGATACCCCTTGGGAGAAACCTTTCCTCAGAAGCTTTGGGAAATCCAAGCAATGGAAGATACTTTCCAGGGGAGCAGAGAGCAAAACCAGATAGCGAGCCCTTTGCTTTTCCAGCTTGCCTGTCATCATGACCCGTGCAAAGGCTGAACGTATGAGACAAAGTTGACAAAGTTGACTAAGTCCTGAGAAGCGGGTTGGGGAGATGATTGGTGTTAGCCAAGTCCACACCACCACACTGTGACATCCCCATAAATCAGGGGGGGAAGGAAGGAGCACGGAGCAGCCGTGTTGCAGTCTCAGTGCTACAGTCATAAATCAGGACCTATTTCAATCTCGCAAGATGCCCCGTTTGATTCATTTGTGTCAGCTTTCTCTGCTCCATCCATGGCTGCTACCCTTCCCCGTCTCGCCTCTCCTTCCTGTTCTCAATGCACCGATCTCATGCACTCTTGACAGTGCAGTGCCCTTCGGCTGGGAGAATAACACACTCCCACCAGACCTGACACAGGAAGATTGGCAGTTGTGACCAAGAGCCCAGGTCTTACGCACGTAGGGTAGAATTGGTGTGGAGAGAAAATCCAACCACTGCGTTATAATCAGCCATGCAGACACCAAGAGTTTTGGCTGAGCTTGGCTACCTGTCCTCTGGTTCAAGAGTCCAGACCTGTGAGCCAAACAAGGCAGTGGATTCTCCCACAATACCGCTTCCCAGAGAACCCGGCACATCATCCCCTTTAAGACCAGGGAAGTTTGTTAGATTCTTCAGTTACCACCAGAGAGCCCTGGTTGGTGGGGGCTTGGACAATGACTCCTTGGGAGAAATCTGTTGGATAGAGGAGTTTTCCTTGCTCTTGCCACCTTATAACAGTGCATCATTTCTTCACTTGCAAGGTCCTGCCCAGTCTATCTCCTGCCTCCCTACTCTTGCCAAATGACTAACGTCGCCTTTTGGATCTTCCTCCCCTCTTGCCATTGGGCCTTTTTCCAGCCAGCCCTACACCTGAAACCTGTCCCCAGTTCTCAATTATGTTACTTGTAAAATGTTCATGTCTCACGAAGAACCCTTGTGCCCCCCTCAGAGAGCTGCCAACCCAGACAACATGGAATCTTTGCCAAGTTCCAAGTCACACAAAATCAAGGAATTAACCAGACACACACAAGCTAAGTTGATGCTGATCAGCCACAGCTGTATTTCCACACTGCCTACCACATTAGCTCTTCAAAGCAGGGCCTCTCACCTCTGTGTACAGTGCTTAGCTGACACCACGCAATTAACAACAACGTCTACAAATATGCCAAGATATAATCAAGAGATTATAGGCAGGTTCCTCAACGCACAGTAGAAGCGGGCCTGTCTGGATTTCATGGCTCATCTCTCTCTGAGCAACAGAGAGGGAGATCAACAAGGGGAAATGAGAAGGAGAAAAGCAAGGTATGCAGGAGGGGCAGACAGCTTTGCTTAACTCTCCCCTCTTGCATGGGATCTCAGGGAGACAACTTCGAGGTCTAGCCTTCTGAAATCAGAATGGTCTCCATCTTCTCCAAACCTTCTCCAAGGATGTGGGACACAGAGCTGGAGTCACGGCTCTGTGGGCTGAAAGCAAGCATCTGGCAACCTTCAAGGCATGCTCTAATCTTTGAAAGACCCACCTGCTTGTGACCTTGAGCAAATCACTTTGCTCACACTCTTTTATGGCTCAGTCAACCCAGCTGGAAAATTGAGTGACTATTAAAATAAAAATTAAGAACGGACCTCACTGAAAAACCAGATGCTGCATCTGAGCCTAGATTTCCTGGGGAAAGAAATTATCAAACTAAATGAACATAGAAAAAAAACCCATAAAACTCCCATGCTAGGCTTCCCTGCTGAATTTCCCAATAACGAGATTCTAATCAAGAAAGCGAGTCGTCAGACGCATTAAATGGAGGCTCAATGATGAGGGGGTGCTGAATGCAATGGCCAGAGTCAACTCCAGCAGCCCTACACTGAACCACTCTAATCACACACACGTCACTGGGCAGAATTAAAGATTCAGATCACTTGCTGCACCGCTTATTTATTTAGTAAAGAAGCAGGAGAGACAGAGTGAGTGGCGTACGGACCATCTGGCCTTTGCCGAGATGCCTCTCTGCTTGCGCTCTGCCTTCTCCTGCATTAAATTAGCAAGGCCTGCAGGAAACGGCAACATGATTAATTCAGTGCTGTAGATTTCAGGAACCCTGTTTTGAGCTTAGTTTTGCAGTAGGACATTCCAAAACACGCTTCCGCCAGATCAAAAAGTTCAGCTATTAGAGGCTCTGATCCATGGGCCCCGCCTGCTACCTGAAAGCTAAACCATGGACTGGACACACTCTCCTTAAGTTCACAGACCTCCTGCACCTCAGGACAAACCTGGATTTTTATTTCAGATGAGCATTAAATGCCATTCCAACGGTTCACCCTTCATAGACACCAAAATCAAGTTCATTTCCTGTTCTGCCAGGAGCTGCATCCTGAGTAATTCTAGGCGCTCAGATCAGATTTGGCCAGTCGCTAGATGACTTAATGAGGTTAGATTCGGATAGGATTATGTAGTGGTACAATAAACTTGCCAGTGAAATATATCTCCGTTTCTTTCCCTCCAGGATGCTGTGCTCAGAATCTAATGCAGGTAGACACTGAACTGCAATTTAGATTATTGTCCCAGGAGCTGTCAAAGACAGCAGGTGCAATTTCTCCTTCTCCTTATTCTCTGGATTTAACAGACCAAGCAATACTTTGTCTCTCTCTGACACAGATGGAGCTTCTTAGCGTGAGTTCTTCCAAATCACAGAATCAAAAGGACAGGAAGGGACCTCAAGAGCTGAGCTAGTCCATGCACTCATGGCAGGACCAAGCACCATGATCATCCCTCCTAAATGTTTATTTACGCTGCTCTCAAATATCTGCAGTCATGGAAATTCCACAACCAATTCCAATTTATTCCACTGCTTCACCAACCTGACAGAAAGGTTTTTTTAATGTCCAACCTAAACCTCCCTTGCTGCAATTTAAGCCCATTGCTTCTTGTCCTGTCATCAGAGGTTAAGGAGAATAATTTTTCTCCCTCCTGCTTGTGACACCCTTTTAGGTACTTGAAAACCGCTATCATGTCCCCTCTCAGTCTTCTCATTTCCAGACTAAACAAACCCAATTCTATCAGTCTTCCCTCATAGTGCATGTTTTCTAGACCTTTTTATCTTTTTTGTTGCTCTTGTCCAGATCTTCTTCAATTTGTCCACATCCTTCCTAAAATGTGATGTGCAGAATGTGACACAATAGTGCAGCCTAAACAACAGAATAGAACAACAGAATGACTTCTTGTGTCTTCCTTCAAACACTCCCGCTTATACATCCCCGAATGACGTTTACTTTTTTGCAGCAGTGTCACACTTTAACTCATACTTAGCTCATGGTCCACTAGGTCCCTTTCTGCAGTACTGCTTCCTAGGTTGTAATTTCCCATTTTGCATGTAGAAACTGATTGTTCCTTCCAAAGGAGAACTTTGCATTTGACTTTGACTTTTCATCCTATTTACCTCAGACCATTTCTCCAGTTTGTCAGATCATTTGGAATTATATTCCTACCTACAAAACACCTGCCAGCCAGCATGGTACCATCCACAAACATTAAGGCTACGTCTACACTGGCATGATTTTCCGGAAATGCTTTTAACAGAAAAGTTTTCCGTTAAAAGTATTTTCGGAAAAGCGTGTCTAGATTGGCAGGACGCTTTTCTGCAAAAGCACTTTTTGAGGAAAAGTGTCTGTGGCCAATCTAGACGTGCTTTTCCGCAAAAAAAACCCTGATTGCCATTTTCGCGATCGGGGCTTCTTTGCGGAAAACAAATCTCTGCTGTCTACACTGGCCCTTTTGGGCAAAAGTTTTTCGGAAAAAGACTTTTGCCCAAATGGGAGCCGCATAGTATTTCCGCAAAAGCACTGACAATCTTACATGAGATCATCAGTGCTTTTGCGGAAATTCAAGCAGCCAGTGTAGACAGCTGGCAAGTTTTTCCGCAAAAGCAGATGATTTTGCGGAAAAACTTCCCAGTCTAGACACAGCCTAAGTATACTCTCTCCACCACTGATGAAGATATTGATCAGAACCGAACCCAGAAGTGATCCCTGCAGAATCACACTCATTATGCCCTTCCAGCATGATGGTGAACCATTGATAACTACTCTCCGGGAGTGGTTATCCGGCCAGTTATGCACCCACCTTATAGCAGCTTCATCTAGGCCAGTAATCTCCATCCAATTTTACATCCAAGAACACTTTCTGAATTTGAGTGAAACCTGGGACCCACCGACACCTCCCGTGAGGTCCTACCCCATCCCGAGGCCCTGGCCTACTCACTCCATCCCACTCTGCTCCCCTCCACACACACATTCACTCACTCTCACTGGACTAGGGCAGCATGTTGTGGTGTAGATGGGGATGTCGGTTCAGAATGTGGGAGAAGCTCCAGGCTCAGCCGGGAGAATAGGGTTAGGGTGCATGAGGGGGTCCTCTGGAAGCGAGTTTGGGTTCAGGGGGGGGCTCTGGGCTGTGGGTTGGGGTGCAGGAGGGTGTGCAGGCTCTGTGAGGGATCTCAGGGCTGGGGGAGGGGGTAGGGAACAGAGTGCTGACTTTGCCCAGATAGTGCTTATCTCAGGCAGCTCCTAGTCAGTGATGCAGCAGGGCGAAGGCAGGTTCCCTGCCCACCCTTGGCCCACGCCACTCCTGAAAGTGGCCAACACATCCCTGTGGCCCCTGGGATGGCATGTGGCTCCATGCACTTCCCCACTCTGCAGTTCCCCATTTCTAGCCCAGGGGAGCTGCAGAGGCGGTGCCTGCAGGCAGGAGCAGAGCATGCGGAGACTTCCTGCCAAGGGCTGCATGAACACGCTGGAGCTTTTGGGAGTGGCATAGGGCCAGGCTTAGCCACACTGCACCCTCGGACATTTAGTGGCCACAGAGCACAATCAACTGTCTGAGGACCCAGGATTGACCAGCTGATTGTGATCTACCATTTGGTGAGCACTGATCTAGATTGAATATTCCTCGATTGTTTATGGGAAGGTCATGCAAGCCTGTAAAAAAAGCCTTATTGAAGACAAGATGTACTACATCTACCGCTTCCGCCATTAACAATGTTTGTTACCCTGTCAAAGAAACTAGCAGTTTGGTTTGACATGAATTATTCTTGACAAATCTATGCCTACTGTCACTTATCACTTTATTATCTTCTAGATGCTTGCAAATTGATTGCTTAATTATATGCTCCATTATCTTTCTGGGTATAGAAGATAAGCTGACTTGTCTGTAATTCCCTGGGTTATACTTACATCCCTTTTTGTAGATTAGCACCATATTTGTCCTTTTCCAGTCTTATGGAATCTCTTCCATCCTCCATGACTTTTAAAAGATTAATGTGAATAGCTCAGTTATCGCCTCAGTCAGCTCCTTGAGTATTCTAGGATGCATTTAATCAGGCCCTGTTGACTTGAAGACATCTAAGATGTTGCAGTCATTTTTAACTTGTTCTTTCCCCATTTTAGCCTCTGATCCTACCTCATTTCCACTGGCATTCACAATGTTAGAAGTCTAATTGCCACCAACCTTTTTGATGAAAACTGAAACAAAGAGTCATTAAGCACCTCTTCCATTTCCACATTTTCTGTGATTGTTTTCCCCTCTCACCGAATAACGGATGTACCCTGTCCTTGGTCTTCCTCTTGCTTCTAATGTTTTTTGGAATGTTTTCTTGATACCCTTTATGTTTCTAGAGAGTTTGATCTCATTGTATACCTTGACCTTTGACCCTACATGCTTAGGTTATTTTTGTATATTCATCCTTTATAATTTGACCTTGTTTTTTGTAGGACTCTTTTTTTTTTTTTTTTTAAGATCATGGCAGATCTCCTGGTTAAGCCAGGGTGGTGTTTTGCAATACTTCCTACCTTTCCTCTGCAGTAGGATAGTTTGTTCTTGGGCCCTTAAAAAGGGGCTCATCTAGACTACACCGAAGTGCGGAAAGAGGATATGCAAATTCCATGGGAATTTGCATATCTTCTTCCAATCTCACTTTTGAAAGCAGCTTTTTGAAAAAGGGGGGGTTGCAGAAAAAAACGTGCCCCGACTACTTTCACTTTAAAAAGCGGAGCTTTCAAAAGTGAGATCGGAAGAAGATATGCAAATTCCCGCTGAATTTGCATATCCTCTTTCGGCACTTCGGCGTAGTCTAGGTGAGCCCAAGGTCTCCCTGAAAAACTGCCAAGCTCTTAAACTGTTTTTCCTCTAAGACATGCTCAGTATTGGCCACCCTCTGCTCCCACAGGAAATGGTTTTAACCATGGACTCCAGTGTGAGCAAAGCGAGGCTGACACAAAGCACGTCTGAAAATCGCATTTGAAGTGACAAGAGGCTGGGCCAGCCGGAGACAGGTTGGCTTGCAATATTGTGCCTGGGTGGAGCAGATTTGAGACCAGAAAGTGGCAGGTGGCATGGTGAACCCCCTTGCTGAAGGTGCAGTGAAATGGAGATCAAACACTCTCAGGAAGGAAAATTCCTGGCAGTTCACAGCAGCTCATAATGGAGTTGGGCAGCATGATGGCTGCACACTCCAAGGATAGCTGTGCCTGACAGACACTTTGAAAGGAGAATGAAATGAGAGCCCCATGGGAAGACTATCCAGTACTTGTATGCTCCTGCCTAGCACTGAAATCCTGTTCCTTGCCAGCTGGGAATGCATTTGACAGATTAGGCCATGCTTGGCCTGCTCAGTGCCGCGAGGGACCAGAAGGTGAGTAACGCACTGTTCACTCCATTCCGAATTAGCTCACTTTCAAAATACCTTCGGTGGTTTCTTCGGGTCACTACGTCCCTTGACTCAGCACAAGCACAGTCCAGTGCAGGAGCAGCCCAGCCAAGGGAAAAGCATCTCAGCTTGTCCTGAGCTGCGGTCTGAGAGAGGTAATGCAACTGAGACTTGCTCCATGAATGGCCGATGGCCGGTAAGTGAACCGGGCTGCTGCGGATGGAAGGAGGATGAATGAGTTTCTGTCATGTCGCCAGGGCCAAAGCACAGACAAGGACTTTTAATAAAGATATGCCCTGATCAATGAGCTGCTCTCATCTCCCCCAGCTCTTTTGCTGTGCGGCGTCAGGCTGAACATTGGCTCTGTGCACAGAGTACAGAGCCGGGGGACAAGGCTCTGTCTGTGAGAGCGGCTAACACAGGCGTGCCTGTACCATTCCCATCTGCATTCCTCAGCTCCCTGCTCCCACCAGAAGCCGGGAGAGGTGGGGGGAGAGGAGGGGTTCAGTCGGTTGTAAAGAGGGCAAAGTGAGCTGGATTTCAGTGTGGCTGGGAGACAAGATGTGGGAATATCCCAAAAGGAAGGAGGAGGAGGTGAGACTAGGCATTCAGGCGTGGGAGGAGCGTGTGTGCATAGCACGGGGCTCTCTTGCACTGCAGCGGAGGACACCTCTTTAGAACAGATTAGGAGGGATTAACGTCTGTAGCATAGTGACGTGGGGGGCAGCACTGGAAGGATGCCCCCTGTGACTGAACTCTGCTGCGACTCTGGCCCTGCTCCCTATGGTCAGGGTGCTCTCCTAGCACTTCCCTTCCGAGGAACGCCGCTCAGCACACTGGTGTTTGCAGCCACGGCTTACAAGGACTGGAGCTGTTTCAGAGCATCTCCACTGGCAACTTCCGTCAAGGCTAGTCTTCAAACGGTGACAAATCCACCTTGATCTTCTCTGCTCAGCAGCCGGAGGGTGACTGAAATGGCTCTCTTCATTGGTGTTGCTCGTCCATTAGTTCCAGGCCAGGAGGAATTCTGCTGACGTCCTTTCTGGCTGGTGAAAATAATAGGATTTCCTTGGGACTTAGCAGAGAGCAGCACTCAAAGCTATTGATGCCTCGATTCATACTCTGCAGGCAGACACTAGCAGTTCATGCCTTCCCTAGGACATAACGGTATCCACACTGGACAAGACCAATGGTCCAGCTAGCCCGGTATTCTTCCTTCCGCCACTGGCCAGTGCCAGGTGCATTGGAAGGAATGAACAGAACAGGGCAGTTACTGAGTGATCCCATCCACGGGTGATCCCTCCATCCCCACCTATTTTTTCTGTTATGTCAAGGAATAAAGAACATTTCCTGGCTCACTTCTCCACCCCTGTCATGATTTTATAGACCTTTATCCTAGTCCCCCACCTTCCTTTGTCTCTTGTCTAAGCTGAAACAATCACAGTCTTTTGTACTTCTCCTCACATGGAAGCTGATCCATAGAACCTTCTCATGTTTATTGCTCTTCTCTGTACTTTTTCCATTTCTCATATAGCTTTTTTTGAAATGGGGTGAGCAGAACTGCCCACCGTATTCCAGATATTGGCATACAATGGATTTGTAGAGTGGCATTTTGATATTTGCTGTTTTATTATCTACCTTTCTCCTAATGATTCCCAAGGTTGTTGGCTTTTTTTTTACTGCCACTGCAGGTGTTTCCAGAGAACTATCCATAATGATCTCTTTCTTAAGCATGGTATCGGCAAATATAGACCCCACATCATTTCTTGTGTGTGGCAAGGATATTTTTTCCAGTGCGGCATCTATAAATACTGATGTCCACTTGCCATTCATTCACCCAGTTTAGTGAAATCCCTTTATAACTCTTCACATTCAGAGCTGGATCTATCTTAAGGGTGTGTCTAGACTACAGGGTTTTGTCGACAAAAGTGGACTTTTGTCGACAAAACTACCTGTGTCTACACTGCTGCTGAGTTCTGTTGAAATAACATCGACAGAACTCAGCAATTTTTTCGACAGTTGTAAGCCTCATTCTATGAGGAATAATGCCTTTTGTCGACAGAGTTCTGTCAACAGAAAGCGTTATTGCATCTACACTGTCCTTTGTGTCTACACTGTCATGTCAACAAAGCGGCTTGCTTTGTCGACAGAATTGGATGTAGTCTAGACTCTTTTTGTTGACAGAAGCTTTTGTAGACAAAAATTCTGTCGCCAAAAGTCTGCAATCTAGACATACCCTAAGTGAGGTTGCATTGTCTGCAAATTGTGCCATCTCCCTGTTTACCACCTTTTCCAGATTTGTTATAAATATTTGAACAGCACAGGTCCCAGTACAGATCCTGGGGGATCAAGCTATTTAGCTCCCTCCATTCTGAAAACTACCTTAAGTTTCCTATCTGTTAACTCATTACTGATCCATGAAAGGTCCTTCCCTCTTAGCCCATAACTATTTAGTTTGGAGGCGAGTCTTTGGTTAGGGACTTTGTCAACAGGTTTCTGAAAGTCTAAGTACAACCTCTGCTGTGAAGGGTGCAAAGAATTCATGTAGCTACTTCCCAGTAGTCTTGCCTTGCCTACCTTTTGTGCTTTTTAAGCACCTTTATTGCCCAGTGGTCCACTCTCCACTGCTTGGTAGGCTTCTTGCTTCTGATGTACTAAAAACATTTTGTGTCTTTAGATAGTCGTTCTTTAAATTCTTTTTCGGCTTCATTCATTGTACTTTTACACTTGACCTGTTCCTTGCTCTTATCTTCATTGGGATTTCACTTCCAATTTCTAAAGGATGTCCTTTTGCCTCTTGTACTCTGCTGTTTAGCCATCATGGTTCTCTCTCTCTCTCTCTCTCTCTCTCTTTACTTTTGTTTTTGGAGGGGGGGGGGGTATACATTTAGTAGGGTCTGCTATGAAAGTGGTTTTTAAATACTCTACATGCAGTTTGCAGGCATTTCATTCTTATGACTGTTCATTTTAATTTCTGTTTTACTAGCTTCTTCATTTTTTGTGTAGTTTCCCTTTTGGAAATCAATGCTATGGAGGGGGAATTCTTTGAAGTGTTTTTCCCCTTCAGGGATGTTAATCTTAATTACATGATGGCTGCTATTACCATGCAATTGAGCTATATTAATCTCTTGGACCAGATCCTGCCTTCTGCTAAGGACTAAATCAAGAATTGCCTCTCCCTTTGTGGATTTTAGGACAAGCTGCTCTAAGAAGCATTCATTTATGGTGTCTAGAAATTTTATCTCTGCATCCCTCCCTGAGGTGACATATACCCCGTCAATATGAGGACAGCTGAAATCCCCCATTATTGCATTTTCTGCTTTTGTAGCCTCTTTAATCTCCCTGAGCATTGTACAGTCAATGTCACCATTCTGTCACATGGCTGGCAGTACATTCCTGCTGCTTTACTCCTATTGCTCAATTCTGGAATTACTCTCTATAGAGATTCTATGGGTACAATTTGACTCACTTTACTTTATTTGACACTATGCACTCTTTCATGTGCAGTGCCACTTCTCCATGCACCACAACATATTCTGTCATTCCTGGCATTATTACTAGGTACGATTGTGTTTCCTCCTTCCACCAAGTTTCCATAATGCCTGTTATATAAATATCCTCATTTAATGTCAGGCACTCTGTTTCACCCATCTTAGGCCAGGTCTACACTAGACCTAGAAGTTCGGCTTAAGGTATGGAACTCCAGCTATGTAGAATACATAGCTGGAGTTGGCTTACCTTAAGCCAAGCTTGGCAGCATCCCCACAATAGGAGGTCAATGGGAGCAAATGCTCCCTTTGGCTTCTCTTATTCCTCATGAGTACCAGGAGTACAGATGTTGACCAGAGCTGCCCTCAGGATTTGATTTATGGGTCTATACTAGACCCGCTAAATCAAACACCAGAATGTCGATCTCTGGCATGGCAAGTGAAGATAATGGAATCATAGAATCATAGAGCTGGAAGAGAGCTCAGGCGGCCATCAAGTCCAGCTCCCTGCCCAAGGCAGGACCATTCCCAACTAAATCAACCCAGCCAGGGCTTTGTCAAGCTGAGACGTAAAAACCTCTAGGGATGGAGATTTCACCACCTCCCTAGGTAATCCATTCCAGTGCTTCACCATCCTCCTAGTGAAATAGTTTTTCCTAATATCCAACCTAGACCTCCCCCACTTGCTCCTTGTTCTGCCATCTGTCACTACTGTGAACAGCCTTTCTCCATCCTCTTTGGAATATTCCTTCAGGAAGTTGAAGGCTGCTATTAAATCCCCCCTCACTCTTCTCTTCTGCAGACTAAACAAACCCAAATCCCTCAGTCTCTCCTCATAGGTCATGTGCTCCAGCCCCCTAATCATTTTGGTCGCCCTCCACTGGACCTTCTCCAATGTGTCCACATCCTTTCTATAGTGGGGGGCCCAGAACTGGACACAATATTCCAGATGTGGCCTCATCAGAGCCGAATAAAGAGGAATAATCACTTCTCTGGATCTGCTGGCAATGCTCTTCTTAATGCATCCTAATATGCCATTAGCCTTCTTGGCTACAAGGGCACACTGTTGACTCATATCCAGCTTCTCATCCACTGTAATCCCTAGGTCCTTTTCTGCAGAACTACTACTTAACCATTCAGTCCCCAGCCTGTAACAATGCTTGGGATTCGTCCGTCCCAAATGCAGGACTCTACACTTATCCTTGTTGAACCTCATCAGATTAAGATGGGCCTTTAGTATTTTGATTTCTAGCATTTGTACACCACAGTAGAGTGACAGAGTGGAATTAAACCTGCAGCCTTAAGGACTAAAGCCATGTAACTCTACAGCATGAGCCAAAAGCCAACTGCCTCTCAGCAAAGAATCTAGAGGAGACTTCACTCTCCTTTGTCAGTGGTCTCGGTGTCTCTGGGTTACATAAGTACTTGTACAGTTTGTCAATATTGAGTTGCTTGCCATCAAATATTAACATGGGACTCTTCTGCATTTGATGGATACTGTCTCCTAGTAGTCCCAACTACTATTCCACTATGAGCCAAAGAATGCAAATTACCCCATCTATTTTCTACATGTAAGCTAGAAAATCTAGTGAGGCCCCTTGGTTATCATTATCATGCAGCTATCCAGCAACAGGCCTGGAATATATAGCCATGCTACCCAAATGTAGCCAGACAACACATTGGCTACAGATACCTGGCTCCCACTATTGTCGAAATGCAATTAGACCAAAGTGCACACACCACACTCTCATGTGTCGTCAGAGACGCGTACATAAGAACGGAACAGCCATAGTGGGTCAGACCAAAGGTTCATCTAGTCTAGAATCCTGACTTCTGAAAGTTGCAAATGCCAGGTATCTCAGGGGGAATGAACAGACCAGGTAATCAAATGACGCCTGATGCCCATTCCCAACTTCTGGCAAACAGGGGCTAGGGATAGTATAAAGTCTGAATGTTTATGAGATACCCATGTCCCCATTACAGAGAATAAGGCCTAGATATGCGGTAGGATTTCATTTTTATCCAGACACTTAATTCTTAATTTTTTGCTTTTCATATATGTATATAAACACATCAATCTTAGTTGAAAACAGTTACATTTGAAAAGGGCAAATAATTCCCAACTCAAGCTCACAAAACAACCATACAGATTAAAGCCATAGTAGAACAATATACATCACCTTCTAGCACAGGCGCACTGAACACCTCTCACCAACATACACCTTCCCCGCTCCACGCCAAATCAACAGCGACCATCTCCTGTCACCCAACACAAACCAGCTGAAGCAAACTCAATTTTGAAGTCTTCATACCAGGGAGGGAGGGGGTTTGCACTGTTTTTGGCTAAACTGCTTTGGAAACTTGGTTAGTTAAATCAGGGCACAAATTGTTATAGAGCCATAGATTTCAAGGCCAGAAGGGGCCACACTATAGATCCTCTAGTCTGACCTCTAACAAAGGCCATAGAACTTCCCCAAAACAATTCCTGGTTGAATTAGAGACTCTTTAGATTTAAAAAAAATCTTGATTTTAAACTTGCCCGTGGTGGAGAATCCATACCAATCCTTAGTTTATTGGTTCGGTGGTTAATTAACTTCTCTGTTAAAGACACATATGCCTCATTTCCAGTCTGAATTTGCTTCGTTTCAACTTCCATTCATCTCATTATACCTTTGTGTGTGGGGCGGCTCCACGGCCAGCCCATTGTCAAAGCCACGTTTGCTGGGACCTCTGACCACGTGGCTCCGCCCTGGTCTGGTGGCTTCATTTCAGGGTAGAGGGGAGCCCCACGATTTGCCCTGACACTCATTCTGTTCAACCTTCTCTTGCAAGAAAAATCTATTCTGCGACCAGACAGGTAACGCTGCGCCGCAGCTCCGTGTGCGTCAGCCGCAGGCTCAGAACGCCATCAGGGTTCCACAGGTGGCACTCGTCACACTGAAAACTGAGGCGGGCCTAAGTCAGGATCCGGGCCTGCAGTCTCTTAGCAACCCCACAAGCACAGCCGGCCTGTGGCGGCTACCTGATCGGCTGTTGTCTGACGGGTCAGGCAGGGCAATTGGCTGCCTTTTTATACCCAGCGGCTCAGTATGTATTATGCCTACAGTTGTACTTGCCCTTGCTCTAGCCAGAGCTTCTGTGCTGCCCCATTCCTGGCTCCCCTTCCAGTCCTGCCTCTCTGCTGCTGACCCTCGGCTACCCCTCTGGCCTACCGGCTCTGGCATTTGGCATCCATCCTATCGGCACTGACCCTTCATTCATTCCTGGACTCTGTTCATCCTGGACACAGCTTTAACCAGTAGACCGAACTCTTGCTTTAAGCACTAGGCCAGATGGTCCATGGCCTAGTGTTTAATGCATTACTTTGTTACATAAGAACGGCCGTACTGGGTCAGACCAAAGGTCCATCTAGCCCAGTATCCTGTCTGCCGACAGTTGCCAGCACCAGGTGCCCCAGAGGGGGTGGACCGAAGACAATGATCAAGTGATTTGTCTCCTGCCATCCCTCTCTAGCCTCTGACAAACAGAGGCCAAGGACACCATTTTATCCCTGGCTAATAGCCTTTTATGGACCTAACCTCCAGGAAATTATCTAGCTTCTCTTTAAACTCTATTATAGTCCTAGCCTTCACAGCCTCCTCTGGCAAGGAGTTCCACAGTTGACTACACGCTGTATGAAGAAGAACTTTCTTTTATTAGTTTTAAACCTGCTCCCCATTAATTTCATTTGGTGTCCTCTAGTTCTTCTATTTAGGGAACTAATAAATAACTTTTTTTTATCGGCCCTCTCCACACCACTCATGATTTTATAGACCTCTATCATATCCCCCCTCAATTGTTTAAAATTGTTCATTTTAAATCCAGCTCATATCTGTCCTAAGACACAAGAGATGCAGGGCCAAACCCTCAGCTGGTGTAAATCAGTCCAGCTCTACAGTCCAGTCCATTTACAGCAGCTGAAGATCAAATGGTCTCAATTTGAAAGTCTATTTTTGTACAGCGCTGATACACCACCTGCTTTGGCCTGGCCTAAGGGAAGGCTCAGTGCTGGAACAGCAAAGAGGAGCGATTGCAAGCCAGGAGTCAGGTCCGCCCTCAGCCCTGCATGTGGGCCCCAAACCGGAGCAGCAGCCATGGGAGGGGCTGGTCGGGATTCAAGGGGCTTTGGTCTGCAATAGTCAAATGCAGTTTAAGTCTCGGCTTGACAAGGCTCTGGCTGGGTTGATTGAGTTGGGATTGGTACTGCCTAGAGCAGGGGGCCGGACTTGATGACCTTCTGAGGTCTCTTCCAGTTCTATGATTCTATGAATGCGGGGTACAGCTGGGAATGCTGGGAAAATTCCACATTACACCTGCCTTCTGCCACCTCTCGGAGCCTTTCACTTTTCTGAGCCCTGAAATCCACCCAAGGAGGTTAAAGGAGGAAAGCAACTAAACAAACCGAGCATGGCTCAGTGCTGTGATTTCTCACAGGGTCAAAGCACTAAAGCACTTCACTCGTTCAGCATTCTCTAGTGCAGCCTTGCTCGCAGGAACCGTATTTCAAGTGTGTGTAACTATTGTGCACCGCCAAAGAAAAGAAATGTGATCTGATTTTCAGAGGTGCTGCACACAGAGAGATCCTGTTGGTTTCAGTGGGACTGGAGGGCACTCATCCACTTACAGAATCAGGCCCTTTTTTTTGAGGCGCCTCGGTGTAGAAATAGGAGGTTAACTGTAGATGCCCATGTTTGCAAACGCTCGCTTGTGTATTCTGCAGAGACATATTATCACATGCATAGCTCCCTCCGGCCCTTAGAGACAGGCGAGTTCAATTAGCTCCAGCAAATCTCCTTCATGTAAATCTATATGTACTTTCAATTAGAGGTAAAGTTAAGAGCAATCAAGACCAAGCATTTCATGTGAACAGACCTGCTGTTGTGTACTACCTGCCAGCTGCTTAATGGATGTTGATTACATATCAGTTATTAAACATTGCTGTTTACTGGATACAGAGAAACTGAGGCACACAGAGGGTAAGTGACTTATCTGAGATGGGTCTGAGAGCTGGTAATGGAACCCACAGGTCCTGGATCTTGGTCTTCATCTACCCAGCATGGGAGTGCAAGGATCCTACTTTGAATGAAACGGATTTCCTGGTGGTTCTGTCCCGCCTTCCTGATGGAATTTATAGGTGAGCTTTGTGATGCTGCATGTGCAGAAGGAAATAAGGACTCATAGAAAATAGAGAAAGAAAAGACCAAATAGGAAGACCATCTGCCGCTATGTAAGAGAGGATAAAACGTACACAGGACATAGCCTTTCATGGTACAGGCACGAAGCCAATGCCTAATTGCTGGGGGTGAGGATAAAAGTTTCTTCTATTGCCAAGGGATTCTACGATGGATTTCTTGTACCATCCTCAGAAGCCTCTGGTACCCGCAGCCATCAGATACGGGACCATTGTTCAGATCCAGTATAGCAGTTTCCGAGTTCTTATAATTACAGGATGAACCTCTCTGGTCCAGGACGGCTGGGTGCCAACAGCTGGGAGCAGGGCTGGGAGGCCAGCAGCAGGGCCAGCAGCCAGGTCTGCTGATGGACGCCAGGAGAGCTTAGAGTCATTCAGCAGAGAGGCCAGAATTGACTTTCCCTGGTCCAGCAAACTCCCTTGTCTGGGTCTGGCTGGGTCCTGAGGGTGCCAGATCAGGGAGGTCCAACCTTTACATCACATCATCAATATCTTGTCCCCAGCCAACACAGAATCAGTCCATATAGGATGCTTTCCAGTGTTTTTTCCATTGTTAAGGGATGAGCATCCATCTCTTCCCTCTAGAACCTAGCAGGCCCTTCCCTGCTACAGCACATCGACATTGTTGCTAAGCTGTGCTTCAGGACTTTCAGCGCACTGCAGTGTCATTCACTGCATGATGACCTTGTGTGCTATACATTCTCAACCTGGATTCCCATGCGATGAATCACTATGTCAACAAGCCCTACGATTCCCCTGTTCTTCACTGTTTTCAGTGCACCCCTAGTTACAGGGAATGTGTGGAGTCCACAGATATCCCTTCTGATTCAGAGGCATCTCCAAAAACATCTCATGCTAGCAAAGTACAGGCAGGTATCAGCTGTCTAAATTCTAAGCAATTCTCCGACACTCTCGGTAAGCGACACGCACAAAAAGGCACTCAGATGTCAATCTATCAATCAATGGATTAGCATAAAAACATCTTAAGAAAAGGCCAGAACAGACACCCCTAATCAGAGTTCATTCGCCAATTACATTAGGCTAATCATCATCCAGACACATTTGTGTTTGTGTAAGATTATTTGATTTTCCCCAGCACTAAAAGGTCTTTTATTACCAACCAACACTGACATAATAACAGCTCCAGTACAGGAAGGAAAGCCATCTAAATTAATACAGCTCTCTGACTTTATTTCATCATGTCAGCAGGGGCTCTTGGAGGGCTCCTGCAGGGTTTAGCCAATGGCAAGCAGGGAAATAAAGCCTTCCGTAATGGCAATCACAATAGGAGAACCAAAATGGTCTCTTACTGACGGGAGGAAAATAAAAGAAATTAGGAGCCCATTGAGGGGGAGGCGAACAATCTGGAGAAGGCAACTCAGGTGGGGGGGGGGGGGGGGGAGAACTGTGCATTTCCATTTGCTTTCTCTGGAGTCTGCCAGAGAGGTTCTCTTTGGAAGCCAGTGCACCAGTGAGACAGGTGGCAGCGAGTTATATTTAAGACCTCGGCTTGTTTCATCACCACCTGTGGGTTGCATAATAAAAGACTGATGGGGAACAAAATCCTTAATGGGCGGATGTGTAGGCCTGGTGCACACATGTGCATGCAACGTGCTGCCATAGGGCCCTGTTTGCATATGCATTTGCATGCACCACGCCAGGGGAGAAATCCTCGGCTGACTGAGGATCATGGGATTTTTATCACTGGATTCAATAAAGCCAGGAATTTAGACAGGAACACTTGGCTGTGTTGCCTTTCCCGTATGGCCGGGGTGGGGAACCTTTCCTGGGTTGGGGGCCACTGACCCAGAGAAAAATCAGTCGGGGGCTGCACACAAGTGAAAAGCGGGAAAAATCCTTCGACGTGGCCCCCAATTGAGGAGAAAGACGTTCCCCACATTCCCCTCACACACCAGGGCCTACAGGAGCTCAGCCTAGTAGATTTTGTGTGATCCAGCCCGCAAGGAGGCAACGAGGGGGCTGGAGCACCAGCGCGGGCTCCCCAATTCTGGGGGGAGGGGCCCTGAGGCTTGGAGGCCAGATCTAGGCCACCTGAGGGCCGCATCCAGCCTCTGGGCCTGAGGTATGGCCCTGCCATATGGGCCTTAACACTTTGCACATTCCCAGGCATCCATCAGGGAAAATATACCAGCTTTAGTCTCTTGTCTGTCATAGAGAAATTCTGCTCCCTGAGGTCACCAATGAACCCTATGCAAAAAGGCAAATGCATCTTGATGGGTTGCACTGAAAGCAGATCTGCTTAATCTTGGGCTCCCCACAACTCTGAGCACCCTGGAAAGTAGGAATGAATTGCTTCCACTTCGCGGCAGTTTCACGAGGGCTCACTCGTGTGCACAAGGCACTTTTCACCACAGAAAGTGATTTCATGCCTTGCCGGCAAATGCCTTTCCCCGCTACTGCAGCTCAGACTAAACGAAGGGGGACGGGGGGCATGGGGGCTACGCTCAGACTCAGCTCCCATTGACATCCTCCCACTGACGTGTAACTGGCGGCTTCCCTTAGCACCACCTGTGAGTTTGACCCACCGAGTCTGCTGGAAGCCAAGCTGGTGCCGCTCACGAGAGTGTGGGCCAGAGGAGAGTGCAAGGAATGGGACTATCAGGATGATGCACAAAAGGCGTGTGTGCTTCAGAGCACCCCCTCCTTAGTGGCTTTTCCTGCTACATTCCTCTCGTCTCCATCCTGGGAGCAGGGGGAGTCCCAGCTTCCAATTAGTGACCCCAGAGGGGGCGCGTCTCTCCTGCCGCCGAGACTCCCGCCCACGTGCTAAGCGCGCAATCCTGTGCAGAGTTTCTCTGGACTGTAACGCTGGTTTGAAGTGGATGTCAGATGATTTCAGACCACTGGACGGATGTTGCTATACTAGTGTACGGTGGCTTTAAAACTGCACTTGTGTTATTATTTTGGTAAAAAGTCACTCCTCCCCTGTCAGCTCACAAGTTGCACTGCTACAACATGCAGCGAGCAGGGTTTAGACGAAGGGTATGACGAGGTTTCCTTATTGTTTGATACAGGCATAGCTCCTGGGGCTATTTCCAGCCTCTGCAGCCGGCTACCTGCTCTGATTAGACTCCCTTTGCCTAGAAGTCCTCTAGAGCCCATTGTTCTTAATCCCCTGGTTCTAGGACAGGGTTGTTCCTGCCCCTGTTTTTGTCCTGCAGAGATGAGATGGGATTCCAGGCAAATGGAATGAATTAGAGCAAACTGATGAATCCGGAGGATAGACACAGCAAAACGGTGCCTGTAATATGCATGAATGAGAAGCCCTAGGGAGGCCGGGGAAAGGAAAGAGGAGAAGCGAATCTGCCCAAATTTTATACACACATACATTTTCCCTCCAGCACCTTCGGCTTCTAATCAGAGTGTGCAGAGTCAACTCTGAACCCAGCAAAATAATCTCTCCCCACTGCCCCTTACACAGCCAGAGGGAAGCGCCTTGTAATCACATCTACCTTCCTGGTGTTACTTCCTTCTCCCTGCACACTGCTCCTCCACGCCTCCAGCAAATGGAGCCGAGAGGGAGAGATTCAGGATTTCCCAATCCCGTTGCGTCCATTCTCGGCTCGCTCCGCCGTGGCACAGAGGAGGGAACCGGTTCCCTATCAGCATGTACGTTCTGCCGGGAAGCTTGTCAGGCTTGTCTGGCTACGGAAAGCTGCTTGGGATCCCCCTTCGGGCATTTTGGGCAGGCCGAGCGCAGTTTCTCCAAGGCAGCGATGGCAAGAGAGTGTGTCTCTCTAAATGCCGCAGGGACGTCTGCAGTGCTTGGCTTTGGCACTCGTTAAGTGCAGGCGTCTCGCAGGCTCTCCTGGCTCAGGACTGTGGGGGATTGATAATGGGCCACAAGCCCTTTCCCTCTCTAGATGCCTGCACAAATCCGGGCCAGCAGTAAGTGAAAGCAATTACCCGGGGGTGGCTCCACAGCGGCCTTTGTGAAAGGAGATGCAATAGGGTGCCACAGAAGGACTGCCCATGTTCTCCCATTTCCCTGCCCCATTTGTCTTTCACCAACCTGCCATGTCTTCAGGACTTGGGATATGTCTAGACTACAGGCGTTTGTCGACAGAGGCTTTGTCGACAGAGAGCGTCGACAAAGCTTCTGTCGACAAAGAGCGTCTAGACTGCATCCAGTTCTGTCGACAAAGCAAGCCGCTTTGTCGACATGAGAGTGTAGACGCAAAGGACAGTGTAGATGGAATAAACCTTCTGTCAACAGAACTCTGTCGAGAAAAGGCGTTATTCCTCGTAGAATGAGGTTTACTGCCGTCAACAAAACTGCCGAGTTCTGTCGACATTATGTCAACAGAACTCGGCGGCAGTGTAGATGCAGGTATAGTTTTGTCGACAAAAGGCTACTTTTGTCGACAAAGCCCTGTAGTCTAGATACACCCTTGGTGGAGTCTGTCTTGGGGGGTACGTCTAGACTACAGGTTTTTGTCGACAGAGGCTTTGTCGACAGAGACTGTTGACAAAGCTTCTGTTGACAAAGAGCGTGTAGACTGCATCCAGTTCTGTCGACAAAGAGCGTCTAGACTGCATCCGGTTCTGTTGACAAAGCAAGCCGCTTTGTCAACATGAGAGTGTAGACGCAAAGGACAGTGTAGATGCAATAACGCCTTCTGTCGACAGAACTCTGTCAACAAAAGACATTATTCCTTGTAGAATGAGGTTTACCGCTGTTGACAAAACTGCCGAGTTCTGTCAACGTTATGTCAACAGAACTCGGTGGTAGTGTAGACACAGGTATAGTTTTGTCAACAAAAGTCCACTTTTGTCAACAAAACCCTGTAGTCTAGACACACCCGGGCTGTCCTTCAGTCAGGACTGGCTGCCTTTCTAAAAGACACAACACAACTCAAACAGAAGTGATGGGCCTGATGGAGAAATCACTAGGTGAGGCTCTCTGGCCTCTATTCTGTCAGAAATCAGACTAGATGATTGTAACGGTTCCTTCTGGCCCTATGCTCTAGGGCACTAGAAATCCTGATGATCATCTCTCTGGAGCAGGGCCAGGCCTGTTTGTTAGTGCTTAGCACACCTGGGGCCTCATATGTGAGTGGGGCAAAGCCAAGACATTTGTGTAGCATGCAAATCGATAATTATGACAACAAACTTCTCCCTCATCTCTAAGCGGTGAGGAGCGAGGCCATTTGCAAGAAAGTCCAAGGGAATAGCCTGCAGGGATGTTAGACTCCCTCTGAGAATGAACCAAAAGGACTCCCCACTCCAGAGCCCTTAGCCGGGCACCATGCAGCAGCTCTGCAGGTAGATGAGCCTAACATTTTGCTTTGGGAATGTTTGTTCAATGAAAAATGGATTTTTCTCAAAATGAAAATTTTCACGGGAAAATTAGGGATGTTAGATAGCCTGTCATTGAATAGTCGTGTAACCACATCACATTTTAGTGGTTACACAACTATTCTATAGTCCCGGGGGGGGGAGCTATTGCTCTACAATCCCACTCCTGGGGAGCCCTCTGCCACCCTGCACTGCTGCCTCTCTATCAGCTCGGGCTAGCAGGCTGGAGCTGGTCATCAACAGTGCAGGGTGGCAGCAGCCCCTGTCTGCAAGGGGTCTGAGCCCTCTGCGGACAGAGGCTGCTTAGCAGCAGCCTTCCCTCCCCCCCCCCTCGCTGCTGCCTGCCCCATCACCCTCCGTTCTGCTACCACTCTACCGGAGGTAACAGCGGGGGGGGGAGGGGGGAGGTGAATCCGGGGCTCATGGGGAGCCGGCTTAAAACCAGCTCTCCACGGGCACTGGCTCCCACCTCCCCCCATGCTGCCTCTGATACAGAGGCAGCAAGGCGGGGGAGGGGGGAGGGAATACATGTAGTTGATAGGATGAACTGATAAGACCAGGTATATTGGTTAATTGTGTAGTCATCTCCATGTTGACATCCCTAGAAAAAATGTCCATTTTAAAATAAATGGGGCAAGGCGGGGCCGTTAAAACTCAGCGTTTGGAAACCCTAAGTTATTGCAGCTAAAAATACAAACATGGTCAAATAATGGTTGCCAAAAATTGAAAAAGAATGTGGTGTGGGGGGCTTTCAGGATTTTCACCAAAATCCAATGAATATGCTTGGCTCGTTGAACTTTTTAGCGGAAACACCACATTTCTCAACCGGCTCAACTAAAAACTGGCAAATGAACAGCTCAGTATACTACGTACTGACCTGTAACTTTAGCCCAAACCCATTTGTCTCCCATAGGTTTGAAGATCACTCAGCAGCTTTTTAAGAATTGTTTTTCATTTTCCCAGCAGCGTCTGCGCTTCGTGGTTTCCACATGTGATTGGCAGTGGAAGGACCATAATAGCATGAAAGAAGCTTGAGTAGGTCAGAAGTTCTGAGAACCTCATGAGACACGCTGACTCCGTGAAATTTTCTAGAGAGATTAGAAGTGATCTCTGTTCATGCTTAGCCCTTGCGCTGCATTTTCAAAGCCTTTTGCAAAGTCAAGTTATCTTCGCCGTTGGGAAACTGAGGCACGGAGCACTGACTTGTGCAAGATGACACCGGGTCAGAGGCTGGGTTGGGAACAGAATCCAGCTCTCTCAAGCTCAGCTCCCATTCCTTAGACATTGAATCATCATGTATCCTATGGGCCATGTGTTTATTCTAACCCTAGTGGGTCTCAAACTGTATGTCAGGCCCCCACATTGTAATGCCAGGGTTGCCAGGGCTGACTTAGGCTTGCGGAGACATAGGGCTGAAGCACAAGTCGCACCAGTAGGGTTGCCAGTTTTGATTGGATGTATTCCTGGAGAGTTCATCACATGCCATAATCTTTAATTAAAGATTATTTTTAATTCCTGGAGATTCCAGGCCAGCCGTGAAGGGGGGGCCGTCCTTCGCACTGCCCGGGGCTGAAGCAGAAACCTAAGGGATTCAGCCCTGGGTAGCGCGGCTCTTGGGAGGATAGGATTGGATGGGCTCAGCTTTCCATGCCATGACTGCTGTTGTCAGAAGGAGGTTGTGATACAATTAAATTTGAGACCCGCCCTCTGCATAAGTTGGTCACAATTTTCATTTATGGTTCATTTATAAAGCAGTTGATAAATGACTTTGTAACCATCACCGGGGGATCTGAACCTGGGATCTCTGGAGCTGAGTATAGGTGCCTCTACCCTCTGAGCTAAAAGCCAGCAGACTCCCAGCCCCTGCTGTAGAAGTCTCTGATCTTAACTGTTGCAGTGGTCCAGGAAGTGGGTTACAACTTCAGGTGCTTTAATAATAATACTAACTAGCACTTCAACAGCACTCTTCATCCACAGTACTCTACAAACAAGTCAGTGCTATTATCTCTATTTTACAGATGGGGAAACTGAGATACAGACAGATGAAATGTCTTGACCAAGGTCCCTCCTGAAGTGGCACAGCTGGGAATAGAATCCAGGTCTACTGAGTTGCAGTTCAATGCTTGAGCCACTAGGCAATAAATGGTTAGTCTATTGTTGTGGATTTTTATAGACTGTAACAATGCATAGGTGTCCAATATCGATAACACACAAAAATCATGCTGGTAACATGTATCACATCAACAAATAGGCATTTATTGACCCTTTATAAACTAGTTATACATTTACTCTGCATACCTTGTGAACTCCAGCTATAGGCCTGTTTAGGAGCTTCAGGGGTTAGCTGAGTTAGTCTGTTACGGAAAAACAACAACAAATGGTCTGGTAGCACTTTATAGACTAACAAAACATGTAGATGGGATCATGAGCTTTCGTGGGCACAGCCCACTTCTTCAGATGTCATCTGTGCTGTACCCATGGAAGCTCATGATACCATCTATGTTTTGTTAGTCTATAAAGTGCTACCAGACCATTTGTTGGTTTTTTTAGGCCTGTTTAGGTTCACCTCTTGCTAATGCTACGTTACGTCTACTCTTACTAACTGTGACAATACTGCAGTCATATTCATTAGCACCATCAGTGTGCTTAGTGCTCTGCAAGTATCTAGTATTTCACAATTTCTCCTCCATATTCCTAAGTATAGTCATGCATAGACTAGGCCCTTTGGACACCTACTTCTCAGGCCAGAGGGTTAAGCGAAGGCAGATACAGGTCTGGGAAATGTGATCCGAGAAAGGGTTTGAAGGGAGAGGGGGTGTTGTCTGATGCATAAGCAATGGCAGTGGAATGCAAAGTGGGCATGGGAGAAAGGCAAGAGAAAGAGGATAAGAGAAATGCAAGCAGAGAAATAAGCAAAAGCTGATTTGCACAGGGCTCTCTTATCTCAAGTGTTTCCATTGCAGCCCTGCAGCGTGTATTTTTCACGTTTTCTATGCCCACGTGATCCTATTTCATAGATGGGCTGCTGAGCACCTTGAGTGCTGGAGACGGGCCTCCATTTCCCATTGATTAACCATGGCCCCTCTAGTCGGAGTCCCAGGTGAGCTGCATTTCATCCTCCGCGGAACTGGGGCAAGACAAGCGATTAGCTGTCTCCACAGCTCTTAAGGGAAGCCGTTGCTGGCAAGGGTAATCGAAGGCTATCCCAGTAAAACAAGGGGAACAAGATGTGATAGCCATATCGTCTCCAAATAGGCTACATGCAAGCTATTCATCCTCCCCCTCTGGGGGCCTGGCTTTGTTTGAGCAAGATTATGAACTCCCTTTCGGAAGAGCTTCATCATTTCCACATATTTCCCATTGGTCACGGGCAGGCAGGATCAATAGAGATATAATCCGAGAGACAGCTGCAAACACAAAAGTTGCTAATGAATTTCAGACCAGACAGTCAGCCCCAACACACCACCCATCAGCTGGGAATTCCTGCAAAGCCATCACTCCAACAGGCCTGAAATTTCCCCACGGAGGGGAGGGCTAGATGCGAGAAAGCATCAGATGCCTCTTGTTCCGTCTCACAGTTCAGCAATATCCCCTCTGCAATTATTGCTCCAGACGGTGCCGCCTTTGATCGAGCGAAAGAAAGGGACAAGGGGGAAAATGGAAGCCCAGAGGTTGAGCAAAGGGACGGGGTAAGAACTTTTGCAAAAAGGACAGTGGTAGTGCCCTTGGAATTGAGACTGAAGTGCCTGGAAGGAGAGAAACTATAGACATTTCCGTAGGAAGCAGCAGTCACTAGAATTAGACTAGATTCTCCATTATAGCTATTGTAACTGCTGTTGCCATCTTGCTTTTTCAATTCTTATGCCTGACTCAGCCTCCTAAGCCTCCTCCAGCATGCTCAAGCATACACTACGTCAACATGCTCCTCCTTGTTGAGCCTCAGACAACCCAGGCCTACAGCGGTTTTCAAGGCCAGCTAGGGAATCCAGGCATCCAATTCCTGTTGAAATTAAATGTGCATCCGAATCTCCCAGGCAGCTTTGAAAAGTCCAGCTGTGCTGTACGGTACCGACGTTGTATGAATGTTGCCCTCCACACCTTGGCCCCTAGACAGCCATCAGCTGGGGGCCTCGCCTTTCCCTTAAGTAGTAGACGCCTGGGATTTTTCAAAGCTAAAATAGAGAGGTTCTAATCCCAGCTACCTGTGAGCAGATAATGGATACAGTAATGTTGTCGATGTGCAGAACATGAATTACTTATCACAGTGTCCTTCATATACAGAGCTCTAGCATTCAGAAGTTCAGTTACACACACACATGGAATATTTCCATCAGCGGTAAGGTGAAGCCTAGGGTGAAATGTGGCAAACACTTAATGGTCACGCTCTGCAACAGCTCAGAGCAGTGTATCTATGAAGGGTGTCTCCAGGATGTCAGAATGCAATCACAAATCACGAGAGCTGGAATTTGACCAGTCCTCCTACATTTATGGAACATTTCAAAGATTAGATAGACAGACAGACTGAGATGGCAAGAAAGTGCTTCTAAGAAGCATTCATTCATGGGAAGGAGATGGAAATGCATCAGTTCTAATGCTCTCCTATGTAACACAGAGGTTAAAATAAAACATTTGCTTGAGCTAAAGAGTTTAGCTCAAAGATCATTCAGCCTTTGTTGCTGCTCTTCCCATATTCCCTAAGCACAAGCAAACCCCTGGTAAGTCCAAGATGATAACTAACGTAAGGGCAGGTGTATATTACAAATGTTTATCATGTGCTGTGGGACAGACACAGATGTGCAAACAAAACCGTGTAGTGTAGATGAAGCTCTCCAGTAAAACTGGGCTTTTGCAGGCATAGCTTATGGGACAGCTGGGCGTGTGGTGCTTTGGAATAAGCAATGACAGCAAATGCACACTTTTGCTGGTATAAGCTACCCCCATCCTTAGAAGCACATTGTTGGTTCAGAAAGCTCATCACCTATTAAACCATCTTGTTAGTCTTTAAAGTGCTACATAGTTTTTCCTTTTGTTTTAGCAAGATCAGACTAACACGGCTACCTCTCTATTACTTCTCTGTTAGGATATTTTAATGCCAGAGCAGATCCAATTGTACAGCTAGGCTTTCGAGCACTTCTGCCCTCTTAAAAGTTTACAAACGATGTTACTTATGGCCATGGATCAGTGGGATCGATAAATACACTGCTGCCGTTTGTACTGAGCTAATGAAAGCATTCAACACCGCGAAGAATGAGCTCTGCTTCCAAACACTTTGAGCTGATTCACTTCTGTGGCTGCGCTTGGTTACATGGGGCCAGGGCTGTAAGTGCAGGATGCAACACTAAATACTCTGCCCTTATTGTTACTTCAGCTGGCCCATTGGCTGTCATGTCAGGTTCAATCCAAAGGGCCCAGGGAAGATGAATTATGAAATAATATTAATTATTTGGCCTTCTATGCCACTGTCCGGCCAACCTCACCGAGATCTTCACTCATAACAGACATGTCAGGAGGCAGAATCACTATGCACAGAGCTGTCTAGGGTGCACCACTGCCCTCTGCTGCATGGAATTAGAACTCCTCACATATGTATCCAAGGCCCTATGCAGCTACTGGGTAAAAGAGAATCCTTTCTCTCAGGTGCCAGGGAGCTGGACTTTGGGAGGAAATGTATCTATCCTTGCTGTTGCTGTGAAGTTCTGAATGGCCAAAGAGCATGACACAGATGGCGTGATCACAGGTCTGTTCAAGAATTAACTTTATGAATAAAAGTAAGCACAAAAGAAGGGAATTAGTGGCAGAGGCAAAAATATGACCCAGGAGTCCTGACTCCCAGGGACTTTGCCTTAAGACCACACAGCCACCTGCCTGAATGATATTTATGGCATAGGTCTACTGGTGTCTCCCTGCCATTGGTTAAAAGATTCATCCACCATTTTCAAAAAAAAGGTCCCAATTACTCTTGGAGGCGAGGAAAGGGTTAATCCCAGGCAATTCATTCTGGACCCAGTCCACTGGTCTGTGTTTGGCACCTCACCCATGCTGAAAAGGTGGCCCATTCTGCTTCCCGCTGTCCCGTGTCTTCAGAGCAGGTTAATGGTGAGGAACATCCGGGAATTTGACAGGGTCTCTTCCTGACATACAAGACACACGCTGATCATGTGCAGTCCGCAGTTGGTACAAAACTTAATCTTCTGCATCATTCTGAGGGCTGCTTAAGTGTCTGTAATAAGGAACTGAGTGCCCAACAATTCCTATTTCCTGTTACTGATTACCGGGAAGTAACACACCCTACAACAGCAACAATTGCCCTTTACTGGCTGGACATCATATAGAACACATCCTGCAGGTTCCTTCTCTTGCATGGCCCTTGCGTGGCATCACGCGAGGACTTCTGCACACAAGCTTAGTTGGCTGAGATATTCCCGGCATAGGAATTTCTCTTCCTCTTGCAAATGAACATGCCCAGGGGACTAGTGTCAGAGAGGTGGTAGCTGGTGTTAGTCTGTTTCAGCAAACACAACTGGGAATGGCTCTCTTGTACCATAAGCAATTCCCCCCTTTCGGTATTCTCTCCTTCTCACTGTTGCAAGTGGGTTGCATCCACCGGGAATGAAGCAGCATTGGCGTGACACTCCTCATGCCATATGTATGTACAAAGCCCTGCTGCCTGATTCGTTCACTTCATGCATCGGACAAAGCGAGATGCAACGCACAAAAGCTTATCCCCTAATAAATGGGTGTCTTTGGGGGGGCGTTTGCACAAGGGAATAGGAGAATACTGTAGGAACCATGAGACCGCTGGTCCATCTACCCCCGTAACATGTCTCTGACAAGGACTGGCATCTCCTACTCTAGAAGAAGGCTGAAGAGAGCCCGTATTAGACCATTACTCAATAATAGACCCAATTGACAAGCAACATTATCTCTGGGGGTGCACCTCGGGTTGTGGGGAAAAAATTGGTTGAGAAAAAAAACCCACCACAGCACAAAAAAAAGAGGCATTGTGTCTTTAAAGCCCCATGCTCACCAGACGTGGCAGAAGGGAAATGTCCCAAGCGGCCTTCCAGCCAAGAAAAACAGAAAATACTGGACATTTTACAAGTTCGGTATTTTCTGTTGTTTTTTTTTTTTACTAGATAGAGGCCATGAATACCGGACACCTGGCAACCCTAAGTTCACTTTTATCTTGTTGCTTCAGTAATAGCTGGCGCAAATGAGTTTTCAAGACAGGCAGCCAAGCCCTCATTTTTGTCAGTCCTTTCCCTGACTCCTTTTAGCCATTTTTGGGGGCCCAGAATGCCCCTCCCCTGCTCCACCATGTTTTGCTGCAAACTTTCCAAAATTGTCCACCCAGATCAGGTCTGGAAATTGTTACCTGGAAGGTAAACGCTCTGAGCTAAGGAAACCAGGGGAGTTTGAATAGAAACGCTTGAGCAACTCTAACTATGGCTGTCACCATTTTTGAATGAGTTGCTACTCCAAGTTTGACTAACAAATGGCTCTCATAATGAACATGATTTCTCTCAGGTGCCTTACCAGGGCTTAGCATGTGCCCAGATGAATTGGAGGAAGTGTGGATTTCCCAAGGGAGCGTTTCTATATATACACACGCACATACACCCGTATAGATCTATTCATAAATACTACCCGTTTCTGTGTTTGTCTGTTAGATGGAGTCGGCTCGGAGACACGGCTCATTTTGCCAAGCTGTCACTCACTGTTTTGTTCATTACGAGGAAATGAACTCCATTCCCAAGCATCCAGGGGACAGAGAGTAATTGGGTTCTCAGAAGCCTTTTCACTTAATTTACTCAACTTGTATTTATTTCTTATAGAATTAGGTTTTAGTGGCTGATGGACAGGACATCAGAAAAAAAATGAAGGCAAATGGATAGGGTAATAAACTCGGATAGAGAAAAATGATCCCTCTCACTGTCTCTTTATATCCACCCTATTTCTTTCCTTCACTCTATCTTGCTCCTTTTGCTCCCTCTCCCCTCTTTCATTGCAGAGTTGACCAGAACTTTGATATGAAGAGTGATCCCTTAGCACAAATATCTGGTTTATAACATGACTCAGTGGGATTCATGAGAAGAGACACTATTATCCAGGTGGCATCCCAATATGAAAAGAGTTAACATTCAGCACTTAAATTGGATAGTAGTAGGCGCTGGAAAAAATCCCTAAAACATCAGGGAGAGACAGGTTGTATCAATACACAGAGACAAGTTAGATCCGTGGCTACACAGATCACAGCAAGAGAAGGGCAGGGTAGCTGGCTAGCGAGACAGACAGACAACTGAACAAACAATTATTGCTCGTTAAATCCTCTCTCTAATTCCCCTGCCAATGGATGCCCTATGTCAGGGGCCTCCAACCTTATTAAGCATGAGATCCCTTTTTGAATTTAAGTGCAAGATCGACCTCAAACCCAAATACCCTGCCCCGTCTCCTTCCTGCCCCTTTGAGGCCCTGCTCACTCAGTTCTCCCTTCCTCCTTCCCCCCATTCTCCCTCCCTTTCACCAGGCAGGGGCAGCAGGTTCTGGTCTTGGGCTAAGGGGTTTGGAGTGTGAGAGGGGCTCTGAGCTGAGCCTGGGCAGGGCGTTGGGGTGCAGGAGGGGGTTCAGGGTACAGGCTTTGTGAGGGAGTTGGGTCCAGGGGATCAGGGATTTGGGGGCAGGAGGGGGTTCAGGGTACAGGCTCTGTGAGGGAGTTGGGTCCAGGGGGATCAGGGATTTGGGGGCAGGAGGGGGTTCAGGGTACAGGCTTTGTGAGGGAGTTGGGTCCAGGGGGATCAGGGATTTGGGGGCAGGAGGGGGTTCAGGGTACAGGCTTTGTGAGGGAGTTGGGTCCAGGGGGATCAGGGATTTGGGGGCAGGAGGGGGTTCAGGGTACAGGCTTTGTGAGGGAGTTGGGTCCAGGGGATCAGGGATTTGGGGGCAGGAGGGGGTTCAGGGTATAGGCTTTGTGAGGGAGTTGGGTCCAGGGGATCAGGGATTTGGGGGCAGGAGGGGGTTCAGGGTACAGGCTTTGTGAGGGAGTTGGGTCCAGGGGATCAGGGATTTGGGGGCAGGAGGGGGTTCAGGGTACAGGCTTTGTGAGGGAGTTGGGTCCAGGGGATCAGGGATTTGGGGGCAGGAGGGGGTTCAGGGTACAGGCTTTGTGAGGGAGTTGGGTCCAGGGGATCAGGGATTTGGGGGCAGGGGGGGGTTCAGGGTACAGGCTCTGTGAGGGAGTTGGGTCCAGGGGATCAGGGATTTGGGGGCAGGAGGGGGTTCAGGGTACAGGCTCTGTGAGGGAGTTGGGTCCAGGGGGATCAGGGATTTGGGGGCAGGAGGGGGTTCAGGGTACAGGCTCTGTGAGGGAGTTGGGTCCAGGGGGATCAGGGATTTGGGGGCAGGAGGGGGTTCAGGGTACAGGCTCTGTGAGGGAGTTGGGTCCAGGGGGATCAGGGATTTGGGGGCAGGAGGGGGTTCAGGGTACAGGCTCTGTGAGGGAGTTGGGTCCAGGGGGATCAGGGATTTGGGGGCAGGAGGGGGTTCAGGGTACAGGCTCTGTGAGGGAGTTGGGTCCAGGGGGATCAGGGGTTTGGGGTGAAGGAGGGGGTTCAGGGTACAGGCTCTGTGAGGGAGTTGGGTCCAGGGGATCAGGGATTTGGGGGCAGGAGGGGGTTCAGGGTACAGGCTCTGTGAGGGAGTTGGGTCCAGGGGGATCAGGGATTTGGGGGCAGGAGGGGGTTCAGGGTACAGGCTTTGTGAGGGAGTTGGGTCCAGGGGGATCAGGGATTTGGGGGCAGGAGGGGGTTCAGGGTACAGGCTTTGTGAGGGAGTTGGGTCCAGGGGGATCAGGGATTTGGGGGCAGGAGGGGGTCCAGGGTACAGGCTCTGTGAGGGAGTTGGGTCCAGGGGGATCAGGGGTTTGGGGTGAAGGAGGAGGTTAATGACTGGGACAGGGGTTTGGAGCTGGCTCCAGCTGGGCATTGCTTACCTCAGGTGGCTCCTGGGTGGTGGAGCAGTGGGGCTAAGTCAGGCTCCTCCCTGCCCTGGCCCTGCACAACTCCCAAAAGCAGCCAGCAAACTCCCTCCATCCCAAGCCCTGTTGTGCCCCCTCCCCCATTCTGTGGAGACAGAATACAGGATGGGGGGCACCCTGACATCAGCACCCCCTCCTCTCCCTTCCCTGTGCTTCCCAGCAAGCAGGAGGCTCATGGGGGGGAGAGGCAGCTCCAAGGCAAAGGGCAGGAGATAGCAGCAGTGTGGGGAGGGGCAGCTGAAGTGCTGGCACTTGACAGCCTCCTGGCCAAACCCATGAGGATCACCTGTCAGAGCCTCCAAGATCTACTAGTAGATCCCGAGTTACTGCTTGGTGGCCACGGCCCTATGCCATGAACGCTGCATGAAGCACGACCCCAGCATGACAGGGGCAAGACAGAGAAACAAAGAATCTCCCTGTGGCCCAAGGGATACATTTGCCGTAAGGAGTTCAGCGCTAAAAGGAGGGGGTCCCAGTTCTAACAGGACTTTGCTCTTCTCTGGCACTTCCTGCTGGTGAATATGGACACATATCCAAGAGCTGCTGGTTGGCATTGTGATACGCACCACAGCTGCTTGGAAATTCCTGGGAGCAGCCAGGATACACATCAAATCCCCCCATTCCAAAAAATGCAGGCACCTACCACATGGGCGAAAGTAGACTCTCCAGCCACCTGGAACACTGCCTCACCAATTCCAGTTTCGGTACCTTCTCAGCAAAGGGTCTGCCCAGAACTACTGGATCCCACTAGGACCATGGTGGCTCTTTGGCCAGTTGAGTGTGGCTAGCTCAGAACTAGTTCACTTCAGGACTGGTTGGACACCATGGCACTAGCAAAATGCAGGACTATGTAGCACTTTAATGCTATGCCATGGCACTAGGACTTTGTTCTGGACGTGCAGAGCTGGTCTGAAGACAGGGTGTGCTCTACGTCTGAACCTAGCCTTGCTGATCATCATTATTTCTCCTGCGGTCATGTGCAAGTTATTTGGTCCGAGACGAGGGCCTCATTCCACGAGTGGGTGCGGGTCTCCTTGGAGAGGGAGTGTGGTGGGGAGAGACAAAGGACTTCACCCTAGACACCCTTGTAAACCAACGTGTGGTGGTGCTTCATACAGCGAACGAGGCACACTAGACAGAGGGGGCCTTAGTTTATCAGGGAGAGGAAGAAGGGGGAGCTGTAGCTGAGAGGAGAATGGGCTGAAGAGGAATTCAATGACCAAGGAAGGAAATGATGCCAGGACTAGAGATTTCTGTTCCCATGTCTGGGAAAGGGCATGGTCTAGTGCAGTGTTTCTTAAACTTTTTAAGACTAAGGAACACCAAACAACAATTTTTTTTTATGAGGAACACCAAGGATTTTTTGTTGAGAAAAAAAAAAGAGGGGTCGGGGGCTCAGAGGGAAAGTGATTGAGCAAAAAAAAAAAAGGCGGCCATTTTGAACTCCGTTGTTCTCCTCGGCACACCTCCGACTGCCTCGCGGCACACTGGTGTTCCTTGGAACACAGTTTAAGAAACACTGGTCTAGTGGCTGGAGTCAGGATCTCTGAGTGTATTCCCAGCTCTGCCGTTGGCCGGCTGTGTAACTTTAAATGAGCACTCCCCCACTTCTGTGCCTCACATTCCACACCTGAGATACTGCCCCAGCCTGCCCTAGAGAGGGGTGCTGGGAGATTCGTTTAAGTCGATGCACGCCTCGTGCTCCCCAGACGGTCAGGAATGCCAACAGATGCTTATCGGAGGACGAAAAGATTCTATCCCCCACCAACCTGTCCAACCTTATGCCAGCAGAGAGAGGGGAATGTCACAGGATGGCTAATTAAACCTCATTATCTGTATTTTGGCAGGCCGGGACCGGCTTTCCTGAGTCGAGCATAAGCCGCTTGCCTCTTCGGTTGCCCGCCAGTCAGGGCTTACCAGCTGGGAGTTCGCGTTCTTGAATCATCTCCCTGCTGCGATGTTCCCGAGCCGGGCAAGAAACACATGGGCATGAAAGGGAGTCTCTGGGCAGAGACTGAAGAAGCTGACATGCTTCCGAAAGGATCGGAGGGAGGGTTTTACATATATAAATCAAGGAGGGAGGGTGAGAGCTGGCAGATCCAGAGAGCAAAAGTGGAAACAGGGTGTTTAGTGACACAGAATCAGATGGCGAGAAAAAGTGAAACTGTCCATCTCGGGTGGGGGTGGGGGGAAGGACCATGCTCCATCTTCGGTGGAAAAAGGAGCGATCTGGCCTATTGCCCCTCACCTCCACTGCCTCCAGGCCCAAGCTACGGAGGACCGACATGCAGAAGCAGCAGAAACAGGCAGTTCCTGTCTAGACCGAGCTAAAGGAGTCATCGATTCTATGCCCAGTGATAGGCGGAGGGGTCGCATGGCTGTTAGCACAGTGCCTGGTGAGACAGGACCCTAGGCTTCTAGGAAGCAGCATAGCTTAAGTGGAGAGCTCTGGGATGTCCAAATTACCCAACGTGTACAGCTCAGCAACATTAAGCAGCTGCTTTCAGTCTATGAAAGGTCTAAATGATGTCAGGGAACTAAGCCATCGTCCCTCCCGAGAGCCAAGGTCCACGAAACCTGCATGGTGCCATTTGCTGCCAAGGCCGTGGCTTGGCACGAAGAAAAGCCACGTGACGTCAGGGAGGCAGGGCCCGGAGGAAGTGCATAGCTTTGACACGGCCGGTGGCATTATAAATTATGCAGCTGTCTTCATCCATTATTCAGCATAATTTATTTTGAACATCTAGATCAGCAGTTTGTGGGGTAAAAAAACAAGAATGTAAAATATTAGAAGACCTACCAGCAAGAAAGGAAGGCAGGGGGAGAGAAGGGAAATGCTGGACTGGATGGCCAGTCATTAATCAAACATGGGCTGTGAGATGAAAGGCGGAGAAGGAGCAGCTGGGAAGCCACTTCCAGTAATAAGAAGAGCTCCAATTTCCCTGTGTTCCGTGTGGAGAGGTGTTTGATAAGGAAATCTACATCCACGCAGAGGGGTTCAGCACAAGACGTGGATGAAGCCTCTCTCGCCCACAGGTTCCTAAAGCACTTGAGCTGCCAGAACTTAGCAAACAGCCCCTTGGGTTGAGATTTGAACTGAATTTGCTCCCCTCACATGCACGACCCCTTTCGGGAGTCACAGTCTGGAACGGTGGGAGTCTCCCTTCTTGGTTTTGGGAACCCTGTTTTGGAGCTCTCTTTGGGGGTATGTCTACACTATATGGCTCCATCGATGGAGCCATGTAGTTGAGCTTTGTAGACATAGCAAAATGAAGCGGCGATTTAAATAATTGCCGCTTCATTTACATCGAAATGGCTGCCGCGCTGTGCCGATCAGCTGTTTGGTGGCACAGCATGATAGTTTGGATGTCCCTCAATCGACATCAAAAGCCTTTGTCGACCGCCCCGGTAAACCTCATTCCACGAGGCATAACGGAGCGGTCGACAAAGGCTTTTGATGTGGATCGCGGAGTGTCCAGACTACCGCACTGTGCCGCCAAACAGCTGATCAACACAGCGCGGCAGCCATTTTGATGTAAATGAAGTGGCTATTATTTAAATCGCTGCTTCATTTTGATATGTCTACAAAGCTCATCTACATGGCCCTGTCGATGGAGCCATGTAGTGCAGACATACCCTGGGAGTGCTTGGGGACACCACGTTTTACACCATCAAACAGGAGCCTTTTGCACTGGGAAAGCTTGCACTCTTGTCCAGTCAGGGGACAGAAATGATGCCAGCTGATTTTCATCCTGCTCTGATGAAATAGGGGTTAAACCCAGCCCTGGGAGAGGGCTGGGACCATGGGCCAATCAGAAGAGGTCTAAAGACAGCCAATCAGGGCCTGGCTAGGCCTATAAGAAAGGCTGCTGGAGAGGAGGAGCACACACACCCTTGCTCCAGCTATGGAGCAGGAAGCATCTGGATGCCTGGTTGGTTAGAGAAGGTACTTGAGACAGAGCCATGCTGGGGACCTCTGGCCAGGCAAACTCCCAGGCTGAGGCCTTGCTCTCAAGGCCTGAGGATACTAAGGCTGCAGGAAGCAGTCAGGGCACGAAAAGGCAGCAGATTCACACTGCCATGCCAATGACAGGCTGCAATTTGCCCCTGAGGCAGGGGGTAGATGACGACTGGCAGTGGGTCACTGAGGCAAGGTGGGTGTAGTGGTCTGGGAGGGGTGGACCCCCGAGTGCAGGAGCACTGCTGGGGGTCAGTATCAGGAGGGAAGGGGCACTATGGGCCAGGAGGGGCACAGGTCCTGGAGTAGCACAGAAGACAGGTAACTGAGGGCAAAACACCAGCCAACAGGGGGCGCTCCAGGGCTGGAAGAGCTAATTCCCAGATAGACCAGCAGAAAGCGCTGCAGCGTGAGTGCGCGAATCGTTACCGACTCGTGTGGCCAATCCAACGTAGCCAGCACAGCTTGCGGAGTGAATTACAAATAGTTTGCAGTTAATCCCGGAGCGTTTGCAACATGCATATCTACTCCTGGAGTCATTTCCAATAATTAATACTTTTAAGCAAACAGCAACTTGGCAGTGGACATTGCCCAAGCTGGAACATGAGGAATTCAATGAATAAATTGCTCAGCATGATTTGTTCAATTCTAACACACACCGAGTCGTGGAGAAGCAGCCACCTCTGAGCTACGGTGATATCGGCAGCTCTCCAGCCCACACAGAGCAACAGACCAAAGTGGGGGAAGGTTGTCTAAGAAGAATGGCAAATCTTCTTCCATTCTGAAAAAACGTCGCAGGGTCAGCCTAGTGCAGGGTGGATGTGGCCTTGCTTTGCACCCCACGGCTCTCGATTATCTGCCTCAGAAAGGCTGGAGGTATGAGCCGGCTCGGATAGGGTTTCAATCTGGAACTCAGCCCCCAGCGCAGCGGGTGAGAGATGCAGAGGGAGCAGCTTTGAAATGAGACACGCTCAATGGGGATCCTGCCTCTCCCCACCCCCAGACAAAGGCACAGCTTTGGATCTCAGTTGCATGCCGCACTGTGCACTGGGACGCGCCGCAAAGCTGTGCTAAGGAAGAGGGCATTGCTGCTGCACATCCGGGGGCCAGGAGGCACAGAGGTGGGGGAGTCTCTCAAAGGACACAGGAGCGGCTGGAAGGTCAAAGGCCTACGCACCCCCTGATGATACACCCTGACCATACACCTCGCGTCTTCCTGAACCATCCTGCGTGCCCAACTCGCCGCTGCGCTCCCACTATAGAGCCCTGGCTAGCAAATCCCCCGAAGAACAAACTCCCCTTTTCATTGGGGCTCTGGCATCCCAGGCATTAATGCAAGCCCAGCATGCCCCTGCACTGATTGGCATGGGTCACACCCACACTACACAGACCCACATGCGTGTCATCAGGCAGCAGTTGGGACACTCTGTCGCTGCGGGGAGATGCAGTGGAGTCTAGGGGCGGGTTGAGGGGTGGAATGACCAGAAATGGGGCCTGCATTCAAAGCCCAGGGGTGCTCCCTCTTTGCACAGACAATACCCAGTGCAGCGGGGCACTGTGCCTTGTAAGCAGTACTAACGGGGCTCCACTCCCTGTGGGTATCTGGCCAGGGCAGAATGCCCTCCCCTGCACACAGAAGCGACAGTGTCACAAACAAGGCGATGGCCTTGCTGCCCAGCTCTAAGAGGTGGCACAGCTTCCCTCGTGCACACGACTCTCCCTGCTCGCCATCACGCTGAGCATTGGCTCGCCCTGCTTCACCTAGACAGAGCCTGCTCGGTGGTAAAATGACATCCCAGAGGGGATCCTGGTACATCCTCCAAGCGAGACAGCCTCGGCCCTTGTGTGGTGGATTCCAAACCCCCATCCCTAAATAACTCGGATAATACCTGGCAGTTCTCTGGCAGCTTCCCTCTTTCTTTCTCACAGTGCTGGGCAGGCTTTTGATTCCTACTCGCAGAGCTGCTATGTGGCAGGGGCATTGTCTTATTAGCACAGGAGGGTCATGGAAGAGGGGGAGAGGAGTATGGGAATCGCAAGTGTATGGGATGCCGTGGGAATATTTAGAGAGGAAACATGACTGCTCTTCTCTTGCAGAATCAATATGAGTCTTGTTTTGTATCCTTCAAACCTGCAGGGAGCCATTGGATCCAGTTATGAAGAGCAAGTTTTGTTTGCAGAAGTAAAAATAAAAAGATGTTTCTATTGTCAGCTTATTAAGGCACCTGAGGCTCTCCCTAAACACACACACACACACACACACACACACACACACACTCTCTCTCTCTCTCTCTCTCTCTCTCTCTCTCTCGCTCTCTCGCTCTCTCTTTCTCATCGTCATGGTACCAAGGAACTCACCTGCAAGCAGAATCTTAGCATGGTAAGCTTTGTCATGCCTGGTCCCTCACAGCTCTTCACGGAGCTCTTGTCTAGGCAAATGGCACAGGGATGTCCACTCAAGTCAAAGTGGAAAGTCAGGTCAGCTTGGTCTGGGAAAGCCACCGCCATTGGCAAGCTGGAGAAAATTTAGTCAGTCTAGAGCATTCAGATCTAGTTCTGCAGGCGGCAGCTTTGGAAGGGGAGGGAACGGGAAGGAGAGGTGGGCAATCGGTTTGCGGGATCCATGCCCAAACAAGAGAACGCTGTAGGGGGAAGGGAACAGTCCGCTTTTTGAAGTTTGCAGCTGCTTCTTGACCCAGGCTGGAGCCCTCAGCACGGATGGATGAGAGGTATCGCTGGGACATCAGTCCAAGTGACAAGGTTCCCTCAGCTCTGTCTGTCATAGGGACAATTTAGCTGAACTCCTAAGAAGCTGAATAGTCATGGGAGGAGGAGGGAAGGCACCATGCAAGGCTTGCATCCTGATAAAGGTCATCGTGGACAAGATTGGTTGGAGAAAATGATGTCCTGGAGCAACTCATTACACCGGCTGCCTGGGAAGGGCATCTGTGCTTGCGGTTAGCCATTTCTCAAGCTGTCACTACCAAAGCCATAAGTTAGCAAAGTCCCCTTTTCTCTGGATAATCCCCAGGGGTGAAGGTGATTCACTGGACGTGAGCAATACAGATGTGTATAGCCCATCTCCAGGGGACACAAGACACGGAGCCGAGTTATCACTGGCTCACAGGAGGAAAATAAGTTTGCTCGACTTTTCCATCACTACTCTGTGTATGCACATCAGAGACCAGCACAAGATCGGTTTCCACTCAAGCATATTTTGGCTCAGATCCCCTCACTTGTAACAAAGCTCTCTTCTCCCCAGCTTCTGCAACCCTCTACATACACTAAGCTGACTTTCAAAACTTTAATGAGCCCAGATGGTTCCATAAAATGTAAATATAGTCATAAAAATACAAGTGAAACCCTCCCAGTAATTAAATTTTGATTTACAATGTCCGGGGAGGATTCAACTGAATTGCACTTAACCCAGCGAATTTACCATCCTGACTCTGCAGATGTGTCTGTAAACTTTCCTTGCTCCATTCATCTATCTCAAAAGATCTCTTTGGGGGGTCTTTCCTGATCCGTCCTCCCTGTGATCCTGCAGACCATTGTAAAAGGGCAGAGTTGCACTGAAGGAGCTGATGACAAAGTGAAAGTAATTAACGTGGTGCCGGGTTCCTTCTTCAAAAGGTGAAGGGGTCGAGGAAGCGCTGTAATAGCGTTTTTGTAAATGTCAATTTAGCAAATGAATTTCTACTCTGGGGTAAACATTTTTGGCCACCCACAAAAGAAAAAGGGAAAACATCATGGGTTTCACCAGGTCTGCAGAGCAGCATGAATCTAGAAAAGATGTAAAGCCAGAAAGGTCACCTACTGCATAAGCCAAGCCATAGAACTTCACCTGGTAAGCATTCAACCTTCCCCACTGTTCATGTAAATGCAACCAAGCCTATAACTTGATGCTTTTTCTTTTGGATTCAGACAGACTTTTCCTTTGGCTTTGGCTCCATTGGACCGCACACGCTCACTTGCTCTGAGCTGATGGAATCCAAAAACGGAAGATAAAATTCAATCAAAACAACAAAGCTTCACCTAGATTCACAAATGAACCTGGAGGAAACCTAGGCACATTGCATGATTTCAACACTAAACCAAACCACAACTCCACTCCATTTTGGAAATTGAGCTCAAGTTGACCTGAAACTGGATCTAGGTTCCAGAGGGATGCCCCCATCAAAAATTCCTTGAATTTGGGGACATTCTGGATCTCAAGACTGTAGGCTGTACTGTAGATCCATTTTTTCCAGGCTCATTACAAAATGTCAAAGCAAACCCAAAGCCAAATGAACCCGATCATCAGGTTTTGATGCGACCATCGCACATAGCTCTAACAAACGCCTCTAAAACTGTGGCTCCCAAGTCTACTTGATGGCACCATCCTGCTTTGGGTCTGTAGTAGCTTACATCCTGCCTCCCATCCCATATTTACCTATGCTGATAAAAACCCCATAACTCTCACTGTATATGAAATCAGTAAGATGTGGATTCAAACAGACCAATGATCCGTTGTAATAAGAGCAAAAGCAAAACTGTGATTGTGGTCGATGCTTACAATTAAATGTGCCCACCACATTGTCACAAACAGATGAACAGAGACGTCACCAAATGCGTATCATGCTATGAAGCTTAACAGAAACCCATCAATATGCACAGTGCCATCTGGGGACTGGATATGTCTGAAGGAATCAGCTTTGCCACTTATTCACTGCTGTAGGCAAAATGTACCCCGAAATCGTCTCTCACACCCCCTGAATGCATTCTGTGGCCCCTCATGAAGGATGCCCCCCAGTTTGAGAGCCTCTGCTCCAAACCAATGAGCAATCATTCACAGAGTCTCCAAATGACTAGTGATCGGAGGAGGGGTAGGAGAAAGACGACCAATGTGTAAATTTGCCACCATGGTTATGAGAGTCCCTGACGCAAAGATGGTGATAAGGTTTGCAATGTCAACACGCAGACTTTTTCCCTTCTTTGTTTTAGCTGGGAGCCCTATGCAACCATTACAGCAAAGGAGAGCCCTCTGTAGGTTGGTTGAGGGAACCTAAGATGGCTGCCAACAAAAAGTTTTCAGAGAGTGACATTGATCAAATCGGCTTCTCTCAAGCTTGGGTTAATGTGGCCATGCTGTTGACACTGTTGCCTCTGGGTTCTTGACTCTGTTAGAAAAAGTGTTGAAATAATAAGTACTCATGTGGCAAACAAATGATCCGAACAATGGAGGCAGTGGTGCTGAGCCACAAGCCAAGGTGCAAGAGGTGGCAAAAACAACCCCATATGGTTGGTAAAAGAGAATTAGGGCCTGATCCAAAATCTATTGATATCAAAGGGAGTCACTGCCTTGACTTCAGTGGGCTTTGGATCAGGTCCTATCAATAGGCAGTACAAAGGTATTGTGGCCCGCACCTGAATCCAGCCCACCAAACCACCAGATCCGGCCTGCGGCCATTGTCACATGGCCCAGCAGGACTCTCAAGCAGACTCCTCATCCTCTGCACCCTTACATGCTGCTCAAAGTGGCCAACTAAGGAGGCCATGTTCTCTCTGAGCACCATGAGCCCTGGGATGGGGGGGTTTTGCGTGCTGTCCCTGACACGAGCACAATCTCACAGCTCCCATTGGCTGGAAGCCAGCCAATGGGAGCTGCCTGGGCCATGCCTGCAATGAAGGCTGTGTGCAAAGCCTGCCCCCACCCCAGGGCTTATATCACTCAGAGAGTATGTGCCCCCCCTCCAGACAGCTGCTTTCAGCAGCAAGCAGAAGTGCGAAACGCAGGGAGCCTGCCTGACAGTCCGCTGGGCTGCTGGCTGGGAACAACCTAGGTAAGTGCCTCCTAGCCAGAGCCTTCACCTGACAACCCAGTCCCTCTTAGATTTACAAGACCCTTCGCAATGATGTTACACTGGTGCCTCTGCGCCCAATGGCAGCTGGGGGTGGGGAACAATGATTTTTTAGAGGTGTGATTTTATAACCTTAAGCAACACACTCATGAAATATTTTTTAAACAAATTTTAGACTCGGGCCCTGTCGACTCACACAGTAAATTCAGAAACTGACAGTATGTTCCTGGGGTGGGCAAATGCCTGTTAAATAGCTCCATTCCCACTGGAATGGCTCGCTCACAGGTTCAGTGATCTGCTAACAGCTCTGGCAGGCTTTTTTTGTTTTCATTTTTAAGTTAACTAGATCCTCGCTGGAGGAAGCAGAACCACAGATCAGGGGTCGGCAGAGGCGGAGGGTGAACATTACGACCATAAGACATTAAGTAGTGTCCCATGCAGCTGCATATTCTGCATATGGGTAAGGACGGTCCTGTTGCCCAAATTTGGAAGGCCCTTCAGTGCCTCATGCAAACTGCAGCTGACTGCTAACCCCGCTCCTTTAGGGAAATTCAAATTCAGAGTCCAGACTTTGGACATCTCTACTTCTTAGGAGACTCATAGGCAGAAGCAGATGTTGCCGTCACACTCTTAGGAAAGAGAGTGACCATCTAGCTTATGCTCCTGCCTAAAACGGTAGTGTCAGTCCTCATTTATGATCTTTCCCCACATTACTCTATACCGGGGCGGGCAATCATTTTTGACTAGGGGCCATTTCAGACATTTTGGAAGTGGCCCAGAAGGGGTGGGTCCTGGACACTTCCCTGCCTCCCTGCTCACAGACTCTGATTGGTCTTTGGGTGGGGGAGCGCGTGAAGTCTTTGCCTCTGCCCCCTTTCCCCTAGAGATCCGCCAGTTGTTCTGAACAGCTGGAGGTTCCCTCTAGGCGCCCGCACACCAGGTGGTGGAAGGATACTTTGCATGCTCCCTCCTCCCCTGCCCCCAGGTCAATCGGGGTCTGGGGTAGGGGGAGCATGCAAAGTCTGCCCCTGTCCTGCAAGGGAGCACCGCTCTGAAAGTCACTTGCCAGCTGAGCAGCAGCTGGCCGTTGACCCTAAGCGCTGCACCCCTTGCAGGGCAGGAGGAGACTTTGTGCATTCCCCCTGCTCCCAGGCCAATCAGGGCTTGGAGGCGAGGGGAGTCTCCTCCCACCCTGCCCCCATCCTGCAAGGAGCGCATGGTGCTTCTACATGCTGCGCACTCCTGGCAGGGCAAGGGCAGGGTGGGAGGACTTTTCACACGCTTTGCCCTGCCCCCAGGCTCTGATTGGTCTGGGGATAGGGGGGAGAGCAAAGTCTCTTGCTCCCTGCCCTTTGGCACGCGGTGCTTAGAGTCAACCACCAGGGTTGACTCTAAGCCTGCGCTCTGATTGGCCTGGAGACAGGGGGAACATTAGGATACAAGTGGGCAGGGTCAACCCGCGTGGGGGGCCGGATCTGGTCTGCAGAGGCCTTTTTGCCCACCCCTGCTCTATACCAATCATGAAAGGAGCTGAAGCAACATCCTGGCCTTTAAAATTGCCGTAGATGACTCAGATCACGCGCTTCACTCAGGATAGCAACACAGTCAGAAACCTGTCTGTTTCAACTGTGAAAAAGTTCCCCTGGGGGACTGGCCAATATGTGATTTGTAACCCCATCAGCCAGTGGTGAGACCTTTTATTTCCCATCCAGTTATTGCCCAGAGAATTATCCAGTTCAAATGCATTGCTTGAGTTCCCCTGAGCTGCTACCAAGCGTATTGATTTAATCTGTCACTAAAATCAGCTTCTCACCCAGGGTACTAACATAGGGGCGAGCCTCAGATTCACCGGCGTGGAAGCTTTACTTTGTTATTAAGTAAACTGGTTAAAAACCCAGGATGGACACAATATGGACACCAGCACGGCTTTTGTTACATTGAACCATGCCATCCTAATCAATCAGAACACTTTGAGGAAGTCAACAACCTAGTGAAAAACCGGCAAATTGTCAGCATTTGGACTTGCCGTATGTCTTGGATAAAGTTCCTCAGTCCAATAATAATGATTAATATTGCATTAGCATGAGATCAGATCCCCATTATTCTAGACATGGTTCAAATACAGTGAGGCACCTTCTCTGACGGAAAGAGCTTGCCAACTAAAGAGACAAAGAGCGGCAAAGGTTGAGAGAAAAGTAAGAAGCCAGAGCATCAAAGCCCGTAACAGAACTCAGCTCTCCTCTCCTACTAGACTAACTGCCTCTAACAATCATAGAATCCCAGGGCGGGCAGAGACCTCAGGAGTCATCAAGTCCGGCCCCCTGCCCAAAGCAGGACCAACCCCAACTCAATCATCCCAGCTGGGACTTAAAAACCTCTAGGGATGGATGGTTTTTCCTTATATCCAACCCAGACCTCCCCCACTTCAACTTGAGATTATTGCTCCTTTTTCATAGATGCAAAATGGGCTGGAAGACAACTGAAGAGTCACAACAATGGCTGGCTGACCCAAAGATCTATGCAAGGTGGAAATGATGTAAAAACAAGGGTGTAAACATTGAAGTATTAATATCTGTGGCTGGTCCAAGTCTAATTATATTAGTTAAGATGTAAAAAGATTCTGTAGAATTCAGAATAATTTAAAGCAGGTGGTTAAGGCAGATGAAATTCAAGAAAATGAAAATATTATGATGCCATTATATAAATCAATGGTACACCCTCACACTGAATCCTGTGTATTATGGTGGTCAGAAATGGGCTAGGTACAAAGAATGGCAAAACACAATAATTAAAGACATGAAAAGACTTTCACAGTGAGATTAAAAAGATTAAGACTGTATAATTAAGAGAAGAAACAAAAAAGAGATGAAATGATAGAAGTATAAAAAAATAAAGAGGAAACCAGAGGTTAGATTATTCCTATTATGCATCCTTCCCATAATACAAGGACAACTGAATATTCAATGACATTGAAAGGCCACCAAATAAAAAATAAAAGTTCACCCCCTAATAATGTGTAAACCACTTGTGGAATTCTTTGCCACGAGCTATTAGCATTGGCGGAGCTTAGTAGGATTCCAGAAAGGATTAGACGTGCGTACGAATAATATGAACGTCTGCAGTTAAATTACCTGCTGTAGGATAAACATCTCTCAGCCGCAAAGAACCTGATACACAGTCTCCTGGAAGTAAGGGGAGTCTTTCCACTGACGTGAATGGGCTTTGGATCGGCCTCTCAGCTCTCATGATCTAACCAATTTCTTGAGGTTAGGAACACATTTCCCTTCAGTTGTCCTCTATGGAGGGTTTAAATGTTCCTCTGAAATCTCTGCCATTAGCTCTGGCCAAGAATGAACTTGATGGACCGCCAGTATGACCAGGTTTGGCAATCCCCATCTTCTGCATAGCAGGATGATTATGATATTAATTTGGCATTTCTCTAGCACCTTCCATCCAAATGGATCTCAAAGCGCTCTTGTAAATTTAACATCTGATTGTAAAGTGGGATTTCCAATAGCTCTCAGTATTGGCTTGACTCTGATTGTAAAACTCCCAGCTGACGGCAGTGGGAGCAGAGTCAGTCTAGTATGGAGTAAATTCAGAGTATCTCATCCTATCTATGTATATACAACACTGGCACCTTGCCATCACTCTGGTGCAGCCACCTCTGGGTGAAATGCAGCAGCTGGTTAATGATTCACAAAAACACTACATAACAGATTAATACCAGAAATGAAAACCATACCCAGAGCCAGCTGAAGTTACCAGGATGAAATTGGGTAGACAGAACACAAATTAGACTGTAGGATTCACACCTCGCCTCTACACAAAGACTCATGAGATCTTTAGTGCAAGCAGTCAAGTCTTTGCTTTTATGTCTCATCTGAAAAGCAGTACAGCAACCGCTTCGCACCATACGACATCAATGATTCAGTATTGACTCAGAGCAAAGAATCACTAACACCACTTCCTTCCAGCATCTGTGGTTTCAAAGGCCGTCTCCCATCCAAGAAATTGACCAGAATCGGACTCTGCTTAGCTTTTGTAAGACTTTACAATTTCCTAGCTTAAGGGGCGTATGGTTGCTTAATAGGGTCCAGAGGATCAGTTGCAGAACCAGATTAGTAGGCATTGTTTCCTTGCTAGTGCTGAATTACAAAAGGTGTAGCATGAAAGATTAATGCAATTCCACAGCAGGAGAGAACAGAAGACTTCCCACTTTGAGTGCATGGGATGCGGATGAGACCGCATCCTTCACTTGCTGATAGGCTTCTTTATTCATTCCTAAACTCCTGACAATCTTCATTAAGAGGAGGGAAGGAGGAAGGGCACTAAAGTGTGGTTTTAGATGGGCTAGTGATTCGTAGCCACAATCTGCCACCACTCATCACCACGGCGTATGTGAAGGGCAATCTGACTGCATTTGCAAACAGATTTAATAATAAGGGGCTGTCTGCATCAATGTGTCAAGCTATCTGCAAGTAGTGCAAAAGAATATCCTAGAGCATGACATAATATAAGGTCATTTGCTTGGCTTTTCTCTGTTTTATGGCATCACAACCATTCTTTTCAAACACACTTTTGCAGAAACATGATCAGCTGGCTGAGGAATGGCTTAAGATCAATCATTTGATTTTCAAAATTAATCCCATGAGGATTAGGAGCAGTATGTTCCCTGCTCTTTCCTTGGCTGACTGTCTAGAAATACTTCTGTTCCCTTTGCTCCACTTCAACCCTAACCCTCATCCCACTGTATCCCAGAAGCAGGCTGTCTTCACTGTGACATAAGAACAGCCATAGTGGGTCAGACCAAAGGTCCATCCAGCCCAGTATCCTGTCTTCTAATAGTGGCCAATGCCAGGTGCTCTCAGAGGGGATGCACAGAACAGGGAATTGTCAGTGAATTCATCTCTCCCTTTTAGGGTCTAGTGATAGCTCTTTAGTAGCGTTGCCAGATGGTTTCAACAAAAATACTGGACACACCTGACATTACATCACAATCTACGGGTACATCTAGACTACATGCCTCTGTCGCCAGAGGCATGTAGATTAGGCTACCAGACATAGGAAAATGAAGCGGCGATTTAAATAATCGCCGCTTCATTTAAATTTACATGGCTGCCGCGCTGAGCCGACAAACAGCTGATCAGCTGTTTGTCGGCTCAGCGCGATAGTCTGGATGCGTGGGTGTCGACATCAAAGGTATTTGTCGACCACCCAGGTATACCTCATTCCAGGAGGCATACTTGGGTGGTCGAAAAATACCTTTAATGTCGACACCCGCGCGTCCAGACTATCGTGCTGAGCCGACAAACAGCTGATCAGCTGTTTGTCGGCTCAGCGCGGCAGCCATGTAAATTTAAATGAAGCGGTGATTATTTAAATCGCCACTTCATTTTCCTATGTCTGGTAGCCTAATCTACATGCCTCTGGCGACAGAGGCATGTAGTCTAGACGTACCCTACATTACCTCTTATTTAGAAAATACCGGACATTTATATTTTCTCAATTTGTTTCCTGAACAGAAAGCTCAAATACTGGACTGTCCGGTTCAAACTGGACACCTGGCAACCCTGCCCTTTGGGGCCTGTCCCCTCATCTCTTACTTAGGCAAAATTCCCTGAGAAGTTTCTGTTGGCAAAGTTCCTACAGGATTGCTCATATTTCTGACCCCTGAGAAAAGCCAGGAGCCACAGACTTTGAACGACAGGGGCTGCTCAGAATTCTCCCCATGAAAGTCTGATGGTTCACAGCTGAGGATGAAACTACAAAAATGCAAAATGGCTGAAGAGTGCTTTCAATGAGTTTTCAATCAAGTTTCAAAAATAGCACTTCACCCAGCTCTATTTGTATGGGTTCCTTCAGTAAAAATTTGCTGGGAGGAAAAAAGGACTAGTGATCGTGTTTTGACTCAGAACGTGGGGGGTTTTGTTTTTCTTTTTTTTTTTTCGTTTGTTTGTTTTTTTGATCAAAAGTCTCCAAAGGTTTCCAGTTGTTGTGATTTGCTACTCCGTTCCCACTCAGATCAATTTCTGCTACCAGACTGAGAAGATATCCAGAGAACACCATTTCTTGCTTAGGGACAGTCCTTTTTCCATCGCCACTCAGCCTACTATACAAATTGTGCACCGTGGTTTGCGGGACTAGAATAGTTCTGAACTAGGTGAACATTACAGGAAAGATTTTCAATTCTGCTCTAGCAGAAGCATTAAGATGTTTTACCATTCACTTGAATGGAAGCAGGATTAGGCTTCTGCTGAAAACTTTTGGAAACCACACCCTAAAAGGCAGCTAGGGGAGCATGAGCTGAGGGGTACCTACAGGCTCACACAAGGCTAATGAAAAGGGTCAGTCATGTTCCAATTGGAGCATCTCCCTGGCTGCAGACAGAAAGGACATAGAAACCGTCTTGTGACATTAGTGGTTTAGTAACTCATCCTTTGAGCCAATCTGATCTGGACGTCATTGAGGTGGAAGGGAGCGCTCAATGTGATTTCCTCAGTTGCTTTTCTTTCCACAGCTGCACTGCATGGTGCTGAACAGCTGTGCAGGTGCCCCAGATGCAGTCACTAGGCAGGCCTGCATGTACTTGGCAAATCTGGCTGAGTCTAGACTACAAAGAAAAGTCAGAAAAAGATATGCAAATTGCAAACCGCAATTTGCCTATCTTTTTCCGCTTTTCTTCCGAAAGAGGCTTTTCTGACATTTGGCCCATCTTCACTAGGCCACCTGTTCAGAAAAAAAGCCTCTTTTGGAACATCCCTTCTTCCTCATAGAACGAGATTTACAGGGATGCCAAAAAATGTATCTGCTTTTCCGAATTTTTTTTTCAGAAAAGCAATTCTCCAATTTCTCCACATCTTTCTTGAAATGTGGTGCACAGTACTGGACACACAATACTCCAACTGAGGCCCAATCAGCACAGAGTAGAGCAGAAGAATGACTTCTTCTGTCTTGTTCACAACACGCCTGTTAATGCATCCCAGAATCATGTTTGCTTTTTTTGCAACAGCATCACACTGTTGACTCATATTTAGCTTGACTATGACCCCTATATCCCTTTCTGCCGTACTCCTTCCCAGACAGTCGCTTCCCATTCTGTATGTGTGAAGCTGATTGTTCCTTCCTAAGTGGAGCACTTTGCATTTGTCCTTATTAAACTTCATCCTATTTACCTCAGACAATTTCTCCAGTTTGTCCAGATCAGTTTGAATTTTGCCCCTATCCTCCAAAGCAGTTGCAACCCCTCCCAGCTTCGTATCACCTGCAGACGTAATAAACTTACTCTTTATGCCAATATCTAATGTTCGCTCATAGAAAACTGGAGCTAGAAAACACGGAAGCGTAATGAGACCCCAGGGAAGACAATTAACGTAGGGAGGGGCGTTACCAATATAAAATACAACCGTTTCATATGAAACGATGTGCACTGGCAAGGTGACATGATTTGGAGAACTAGATCTCACATTTCAAAGCATGTAAACATCTGGCAACGACTAAGGGAAGCGTTTGTATCAACTCACCTGATTCTGAGAGGCAAAGCTGTCTAGTCAGTGCAGAAGAGGGGACTCTTCTGGAAATCAGGACTCTTTAATCCTACTCCAAGGTTACTAATGCGGGGTGGGAGGAGAAGGGGCAAATGCCCTGGCACTTGGCAAAACAAAAGGGCTTGGGGTTCCTGGCACAGTCGGGCCCTCCCCCTTCCTCACGGCCAGCACCACTGCACCCCCACACACACTCCTGCCAGCTCTGCTTCCCGCTCCCCCTTTCTCCTGCCCCCCCCCCCCGCCAGCTCTGCTTCCCACTTCCCCTTCCTCCCGGCCAGCCACGCCCCCTTCCGGCCAGTCTCCCCTCCCCCGATATCCTGCGGCCAGCCCCGTTCCACCCGAGCCCCCCTTCCCGGCTGCCCGCCCCCCAAATGAAGTGTGTTCGGGTTTTTTTTTTAAATGATGATCTGGTAACTGCTAGCAGTGACCCAGGTTCTCGGAGGTTGTTTTTTTTCCCTTCAACAAAATTTTTTCCCGGTGTTTTTTTTTGGGGCGGATGGGGTGGGGTGTGTGTGTTCGGTATTTTTCTTTCAGCCATCTGGCAACCCTACTAGGTTCAAAGGATTTAAGGGACCAGACCTGAGCACAGAACCAACTAGTCCAATATTCATCTACAAAAATGGCCAAACCCTGATACTTCAGTGCCCTTCCTCGCCACTTCATAAAGCAACTGTACAATACAGTGTAGAGAAGAAAAGCTACTTTGCTACCCAGCTTATGCCCTTAAGCACAGACATTTGAGGATCTAACCAGCAGTCTAGTTCCAGATGTTAACAGCCATCTTAAGCTGATTGAAAAACTCACTTTTTCCCTGTGAAAACTTAACAATGAAAAGTTTTCATTTGACTTTTTTTGTAGTAAGATTCAATTTTTGTAACTAAATGAAAAAAAAATCCCAATTTCTATTCTACTAGATGGGTTTGGTACCTTTTAGTTTGGAAACAAACTTCTCATTCTTTCCATTTTTGAAACATCACACATTTTGGAAAATTAAAGCCCACCAAAACTTTCCATACGAAACTCAACAAAAGATTAATTTGGCTTCATTTTTAAATTTCTCAGGGGGGTGGAACCAAAAAGGTTTTCTCGGGAAAACTTTTGTTGTTGAGGAATCCCTCATTTTTCTGCCAAGCAGTGGTTTTGCTCAAATAAAATTACTGAGCACTTGTTTACGAAGCCAGGTGTGGTGCCTGCCTCTCTGTAGAGTCCAGTAGAAGTGAATTGCCACCTGGTAACAATGCATAAAACACCATCCCGTAGCCAATACTTATGCCTTCTCATGAAGGCTATGAAACGGCAATGAAATGGAGCCAGTTGCTTACATTGAACCCACAGTGTGGAGGAAATTCGGGAGAAAGACCCCGGGTGGAGGAGATCTGTAAGAACCACAGCAGCAAAAATCCGTGGGAAGAGCACACAGCCTAAATCTCTGCCTTCTCCAAACAGGCCTGCTGCGTCAAGCGAATAAAATTACCTTCTAATCAAATGCATCATTAGAAGTACAGACATTAGATCCTGGCACTGACAGCTTTATGAGTGAGGCATTTAAAGTTAATTAGGGTATAGTGCCTATGTAGCTGGGATAGCATCAAGGGTGCACTTTGACTAAAACTAAGCATAGCGGTGTTCCAATTCTCCCTTGCCAGCAATGTCATCCTGGGCCAGTTTGAGGGATAGATGGGTGATATGCCTCGGCACTGCATCAGCATGGAGGGCTCAGACTACCACATCCAGCCTGGCTCCTCTGCTGTAGTCCCACTAAGGTAACCAGCTGGCAACGTTAGGGCTAGTGCATTTGCTGTGATTGTATCATGCAGAAGCCTTTCATGCCACCACTAGGAGAGAGAGATTGGGAAAGTACATGGATATGTCAGCGGCTCTGGCTCTCATTTCTGGAGGAGCTGAGTGACTCAGAGGGAACAAAGAGGCATTAACAAGCAAGCACCATTAGTTCGGCCCCCTCGACTATCCTTACAGCAACCCATGGATTCATCTCACCCACCGCTTCCACTCGCAGCAGGCATTTAAGGCCATTTATACTGTCACAGAACTGAAAGGCTAAATGCATTAGCATTCAAGCGACTCTAAGCCACGCAGCCTGGCTACAGGACAATTCAAACCATTTAATTATATAGGAAGCCTTGCTGTGCCATGCAAAGTCTGCACATGTCCCATTGGCTCAGGGTAACCAGAACCTCAGGTTTCCACTAAAAACCAGAGGGAGAGTCCAGTTCTCTCTCTAGCCGAGCACAAACCCCTCTCCCTTTGCAACAGCTGTGAAGGTGAGTCAGACTCAAGGGCCACCGATTTCTCCACGTACAGTAACCATGGAAGGTCCCCAGGCACACCTGAGCGGTCTGCACAAATCTCTCCACCCCCATCTAAACTCAGCCTCTCTAGCCCTACGCTGTATACCCAAGAACCAGGGAACCTTCCCATGCAATAGCCTGATTTGGATAAGTCCTGGGGTCCCTCCATACCTGAGCTCAACTCATAAGCTCTAAAACATTGCAGCTGTCTACCACTTAATCAGCTCCACAGGAGAGCTCTTGCCTACCACACCCTCAGATAAGCATGTTCACACAAGATGCAAAGCCCTGTTGCATGATCAGCATATGGAGGCACCATTTAAATGCTGAGAAATGGACAGTCTGGGAAAGAGAAACTCAGCTTAAACCAAAGAAATGAATGCCCATGTTAGAGGGTTGGCCAGCTCAGAGAAACAACGGTGTAGTTAGATTTTTGCCACATTGTTTGGCCATCTGTACATTGTAATGCCGTGCCCTGTCTTTGCTCTGGGGACGGGAGCCCAGAATTCAGGGCGGCTCTTGGCCAATCAACTTGAATGTAATACCTGAGGCTAGAACATCTGAAACAAACGGGCTTTCAGTGTCTAGGTGAATGGGAGATGGATTGTTAGGCACTCGGGAAGATGACCTCCTAAGTCCATGTGTTGCTTCACTAGCCAAGCAGCCAGAGACAGGAGACAGATGGACGTTACCCGCTCTTTCTTATCAGTTGCTTTTCGTTGTTAGTGTCACCAAGGTCTTGGTTCAAAGATCAAACACTGCCTACCTCATGAAAGTACAAGCCTTGGCTTTGAACGTGAAGCCGTCAATATATTGGATGCAGAGAGAACTCAGGTAACTGAGTTAGGGATTTAGCGCGTGTGTGTAATAAATACGGTACACGTGGCACTTTAAAAGGGCCAGTTTCCCAGCAGTGAAAACAATCGTGAGCAAAAACACTTGGGAAGAAAAAGTTGAAACAATGTGAGTAACTGGGAAAGCAGCTAAGAAAACTTTACTCGAGGCTCTCCAAAATTCCATAAGCCAGCAAGTCTGAAAGAAGGCCTCTTCAGTTAAACTATGTTAGTTAAGAGATATGAAAGTAGTGATTGAATTAATTAGTATTTAATTAGTTAATTAATTAAAAGACAGGTGCTGGGTGGGAGTGGACTCTGATAGCAATGACTATAAATTAGCAGTTGTAAAATGAAGACATTGAAAAGAGAATCAAAAGCCATTAGTAAAAAAACCTATCACTAATAAGTCTAAAGACAATAAAAGCCAATTATTCAATATCAGAAACAAAGGACCATTGTGACAATATTGTAAAAGGGTAATGGGACAAACATGTTAGCCTGACATTGTTTCCAGGAAAATAGTGGAAAAGCTGATACGGGATGCATTCAGTAAAGATCATGTTTTTTTGGAAAAGGAGTCTTGTCAGACATATTTGATAAAATGTTTGAGATTATCAATCAAAATTACACATATAAATATTAATATAATATACTTAGACTTCTGTAAATTAAATGCCTTGGCACTACAAGAGAGTCTGATTAAAAACAATACATATTCAAAATCACACAGTGCATATTAAAGGGATTAAAAACTGGTTCAGTGAAATATTTCCAAATAACCTAAAGAAAATGTTTCTGGTAGGTTCCCACATGGATCTGGTCAATACTTCTCAGTACAAAAGATATAGAATGAAATGAATAATCCCTGTGGGTCCAAATTTCAGATGAGTCACTTTGGTGAATGGAACAGAGACAGTCCTAGAATGTGGATTGCATGGTAAACTGGGCTCACTAGAACAGCATGTGTGTGATTAAAATACAGCCACAGAAAAACATACATCTAGGAACCAAGAATGTAGGTCCAACTTATAGCCTCATGAATGTTGATTTTCAATAAGTGTGGTAACCCTGGGGAAGTTGCAAAGAGCAGAAGAAAGCTAATGTTGCGTCAATATTTAAAAACAGTAAGCAGATGACCCAGGTAATTATAGATCTGTCAGTCTGACATTGATCCTGGGCAAGATAATTGAGCGGCTGATATGGGACTCGATTAATAACGAATTAAAGGAGAGCAATGTAACGAATGTCAATCAACATGAGTTTATGGAAAATAGATCCTGTCTGACTAACTTGGCTTTTTATAGGTTTGTAAACATGGTGAACAGTGCCCATGTACTGTACTGAAGCTTCTGTAAAGTGCTTTACTTGGTTTCACATGACATTTCGAGGAAACTGACTCTGGAAATCATTAGGGGCCTTGGCAGATAAACAGTTGCACATGGGCTCCAGTGTGATGCTCGGGCCAAAAAGCCTAATGTCCTTGGGAGGTGTAAATGGGGGAATCCTAAATAGGTGTAAAGAGGTTATTTTACATCTGTATTAGACAGTGCTGCTGGTATCCTATGTCAAGTCAGGGGGTTGATAGACTTGCCATGGCCCTGTGCAAGGTGAGGGGGCCAGCTTTGTGCCCCCGGAAGGTTGGCCTCGAACAGAAGGGGCGGGGCTTCAGGCAAAAGGGGCAGGGCTAAAGGGTTGCCAGCCCTCAGCATTGCCAGGCAGCCCTTTAGCGATTCCAGAAGGGACTCTGGTGTCTACTTAATGGGCCTGGGTCTCTGGCCACAGAGCCATATCTCCAGTCCCTGGGGCAGTGGATCCCTCTGCCTCTCCCATCAGCAGGCCTGTGTCCCGTTCTGGTGGCCACAATTCAAGAAGGAGGCTGATAAACTGCAGAGGGTTCAGAGAAGAGCCATGAGACCGATTAAAGAATTAGAAAAAACCTGCCTGTTAGTGATAGACTCAAGGAACTCAATCTACTTAGCTCAACAAAGAGAGAGTTCAGGGTTGACTGGATCACAGTGCAGAAGTTCTTTTGGGGGAAGAAATATTTAATAATGGGCTCTTCCGGCTAGGAGAGAAATGTGGAACATGATCCAATGGCTAGAAACTGAATGTAGGCAAATTCAGACTGGAAATAAGGTGTACCTTTTTAACAGTGAGAGTAATTAACCGTCGGAACAATTTTCCCAGGGTTGTGGTGGATTGTGCATCACTGGAAAAAATGGATGTTTCTTTTAAAAAGATCTTCTCTAGGAATTCTTTGGGAAAAGTCCTATCACCTCTGGCATACAGGAAGTTACGACTGGCTAGTCACAGTGGTTCCTTCTGGCCTTGGAATCGATGAACACACTTTCTGCCGATGTATCTGTGACAGGGTGTGACATCACAAAGTGCCCCAGACCACGCAGCTGTGAGCCTACGCCTCTCCAACCTCACTGTAATCCTAAGATTAAAGCAGATTCTTTGGGCTGGATTCAACCCAAACTTCCTCATTCCACATCAGTACCCAGAACCGAATTTTTGAAGGGCCATGCAAGAGGTGAGCGGGTGTTTGAGCATGCACGTGGGGTAACTCTCTGCATTCACACACTGGCTCTTCATCTACGTGTCCACATGCAAGTTTGCCTGGTCAAGCATGGGGTTTTGTGCATGCATGTCCGGTTTTGTAAGTTTCCTTAACAGTAACCTCATGTGAAAACCTGCCCTCAGTGCAAACAAATATCTGAACCTTCCCCAGACAAGATTAGGATCGGAAGAGACCTCAGGAGGTCATTGAGTCCAACCCCCTGCTAAAAGCAGAACCAACCCCAACTAAATTATCCCAGCCAGGATTTTGTCAAGCTGGGACTTAAAAATCTCTAGGGATGGAGATTCCACCCTCTCCCTAGGGAACCCAGCCCAGTGCTTCACTACTCTCCTAGGGAAATAGTTTTTCTTAATATCCAAACTAGACTTTCTCCATTGCCACTTGATCCCATTGCTCCTTGTTCTGCCATCTGTCACTACTAAGAACAGCCTCTCTCCATCCTCTGTGGAACCCCCCTTTAGGTAGTTAAAGGCTGCTATCAAATCTTTCCTCCCCCCCCCCCCACACACACTCTTCTCCTCTGAAGACTAAACAAGCCCAAATCTCTCAGCCTTTCCTCGTAGGTCATGTGCTCTAGCCCCCTCATCATGTTTATTGTCTTCCACTGGCCTTTCCAATTTGCCCACAACCTTTCTGTGGTGAGGGCCCCAGAACTGGATGTAATGCTCCATATGGCCTCACTAGTGCCACATCTGGAGCAAGCCAGCAAGCCCTGCAAGGGAGAGCATGCATTCCCCTCCTGGGGAAAAGGAACAAGATCTTATTGGCAAGCCAAAGGCTCCAGCCACTCAGCATTGGGCAGCACCTTGACTTTAACCTTGTGTGAATTTATTTTTGCAGCAATAACCGGCTGCCAAACAATTTGATCTGAGAGACAAGAGGCGAGAACCCTTTATCCCTCCAGATGCAATCGAGCGATTTACAGTGTCTGCAAGCAACCTTATTGCAAACAGGCTCTCGCTCAGCGTGATGCAGGGAGAAAGCCAAGATGAGTGGGCAGAGGACAACATCTCTGCAGTTCTTCAGAAACAGAGGGGCAGATGCTGCAATGATAGGAAAGCAATTACAAGCAATTATTGGCAGAGGCCGTCATGTGGAAACAGTCTCATTGTTTAAAATCTGACCCAGTGTGAATACCTCTCTTTAAAATGGTTATTGCCTTATACTTCCCATTTAAACAGCACTGTTTTCAATCTACTACTCCAAGGGAGGCTGGACGAGTCTGGGGATTGGTAGTAGGATGCATAGCTTTTCACTGGGCCACTAGACTGAATCCAGCTGAACTGCGTACCTAATGAAAGGGCTGTTCATTCTCCTGTAGACCAGATGCAATAATTTTGGTTGGTCTTTCCCCATGACTTAATAGATTCCCATTACAAAATGTACAATTATTGCAGATGGCAGCTTCAGGAAAAGACTAAGAAATGAATGCACCGTGGTTGCTTTCACCTCCATAGGTAATGTCACAAGATGAGGCACCTGCGCAGGCAATTGCATGGAAGAAGCTTGCGTTTCTATTGTTCATGCTGTACTGACAGTCTGGAATGTGTTCTGCTGGAACATCGCACCTCCCACAAACCCAGGAGATGCTGAGGACAGGGAGAGAGGGGGTGAGAACTTCCTGACCCGGCCCTTCCCTTCTGCCTTTTCCAGGGACACAGAGACCCCTTCTTCCTTGTGGCCTGCAGTAGCTGCCGGCCCTGCTGGAGATGCTCTTTGGGCCTGGTTTAAATCTTGGATCACATCTGAATAGTGGTAGGAGTTATGGTCTGATTGTGCTGAAATCTTCTAAGTTGTTCCCATGAAATTTCAGTCCTTGTGAGCTGAACTATCAAACAGTTGTGAAATTTCATTGCTGCTACACCCCAGATGGGTAACAGGTGCTTTCTGGGTTTGGCTCTGTCTTGGTCCAAAATCATAGGGGGGATTTCATATAGAAGAATTCAATTCAGAAACTTCTGCAAAATTCCAAAAGGTGGGTTCTGAGTTCCATTTTGCCCCATCTGTACCACAAGGCCACACTGTTTGGGTAGAGCTCAACAGAACAATGATGCCCAGGGTTCCCACCCCTGGCACCAGCACTGCCTTAACAACACCCTTCCTGAAGTCCTGTCAATGTCACTCCCAAGTTATGCCGCTGGAATGGAAGAAAAAAAGGAATTTGGCGCCATAAGAGGTTGCATTGAACTGAAATGGTCCCTGAACAAAAGCGGCCATGTTAATTTCAGCTCCATTAAAAAATAATAATGGATCAAAGTTTGCTAAATAGAAAAGGACAAAATCAGCAGAGAATTACTTTAATTATTACCTTCAAGCTTGCAAAAAAGATATTACAACTGAGCACGCACGCGACAGAGAAACTATAAAGGAAGTACTTGACAGTGGCCCTTTAATTAAACGGCACTGAATATCATTAGCAATGGACCTTTGGAATTTAAAGTCAATTACATTCTAAATACAAAAGTTACTTGCTTGCTGAGCAGCTTATGCATCATCTACCAGCACTACGTAAAGGGATGAAAAATCCTGCCCTTTGCTTGGAAAGAGTTTGCCTATCTATGAATTTTATGGAACTTTTATTATCAGGACACCTAAGCACACAGACCTCTGGGGAAGAGAGAAAAGATGATTTCCCACTGAGACGGCTCCAGAGGCTGTGAGTGACATACCTGATACATTTTTTATTTCATCAGGGAAATACGGAAAGTTCTCTGTGTATGTTCCTCCTTAGTATAGCAGGAGTGTAATACACTAAAATCAGGGAATGGCTAAATCTTGCAAAGTACTTGCAACAAAACCCAAAATCTCTGCCAAGCTCACTTGGGTTAGGGGATCCGTTGCACATCTAGCCCTGGCTCACTGAAAGATCTGCAAAGCTTCAGAGTCCAACATGAGTCAGTTTCTGGCTTTGTGTGGAAATGATGTAAAGTTTATGATTTTGTGCTTGTAAAACTAACTAGCTGTTTGCTGTCAAACACCACTGTTTTGGTGACTGGATCACTCTAGGATAGCTTGGCACATTTTTGTTTATTTGTTTTCAAAGAGATCTTGTTTTCTACACAAATGCAGGTAAAACTCGGGCGTCTAGACTTGCTTTCACTTTCGAAAGAAGATATGCAAATCTGGCGTGAATTTGCATATCTTCTTCCGATCGTGAGGTTCTTTCAAAAAAGAAAGTAGTCTAGACATGGTTCTTTCAAGAAAAAAACCCGTTTTTGAAAGAACCGTTCTTCCTAAAAAAATGAGGTTTACACAGTTCTTTCAAAAAAGGGTTTTTTTCTCGAAAGAACCGTGTCTAGACTATTTTCTTTTTTGAAAGAACCTATTTCGAAAAATCAATTGGAAGAAGATATGCAAATTCACGCCAAATTTGCATATCTTCTTTTGAAAGTGAAAGCAAGTCAAGACGTGCCCATAGTCTTATTTTACAGTTTGGGGGACTTTAACCCAATTTTCCAAGTTCAGCTTGGATGGGAGATGAATCTATACACACAGAAAACACCCTTGCTAAGCTACCATGGCCAGCATTTTTCAAAGTACTTTTTAAAACTTCTGGAAGCTCTAAGTCTGAGGTTATGTATGCACAGTAGGAAAGATGATGGCCCAAATGGTTGAGGCAAGGTGTAAGTGGAACCAGCCTCACTGAATGGATGGAGAGATGAAACCACATTTTAGTGCTTGGGAAGTGAAGGAGAAGGAAATCCCATACTTCCTAACTTTTGAAAGAGAGGACAAAGAGAGAATGCCATTATCTAATGTCAAGGATAGTGGTAAAAAGAAAGACCCTAGGTTGGGATAGCAAAGCCCAAATCTTGATGCTACAATTATCTTACCAGCTCTTCCAAAAGGAGCCCCATTGACTCTTCCCACAGTGCATTCTAAGGAACTCGCTGTCATTTACATTTTTAGACAGGGGGATGACTGCAGCACAGGCACTCATGTGATAGAGTTTGTAATAGCTCCTGCTGGCGTTACTGGCCCCAATTCTGCTCAGATCGACTAGCGCAAGTCAGGAGAAGCTGGGGTGCTTTTCACATCTGCCCTCCATGCTAGTGGTCCCTGCTGCAGAGCTGATAAAGGCATCACTGACTATAAAGCACCAGCGGCTCCTCTTCATGCACCAGTTTGCTGTTGCCAGGAGTGTGGGAACTGTGATAAATATGCTGGAAGTGCTGTAAAGGGTGGGGTAGGAGGGGATTCTGCAAAATTAAAGCTGTGCTGAATGCTTTACTGGAATAGTCAAAGATCAAAGGATCACCAGAAACTGAACCTCAGGTCATCTGTGACATGGGAGCATGCTGGGGACATGCCAGTCTTGGAGCAGGGTGCAGAACCGAGAAGTCATTCTTCCGCTCTACTCTGCGCTGGTTAGGCCTCAGTTGGAGTATTGTGTCCAATTCTGGGCACCGCATTTCAAGAAAGGTGTGGAGAAATTGGAGAGGGTCCAGAGAAGAGCAACAAGAATGATTAAAGGTCTAGAGAACATGACCTATGAGGGAAGGCTGAAAGAATTAGGTTTGTTTAGTTTAGGAAAGAGAAGATTGAGGGGGAACATGATAGCCGTTTTCAGGTATCTAAAAGGGTGTCATAAGGAGGAGGGAGAAAACTTGTTCATCTTGGCCTCTGAGGATAGAAAAAGAAGCAATGGGCTTAAACTACAGCGAGGGAGGTTTAGGTTGGACATTAGGAAAAAGTTCCTAACTGCCAGGGTACTCAAACACTGGAATAAATTGCCCAGGGAGGTTGTGGAATCCCCATCTCTGGAGATATTTACGAGTAGGTTAGATAAATGTCTATCAGGGATGGTCTAGACAGTATTTAGTCCTGCCATGAGGGCAGGGGACTGGACTCGATGACCTCTCAAGGTCCCTTCCATATCAGACAGTATCACAAAGAAAAAACAGTTTCTTGCCATTTCAACCAGAAAGGGCATTGTCTCAATGACTTGATTACCTGCATACTACTTCAAAGGCATTATCACACCAGACTTGAAAAAGAAACCTCTGAACTGTCATCCATGCTTAAATTTGACACTTTACACCAGGGTCTTAACAAAGACGCTAATTACCTTACCCATTACCAAGATAGCTTCCCCAATTATCACCTCTAATATCATTAGCTCACAGACATTTACTTTCCCCCTCCCATCCCCCCTCTGTTCTGAAATTTGATTTGTCCTTTTTATATGTGTTCACTTTTTTTGATTGTATCCTTTGGTATATATGGTCATGCCTATTTTCTTCCACAATTTGATCTGAGGAAGTGGGTCTGGCCCACGAAAGCTCATCACCTAATAAACCATCTTGTTAGTCTTTAAAGTGCTACATAGTCCTGTATTTTGTTCCTTCCAGTCCTAGTATTCTATGATTCTATGATAACAAGAAGGCTGCGTCCGTGTGTGCTCAGTGATGTGGGCTGTGTCAACTTGTGCACTTAGTCCCCACAGTAGACCCCAAGAGAGCCCCCAAAGACCACAAACCAGATAAGGATCAAAGGTGCTAGGCCAGGTTTATTGCTAAGCGAAGTACAGTAACCGTTGTCAGTTCACTCTACTGAACTATTATGCACATGCACTTGCCACAATCAGTGGGAAATGTCACTGCCCCCCCCCCCCCGATCATACAAAAACTGTCCCCCCAAGACACCACCTATATACAGGAACAACAAATCACACCCCACTGCTTATATATCAGGTTGCCACCCTCTGACGTTCTCAGGTTACCACCTTCTGACGCTACTTTGATACCGCCCATCACCCTCTACCTCATGGTTTGATTAGATCATTTCTATCCATCATGCTGTCATTCTAGACCCTTTCCTGAACCTGGGTCTGTATCTGTGAGGGGTGGGTACCAAGGTCTTTTTTAATGAGCTAGTGATATCATGTGCTTTCCACTTATGACCGGAACCAATTAGTGTTCTGCAGCTGGGCCTATTACCAATTAGTGTTTTGCACTCTCAGCCCTGTTTGTGCCAAGTTCTGTGAGCTGGGGCCTGCCTCTTGCTCACAGCTTAGTTTTGCTTTATGTTTGCCATGTTTTGTCCATTGATAGCTAGGCCTCAGCTCCTCAGGCCAGGCCTGTGCTGCCGTGGCTTTATATTTTAGGCCTTCAACTTACTACAGACCTCATGTTCTGAGTCCCAAGGCGCCTTTGCTGTTAAAGGTAAAGAGTAATGATGGGTAGATAACTTTCAGAGGCATAGCCGTGTTAGTCTGCTTCAGCAAAAGCAACAAGGGGGCCTGTGACACCTTAACCACTTACAAACTTATTTGGGCATAAGCTTTCATGGGCGGGAATCTTCCTCGTCAGATGCATGAAGCTGGCTCAGTACACAAAGTCATTTCCTCCGTTTGGGATTCTCCCCTTCTCAGCAACTTTTGGGGGTGGGACATATCCGCCCTGACTGCATTGGTCTTGATAGCACCGGTCCTCTGCCTAGCAATGTAACACTCCCATCTTTGCATCGGTGTATATGTATCCCTGCCAACCTGTAGTTTCCATTTCATGCATCTGACAAAGTGGGTTCGAGCCCATGAAAGTTTATGCCAAAATAAATTAGTTTACGAGTAGATAACATTTTATACACACACACACACTTATGTCCCTGCCTAAAAACTATATAGGATGGTCCAAAATCAACTCCTTGAGATACATTTAGACTCATTTCTAAGGCAGAAACATCAAGGGCTGTGTCTAGACTGCATCCCTTTTCCGTAAAAGGGATGCAAATTAGACACATCGCAATTGCAAATGAAGCGGGGATTTAAATCCCCCCCGCTTCATTTGCATAAATATGGCTGCCGCTTTTTTCCGGCTCAGAGCTTTGCCGGAAAAAAGCACCAGTCTAGACGCGGATCTTTTGGAAAATAAAGCCTTTTCCGAAAGATTCCTTATTTCTTATTTTAAGAGGAATAAGGGATCTTTCGGAAAAGGCTTTATTATCCGAAAGATCCGCGTCTAGACTGGCGCTTTTTTCCGGCAAAGCTCTGAGCCGGAAAAAAGTGGCAGCCATGTTTATGCAAATGAAGTGGGGGGAATTTAAATCCCCGCTTTATTTGCAATTGCGATGTGTCTAATTTGCATCCCTTTTCCGTAAAAGGGATGCAGTCTAGACACAGCCCAAAAGGTGTTTGAGCACTGGGCTAGAAACAGTTCTAATCTTGGCTCTGGCCTTGGCTGAGTCACTTTACCTGCCTGCCTCAGTCTTCCCACCTGTAATGAAGGGATAATGTATCTAGATGTATGCAGATGATCTAATATGTGTGATGTGCTTCATGAACTTAAGGTGCTGTAGCACACATAGGTGTTATAGAATCACAGCATCATAGAACACTAGAACTGGAAGGAACCTTGAGAGGTTATCAAGTCTAGTCCCCTGTCCTCATGGCAGGACCAAGCACCATCTAGATCTTCCCTGACAGATGTTTATCTAATCTGCTTTTTAAATATCTCCAGTGATGGAGATTCCATAACCTCCCTAAGCAACAAATTCCAGCATTTAATCACCCTGACAGTTAGGAACTTTTTCCTAATATCCAACCTAACCTCCCTTGCTGCAATTTAAGCCCATTGCTTCTTGTCCTGTCATCAGAGGCCAAAGAGAACAATTTTTCTCCCTCCTCCTTATAACACCTCTTTAGATACTTGAAAACCGCTATTATGTCCCCTCTTAGGCTGTGTCTAGACTATATGCCTCTGTCGTCAGAGGCATGTAGATTAGACACATAGGCAAAGGCAAATGAAGCTGCGATTTAAATGATTGCAGCTTCATTTACATTTACATGGCTGCCGCGCTGAGCCGACAAACAGCTGATCAGCAGTTTGTCCGCTCAGCGCGCTAGTCTGGACGCTCCCCTGCCGACATCAAAGCCCTTTGTCGGCAGCCCCGTTATTCCTCGTGGAATGAGGTTTACCGGGGCTGCCGACAAAGGGCTTTGATGTCGACAGGGGGAATGTCCAGACTAGCGCGCGAGCCGACAAACAGCTGATCAGCTGTTTGTCGGCTCAGCGCGGCAGCCATGTAAATGTAAATGAAGCCGCGATCATTTAAATCGCGGCTTCATTTGCCTTTGCTGAACAAACAAATCTACATGCCTCTGCCGACAGAGGCATGTAGTTTAGACGTACCCTTAGTCTTCTCTTTTCCAGACTAAACAAGCCCAATTCTTTCAGTCTTCCCTAATAGGTCAAGTTTTCTAGACCTTAAATAATTTTTATTGCTCTTTTCTGGTCCTTATCCAATTTCTCCACATTTTTTTTTGAAATGTGGTGCCCAGAACTGGACACAAAACTCTAAATAAGGCCTAATCGGTGCAGAGTAGAGCAGAAGAATGACTCTCATGTCCTGCTCACAACACTCCTGTTAATGCCTCCCAGAATCTTTTTTTTTTTTTTTTTTTGCAACTCAGACTTGGCTTGTGGCCCACTACTAGAGTACCAAGTTTACTGGCGTCCTTCCCATTACATTTGAGGAGACTTTTCCATAAGGAACGGGAGGGTTACAAAGCCCCAGGCAAATGCAAAGTAAGGCCCAGACAGTGTCCGGTATGAAGCAGGTGAGGGTTGAGGTTACAACCCATGGACAAGCCGTCTTTCTGCAGGACTGCGACACATTCCGCAAATCCCAGCCTGTAACCAAGGGGAAGTTGTGTGTTCTCTTGTGAAACTTAACTCAGACTCTTAACTGAAATGGAAATCTCTAATTAAAATAAAAATTCCCAAGGGCTTTCGGAGCACAGGCTGGGATGTTCCTCATGGTATTTAATGGTAACATTTTCATTTGATTTGGGTATTATCTAATTACAGGCCTGCTGAATGCCTTTGGCGGGGGGGAGGGGAGTTGCATCTAACAGAGCTCGTTTCCATCACAAGGTGCGTTTCGCCTCTGCACTGTGCTCTAGTAGCTGAAGTAGTCAGCTGGGAGCTGAGCCGGAGCCCTGACTTCCTATTCCAGCTCAGCATGCAACCCCCTGCTAAGCATGTTGCTGGACAGTGCAGCAGCTCCGGCCGCTGTTCCACAGAGGCTGAGATCCACGTAGCCTGGGTGCACAATGTTCCTTCTGTTTGTTCGCTGACGTGCCCAAGCAAGCCCTCCCGCTCCAGAGGCCGTCGGGAGCACTTGCTAAGCATGCCTCATTCCTTTAAGGAATTAGCTGCCGTGGAGGACAAGGCCCTGGCAGCTATCTGAAGGCTTTGGTCTTTGCAATCTGGATAATCTATTGGAAACTCAGAAGGGGGAGAGAAAAAGTCATGAATAAAATAACAGGAGCACAAATCTGTCCACAGCCCTTCCCGGCAACAGTTTTATCGCTGGTGTTCAGAGCAGACCCGGGAGTTCCCGTGGTAGCTGCTAATGTGTTATCAGAGGCCAGGGGATAGCTGGACTATTTGGGTAATTGTATCCACACGTCTGTGCTGCTTGCGGGCTGGGAGGAGATCGGCCAAAGCAAACCTGCCTAGGCTGTTAATCCTGGCTGTACTATTGTTTTTTTCAGGGTAGAGAGATACACAGCCCCGTAACACATGGTGGATCAAACCTGCTCTTCCTCGTTTTCCCCACACGCTCCCCCACTAGCCTGCACACTCTCAGCTGCTGCAGCTGTTCCCCTGAAAAGCTGCTGGCCTCAGCCATTTTGTACACAGAATGGAGAGAGCAGCTGATGTGTCACCCGCTGCATGAGGAAAGGTAGGTGAGTTTGTCTAATGCACGAGGGCTTTGGACATGCAGGGACAGATGCAGGGAGGTGGCTACACATATTCCAGGGCAGAGCTGGGCTCTTCATCTAGGAATCTCCGGGCTTGATGAATGCAAGCGGCTGTGAAGATTTGCAACTCTCCGGGGGTTACTTCTATGTGATGCAGTAACGAGGTAACAAATTGTCCTCGCTCCCAGAGTAAGTCCATGGCAGAGCTATGCCCAGACCTAGTTCCCTGCTCTCCTGCACGGACCACTCCTCTAGCCCAGTCAGGAATGGAAGCTAGGACCCGGGGTGAAAGTAACGTAACATTTCTGACAGGTGCTGTCCTATTGCAAGCCGGGTCCCTCTTTAAATAGCTCCCTGCCGGCTTTGGCCGCAGCTCAGCCATCTATTGCCAGAGCAGTGTGCATGGTGCGCCCGCTTCCTTTCACCTCGGCTGGGACCCCTGCCTCCCCACGCTCTCCTCGGACTCCTACATCACAATGCCTCGCAGAGGGCTAGAAAGAGAATTCCCTGCCTCCTCCTGACAGGGTGTCAGCCTCCCAGCGGGGTCCCACTCCCATTTCTCCCCTGCTTCTTCTCCGTTCTGGGAGTGCTCCGCCGCACCGCTTGGGGTTCACAGGGAGCAGCTCGTCTGGCCCCCTTATGATGCTGGCATTTGGAAAGGAACCCCGGCTGCGTTCCCACCAACAGGGAGCTCTGTGTATGGAGGAGAGGTGGTTAGAGATGCAGAATTCCCCTCACTGCCCCACGCTGGCTGCCTCCCATCACATTTCCAGCACATGCCCCACCCACAGCCCTACTCTGCTTTTTAATGTACATGCCAAGCCCTCTGTTTGCACACTCCTCATCACCCTTCCTGCAAGGATCTCGCGGGGTTTGTACAAAACTCCTCCCTCCCCTCCTGCCCAAGGCACCTCAGGTGGTCAAGCCCCATTTTACAGAGGCACAGACTGAGGTGCAGAGAAATGGCTACAAAGCAACCTTAGCTGGGATTGGGGGGGCAGGCCCACATTGCATGGGGGGCTGGGTGACGGCAGCATGTGTTGATGTGCCTGAGCTAGATTTAAGCTGGTACTGCAGCAATGAAACCCCAGCACCATTGGCTTCAGGGCAGGTAAGTTACTGGAGGAAAGACCCAGCGGACACCTGTGCAGTCCATGCCACCCTGCCTTATTGCCAATGGTACCTGAGTTAGCTAGTCACATCCACACAAGGTGCAGTCACTCTGACTCCCAGCTGTTTGACCTAACAGCTGGGCTGAAGATGCCCTCTATAAACCAGTGTCCTTGTGGGGTTGCCTCTGGCCAACACCTAGACTAGGAAATTACAGGAGGCTGGAGTGAGTTAAGGAATTGTGCTGGGGCACTGAGACAGCATCTTTGTCAGCGCAGAAGAATTACTGGGGAGCATGGGAGCCGCCACAGCGCCAGACACGTCTGTTCTGTTGTTTTAAAAAGATGAACCTGCCGCTGCCACGATGGCAAGAAGAAAGGAGAAAATGCACGTCAGGCTGAGAAATCTACAGCAGCTTAGGCTGCTGGCAGAGGAAACATGGGCAGGAGCTGTTCAAGAGTTGTACAGCAAACTGATGCTTTTGCTCTGCTCCTTGATACAAGCGAATCTAACAAATTCTCCGCGCAGTGCTTTTCTCGCCATCTTTTGTAGAAGTTCAACACATTTCAGGCTGGGAGGGATTCGGAGCAATTCCCAGCACACACGCTGCTGTCAAGACTCCAAATAGCATGCTTAAAATGGACACCTTTGCTTCGCTGGGTGGAATCTACAGGCCAAAGAAGCACACAAGTAATCTTTCTTCTTCCTCCACAGCAGCAAGGGGAAGGAAAGGGAAGGCAAAATGCAGAGCTAATAGGAAGGAAACGGAATTGCTGAAATGCCAGAAGGCAGGACCTCACTAAGGGGAGGAGAATCGGGGCAAAAGGAGAAACTGACGAATGACTTCAACAAGTCACTGCACTGTCTGGCCAAGCCTCGTGGAGTTGGAATATTTTCTGATGCCAGGATCCTATTTGGACAAAGGGGGTCAGTGCATCCCCCCCTCTGATTTCTTTCAGTGGGGAGCAGGATAAAACCAACAATGTCATTTTGCAGGCAAAGTGAAGGCTGAGCATGTGTGTTAGACCAAGGATTAGAGATGGCAGGATATTTTTCTTCCCACCCTGTGAAAATTTTCAAGATTTCAAAAATGTTCCCCCTCTGTCTGGGGACGAGACCCAGACCCTTTACATATTTTAGGGCAAAAGAGACACAGAGACCCACTTCAAAATAGCTTACAGCCAGGTTGTTTGGGCAATCCCATGGGATTTGAGAAACTGAGGCCCAAACCCCTCTTCTGCCTGATTTACAGCAGAGCTTTGAAGCTGGGTGTTCCACTTTCCAATCCAGGCTGTTGGCTCTTTTGGGACAGGGCTCTCACAGTCTGTCTTGCTGGAGATGTTCTACTTTGCATAAATAATTAAATATTCATTGGGCCTGAGCAGGAAATTGTAACGCCCAGAGGTTAGGACACTTACTTGAGATGGGGCGATGTGCTTTGTCTGATTTGGACTGGAACCCTGAACCCAAGTGTTCCGTACCTCTCACACTCTGGTTTTGATGAGAAATTCTATTCCAGCCTTGGGAAACCTGATAAAAGTTTTGCTGACACCAACCCTTTCCCATGAAAAATTCCCATTTTGACAAACAGGTGTTTTCTGATGAAAACAAAATGTTCTGTCAAAAAATTCCCCAATGGCTCCACAGAGGACTCCAGGAATTCACTTTACATGTACAATTTGAGTTGACTGTGAAAAAAAAATGACTTGCAAAGCTGTAGTTTATCAAGGTGTAGCACATCTATACTAAGTTAACACTGGTGTAACACATTCAACACTGGACAAGTCCCGTTGAACTACACCAATGTAAAACTGAAGGCATGGAGGAAGAGATTCATGACGTCCTATGGCCCCAACTAAAAGGTGAGTTAACAGTATGCCCTTGTAGCCAAGTCAGCAGTGTGCCCTTGTAGCCAAGAAGGCTAATGGCATATTAGGTTGCATTAGGAGGAGCATTGCCAATAGATCCAGAGAAGTGATTATTCCCCTTTATTTGGGTCTGGTGAGGCTACATCTGGAGTATTGAGTCCAGTTCTGGGCCCCCCATTACAGAAAGGATGTGGATGCATTGAAGAGGGTCTAGTGGAGGGCGACCAAAATGATTAGGGGGTTGGAGCACATGACCTACGAGGAGAGGCTGAGGGATTTAGGCTTATTTTGTCTGCAGAAGAGACGAGTGAGGGGGGATTTGAGAGCATCATTTCACTACATGAAAGGAGGTTCCACAGAGGAAGGAAAGAGGCTGTTCTCAGTGGTGACAGATGGCAGAACAAGGAGCAATGGGCTCAAGTTACAGTGGGGGAGGTCCAGGTTGGATATTAGGAAAAGCTATTTCCCTAGGAGGGTGGGGAAGCGCTGGGATGGGTTCCCTAGGGAGGGGGTGGAATCTCCATCTCTAGAAGCTTTTAAGTCCCGGCTTGACAAAGCCCTGGCTGGGATGATTGAGTTGGGACTGGTCCTGCATTGGACCGTGGGTTGGACTTGGTGACCTCCTGAGGTCTCTTCCAGCCGTAGGATCCTATGTTTCTAAGTGTTAGGAAAAAGACAGATGCGCTGACCCAGAAAGAGGTTAATTATTTGTCCAAGGTCACTGACCGACCAGGCAATAGAATCCAAGATTCTGCCCTGCAGTCTGCTAAGCTAACACGCCACAGTAAACACTCTCCAGAATTTTAATACAGACAGAGGTAATGGAGACTTGATAGCTGCAAGCCCTGTAGCATTATACTGAGTTCTTAAGTTCTGTAATTAATCGAGTATCTTTTGCAGACGTCTGTAAGGGGCGCTTCCCAACACACCAGGGTTATACATCTCTTAGAAGAGCTTTTGTTTTTAACACGAGATGGGTCTGTTAAGCTGTTAGTGTCTCTTCTACAGTAAAGATAACTGAGCTGTTCAGATGACAGTATATTAAAGTTCACAATTAATTTAGATAACACCAGATGAGCGTTTTTTTAAAGAAAAATCTAGAGAGTAATACTTAGAAATCTACAGGCATTAGGGAGAGACGTATTCTCTCTTACATGATGTAAAATCAAGTCTTTTTTATATGATTCAATTATAGATTGATGGGAAGACTCAAAACCATGGATTAATGATCTTTTCTTAAGAGAAAGCTACCCAGCATAAAAAGAGAGCTACAACAGGAAGAATTACTGCTCCCTAAACCCCGATTAAGGTTTAGCATGTTACATTCAAAACAATGTAATGAGGATAAAGGAAACAGCATGATATGGTAAATTATCCTTCTCGAAACATGGCATAGAGAGGGGAAGAGAAACCTCCAGGTGCACACGGCCAATTTAAAGCAAACAGGCCAGATAGGATCCCAGTTTTGTGTGTGGATGGGGGAGATTGTGATAGAGTCCAGGAACATTCTGAACACTCTGAATCAGTTTTACAAACCCAAGGCCAGATCTTCAGCTGCTGTCGGTATCACTGTATTGGTGTCAATGTGCATATGCAGATTTACACCAGCTGAGCCTTTATGCGCCCCTCCCTCCTTGCTTTTCCAGGAGGAGATGTGGATTGGCTCAGAAAAGGTTCCAACTCCATTCACAGGAAGAGCCTCCTCAGAGCGTATTTGTTCTTAGTGCACCTTACAAATCACAGAGGAGGGAAAACTTGACAGCTTGTGACAAGGTGGCTGCCCCGCACTGGAATGAAAAGGGTTAAAACAGGCCTGGGAAACAGCTAGCAGTAAACTTGTGGCAGCCAATCAGAGCCCAGCAGGACTGTATAAACAGATGGCCAGCCAGGAGGAGCACACTCTCGCTCCAGCTCTGGAGGGAGAGGACCTAGCTACCTGCTAGCACAGGGTACCTTGAGCAGAGCAGTGTTGGGGGAAGGCGGGGTGAGCCAGGGGAGCTCAGGCCTGAATAAACCCCAGGCTGAGGCCCAGAGACAGGCACAGGGGAGTACTAGGGCTGCAGAGGAGCAGCCAGGGCAGGAGAAGGAAGGAGGGCCACCCCCTTGCCAGTGATGAGTGGCCATTTCAGATGCAATTTGAAGCAAGGGCTAAATGACAACTGGCAGCGGGTCACTGAGGCAGGGTGAGTACAGGGAGCAGGGGTATCCTGGGCGAGGAGGACTCCAGGGTGTGGTGCACTGCCATGGGGCAGTACCCAGAGGAAAGGGTGTAGCAGTCAGGGGGGACATGGGTCCTGATGACTGGGGGAGAATGGACAAAAAGGGTAATAGCAGGCAAGACACCGCCAGGAGGGGGAGCTCTGAGGCTGGACTGAGCTAATCCCCGGAGTGACCAGCAGGCGGCGCCATGGTGCCCCCGATTTTAGCACAGCGAAGACGCAGCTTCGGCGTGTCAGTCGGTCACCGGGCCCTGACACTTCAGCAATGGGCTTGTCCAGAAGAACAGGTGACTTTTCACAAGCCGCCAAAAAGCTGAAAATGAGTCCCCTAAGCGACAGGTGACACGGAAGTGAACAGAGACATTCAGAGATAGCAGGCTCGTTTTGCGAAGGATTTCACAAGCACTCACATTCTCAGGGCTTGGTTTTGAATTCAGGCACAGCTGGGGGTACAGGCCACCGGGCAGAATTCACTGCTCCTCGATCAGCCCCGGCCGGCAAGGTGGGTCAGACACCCCCCTAGGATTCACAATGCTTTCCCTGCTGCCTCTTCCTTCAGAGAGATACTAATTATCTGCTGGCCTATCTTATCCCACCAACTTCTAGCCCAGGCACCCCAACACAGGCTCAGCTATTCCAAAGAGGAAGGGAGCTGAAACAAGGGTCCAACCATTTCTCTACACACCTGACAGGGAAAAGAGTATAGAGTTAGCCCCCGCTTCTGTGCCCAGACGCATGGTCCAAGTACCCATGCAGAGGGTGGACTCGGCGGGAGATGACGTGTCCTACAAATAGATTCTTTTATAAACAGAAACCAGTTTGTGATTTAACAAATATTTCCAGAGAAGGTGTCTGACTTCCTCAAAACTTGTCACATTTTGATGAGAAAACCAAACCGCAAGAGCTGACCCTGCCTAGTAAAGGAAAATTCTATTTTTTTTCTTCTGTGCTTTTTATTAAAACAAAAGTCAATATTTTCACAAAACAAAACCTACATCCAGCAGCTAGTAGAGCACTGTGCTGCCATGTGGGAGATTGCCCAGCTACATAATTCCTCTGTAAACTTGAGCAAGTCACTTACGGCTTATCTATCCCAAAGTTGTCATTCTACGGGCATGAAACCCACGGCGCCTCCTGCTGCGTGTACTGTTACACTGTGGTAAGTGTGCTTAGCCAGGCCAGCTTGTTCTGTGATGAGGAATAAACTATTGTGATGGACTTGCTAACTAGGAAGCTACCATAGCCATCAATCCTCTTCTCACCTGGTGGAAATGCAGGCACATCCTCTTCCCCTAGCTATTTAGAGGGAAGGGGGCAGAAACTTCAAGGTATCCATGCTCTGGGGGAGCAGCAGAGAAGCTGAATGCGGGGGAAATGGAAGGAGAACTGCTCAGAGCTCAGATCAACTGTGAACAGGCCCTTGGTGAACATGGCCACTGGGTTCAGAGCCGTGCAGAACCAGCAGGGAGCCCATGAAGAGGGCTGGAAACACGCGAGTTCCTGTTTGCCTCTCACAAGGACCCAGCTGGAGACGACACCCCAGACGCTGACTCTGAAGCCGTCTGATCCCTCAGAGGCCCAGACAGGAACTGCTATTGTTTACTTTAAATGGCAACCCTACATATCAGTACCCAAGCTATCTGCAGCTTTCCCCTTTCTCCCCCACCCCTCCCCCCACCCCAGCAAAATCATAGAATCATAGAACTGGAAGGGACCTCGAGATCTTCAAGTCCAGTTTCCTGCCCTCATGGCTGGACCAAGCACCATTTAGCTCATCTCTGACAGGTGTGTCTGCCTAACCTGCTCTTAAATATCTCCAGTGATGGAGATCCCACAACCCCCCACCCCCCACCCCGCCCCGCTCCCCGCCGCTCCCCCAGGTAATTTATTCCAGTGTTTGACTACCCTGACAGTTAGGAAGTTTTTCTTAATGTCCAACCTCAACCTCCCTTGCTGCAATTTAAGCCCATTGCTTCTTTTCCTATCCTCAGAGGCCAAGGAGAACAATTTTTCTCCCTCCTCCTTATAACACCCCTTTAGATACTCAAAAACCACTATCATGTCTCCTCTCAATCTTTTCTTTTCCAAACTAAACAAGCTCAGTTCTTTCAGTCTTCCTTCATAGCTCATGCTTTCTAAACCTTTATTCATTTTTGTTGGTGTTTTCTGGACCTTCTCCAATTTCTCCACATCTTTCTTGAAATGTGGTACCCAGAACTGGACACAATACTCCAACTGAGGCCTAATCAGTGCAGAGTAGCGCGGAAGAATGATTTCTCATGTCCTGCTCACAACATTCCTGTTTGCTTTTTTTGCAACAGCGTCACACTGTTGACTCATGTTTAGTTTGTGGTCCAGTATGACCCCTAATTTCTCTAATTTGTCCAGATCATTTTGAATGTTGACCCTATCCTCCAACGCACTTGCAACCCCTCCCAGCTTCGTATCATCTGCAAACTTAATAAGTGTACTCTCTATGCCAATATCTAAAATATCACTTCCCTTTGCCGAACCTTTGAATCATTATTGGGACCCAGCATGGCTAGAGCCCACGGAGCCTGAAGAGGCTTCAGCCCTTGCCTTGGAGACGTGGTGTACTCGGTGATTTACTAGTACCTTAGAGGTCTGGTGTACCACATGCTGAGCCGCTGGAAGGATTACTCTAATCAGTCCAAAGTGTCTTTATACTGACATCACTGCACCCACAGTGGTGGCGCTGAGAGCATTTTATGGGTAAAATAGTCACTTTAAAGGAGTTATCGTGTACAGAACATAAGAACGGCCAGACTGGGTCAGACCAATGGTCCATCTAGCCCAGTGTCCTGTCTGCCGACAGTGGCCAATGCCGGATGCTCCAGAGGGAGGGAACAGAACAGGTAAGAATGAAGTGATCCCTTCCCTATCCCCCATTCCCAGCCCCTGAGAGAGGCTCCGGACACCATTCCTACCCAGCCTGGCTAATAAGGATTGATGAACCTGTCCTCCATGAATTTGTCTAGTTCTTTTTTAGAACTCTCTATGGCAGCTCAAAGGCAGGGGGCTGCAGGCGTTTGGTGGAGGGCAGGTAGACAGGCAGTTGGGTGCGCAGGTTCCTGCTCCCTGAACAGGCTGTCGGAGACAGCTGCCGGAAATTAAGTCAGGTGGGCACCTGGGACTCACTAAGATTTGGCCTGGAGCAACAAACCAGTGGGACATCTGCAGCCAGTTATGGCCTGCTGGTCCCTTATGAAAAGTTTCCCTTCAGGAAAGAGGGGGAAGGGGAGGCCTGCTGGTCCCTTATGAAAAGTTTCCCCTCAGGCAAGAGGGGGAAGGGGATAGGGATAGGGATGGGGATGGGGATAGGGATAGGGATAGGGATGGACTGGTGTGAAGGAGGAAGCACAGAGTGAGGCAAGCAGAAGAGGTTTTTCCCAAGACTCCAGGGAGAAGGTATTGCAGGAGTGGTTGTGGAAGTGGTCCAGGGAGAGGCTGTTATGTGGGGGGATAAGGGCAAGAACCCCACAGGTAGCTGCTATCTAGGGCCCTAGGCTGGAACCTGGAGTAAGTGGGCAGGACCAGGTTCCCCCAACCCTCCCCATGCCCTGTGGGCTGCCATGGGGGAAACACGAGGAGTAACAGTTAATCTGAACTAAGGACTTAGTTCAGATTAACTTTAAACTGCTGTGTGTAGCCGTGGGTAGTTCGTTCGAACTAAGGGGGATTTAAAAATGGCAGCCAGACAGGAACATGCAAATGAAGCCCAGGATATTTAAATCCCGGGCTTCGTTTGCAACTCTGGTTGCCTGATTTGCCTACCTAGCTCGAATTAATGAGCTAGTGTAGACATACCCCAAGAGAGGGTCACTGCAAGCCTCTGAAGTGTCTTAAAATTTGCCAGGAAGTGCTGAACCCAGGGGGTGCTACCAGAGCTCCACCACACCTGTTAACGTACTGGCCTTCACAATCTCCTCTGGCAAGGAGTTCCACAGGGTGACAGTGTGTTGGGCAAAGAAATACTTCCTTTTATTTGTTTTGTTTGAAGTTATATGTAGACCAGGCCTCAGTCTTTCTGTGCTTCAGTTCCCCCACGAGGATAACAGAACAGGTCTATTTCACTGAGATGCTACCAGGATTAATAAAACCAAGATTATAAGATTCTCCTCTACTACGGTAGTGATGGGCAACCTAGGCTAGTGAGTGGCCTGCATGAGGTTCCCTCCTTCATCTCAGTGGGCTGCGAGCTTCTCATAAGAAGACCATCTTCCAAAATAGGGTAGTTTTGCTAACTGTGCTTGCATACCTAGAATTTGATGACTGAACCGTAGCAGCGCTTTGATTGGCTGCAGAAGGAGCGCCCGGCTCTCCCAAAGTTGTGTGCAATCAGCACACACCTCACTTTACGTATTCCTGCTTTGCCTGCTTGTAGCTAGTAATATCAGTAGGGGGAAAAAAACCTACATGGATGTTAAACAGCAGAATCTGGCAACCCTTCTCACGGGCAACAGGAAATAAACCATCTCGTGAGCCACACACAGAACCCCGATGAGCCACAGGCTGCCCACCACTGTACGATGGCCACGATAGCTAGGTAAGTGCCATAAACAGACAGATCATTTACCCCTAAGATGAATATTTTTGTCGCGTACAGTCCAACCAGTGCTGCTCAATATGCAATAACAGTGGCCAAGCACATTGTGTGAGAGGGTATTGTTTACCTCTTTGTTCAGGAAGAAAGAACTATCTAGGTCATTTATTACAGGGGAGAGGAGGGTATGAGAATGCAGACACATAGCTCAGATGCCTCGCAGGGAAGCTTGCTATGAAAATGAAGGGAATAAATAAGAGAAGAATAGCTTCCGAGGAGGTGAGATTTTTATGCAGTGCACCTCTTGAAGGATTTCAGTGAGGGGAGGATATGGGGGAGAGAGGGATGGAATAAAAGTCAATGTTCCAAGAGCTCCAGTATGTAGACACCGGAATCTAATTCACACATCTTAGTTGACTGTCCTTTCAGTTCAGAAGTGTGGAAAATGACATCTAGAGACGAGAGAACTCGGAGGGGGGGTTATTTTTAAAACCTGCCACAGAGGGTGCATGGACTCTGTCCTCGGCTTGGAAATGGGAACTAGCAAGGAAAATAAGGAGCATATGGCAGATTTTCGCACTCAACATTTCATGTCTGGTCTGCTATACTTAGTAATGAAAGTGAAAGCGGATTCCATTGGGGGGAAAAAAACTTCATTCTATTTTCTTCACACAAAAAAAAGAGAGAGAAAGATATTTTTTTCTCTGAAGAAGAAGCCTTTACTACTACAGAACAGAGAAGGAGAAAATGAATAAAGGAGGTGTTATTTACTCCTTCTCATAACACATGGACGAGGGTGGGGGTCACCAAATGGAATCAATAGACAGCAGGTTTACAAAACAAACAAAAGGGAGCATTTCTACATAGAACATACAGTCAACCTGTGGAACTCCTTGCCAAAGGAACAGAATGGGTTAAAAAAGAACAGGATTAACTCACAATAGATAGGTCCATCAATGGCTATTAGCCAGGTTGGGCAGGGATGGTGTCCGTAGCCTCTGTCTGTCAGAGCTGGGAATAGATGACAGAGGATGGACCGCTTGATGATTCCCTCTTCTGTTCATTCCCTCTGGGGTACCTGGTATTAGCTACTATTTGAAGTCAGGACACTGGGCTCAATGGACCTTTAGTCTGACCCACTATGACCATTCTGATGTTCTTATCAATTAAAAGCCAATGCGGTATTTAAGCTCATAATTAAGGTAACATAGAAACAGAAGGATTGGTTCAATTCGCATATTGAACAGGTTTCGTGTCTCTTAGCTATGTAATACAACATGGAACAGGGGCCTTACTTGGTGCTGATAAGTATAGGGTTAATTCTAGTGTCATTCGAAGGTGCTGAGGGGGAGCCAGATCTCACACTGTTGGGCTGTGACTAGACTGCAGGTTTTTTTTGAAAAAAGTAGCCTTTTTTTCGAAAAAACGTCACCTGCGTCTAGACTACAGCCGCGTTTTCAAAATTAAACCGAAAGAACGCGGCTTTTCTTTCGACGGCGGTACTCCTCATTTCACGAGGAAGAACGCCTTTTTTCAAAAGTGCTCTTTCGAAAAAAGGTGTTCTTGAATGCAAACAGGGCTTTTTCGAAAGAGAGCATCCAGACTGCCTGCGTGCTGAATGTAGTCTAGATGCTCTTTTTCGAAAGAAGCTTTTTCGAAAGTATCTTTCGAAAAAGCCTCTTTCGAAAGAGGCTTGCAGTCTACACGTAGCGCCTGGGTGGGTGTGGGGGCCAACTTCCTATTTCTTTTCTGTCTGGCTTTATTATACTTTTCCTTTCTTGTTACAGCCTTCATCCCCTAAGGAAAAGACCTTCCTGACTGCCACTGGGTTTTTCATTCTGGGTCACCCTAAGGTTAGTTCCAACTACGGATGTGAATGGCTCCTCGGAGGGCTGTCCCGGCATGGGTTGGGAGCTGGCAGCAGCCACAGCCCCAATGCTGGGGGCAGGAGCCTGTGGATTCTGCAGCCTCATCCCCGAGGACACTTTTGTCGACAAAACCCTGTAGCCTAGACACACCCTGTGAGAGCCGTGTGCTCTCTCTGCAGCCAGTCAGCATGCTGCTACACTTCAATGGGCACCCCCTGCAAGTTCGAGGTACACCAGAGCCCTTAGCAAAACTACCCTAGCCCGGGAGACTCTGTTGCTTATGACCATCTGGTGGCCCACTGAGCTGGAGGAGGGCCACCCATGCAGCCCACTCACTAGCCTAGCTTGCCCCTCCTGACTCCAGATGTTCAGTCCCATGACCTGCCCACTAGACTGCCCAACCTCAGTGCAACACAGTAGCTAAGCTGTGTGATGTAGTACATTGTACTGATGTTAGCTAGCATTGAATGACAGTGGGGATAACTTATTGCACCCCAGGCAATGGCAGCTTCTCTAGGTGAAAGATGAGGTTCCCCTGGTATTGGTGACCCCGCAGTTGAAGGCCATATTATGCACTCATCCCAGGAACGGGTGGCCCATTCCAGATCACTGGCCCAGAAATGTGAAGATAGAAAGAATAGAGGGGCATCAGCTCTGGCTCTTTCCCATTGCCTAAATATCTGTATTTCTTCCCTGCCCCTAATTCTATTCGTTGATTTGTGTGGCGCTTCCCATCAAAGCAAGTTGCTAGAAAACTCCATCCACAGAAGGGCAAGAGAGATTTTTCGAAGGCAAAAGTCTCTGTGAAATGCTAACAGCCAGTGGGAGACAGGAACTGTTATTGATTGGCGTCCTTGTTTGAAAATTAAGGGTCTTTGGTTAAATCAAAGTTTCTCTCTCTCTCTAATAAGATGACAGCCTAGACCACTCGACTGACTGCTGAGACACCGACTCCTCGCTAGCTTTAGATTACTCAAGTGCTCAGAATTTAATCTCCAATGGCTGTTATTGGATTCTGCTAGAACTGGCTGTCTGATGGGCACAAGTAATAGAAACTAGCCCCAGTAGGCCAGCGCCGTCTCTAAGCTCTTGGAGTTTCAAAAGCAGCCGCCATGCGCAATGATGCCGGCTCTTTCAATCTGGCAGGATGCTAAGTCAATAAATAAATGCATCACAGAGTCTACCCGCCTCTCTGCCCGAACGAGGGCCGCTCAGAGAGAGCCGGTTTGGGAATGAGCATCAAGGGCAGCCCGTGTGAAGTGAATGGATGTGATAGAACATGATCATGTCTGGGCAGGAAGGGGCTCCCACGTGTACATGAGGAGGAGGAGTCAGCTGTAAGTCTGGGCTATGCAGGGGAGTGTGCACATCTATTCTATACTTTAGAAAGTTGCTCTGTCTGTGTATCCATCCATCCGTCCGTTTGTCCAAGAAGTCCTCCTAAACTGTAAGAACTTAGACCACTAAAAATGGTAGGCAGCTTCCTCTTATCGTAACTTAAAGCAAGGTCAGGGGTTGGTTGTGCTAGGACAATGGGATGTGCCTGGAATGTGATTGTTATAAAATGGAAAGGGAGAGGTCTGGTAGGAGGGCTAGTTAGACTGTAGAATGACCACAGGAGGGCAGCAAGAGGCTAGGGATAGGTACTGGGCAGCTATAACTCCCTTGGGCCAGCAGGGGCAAGGGTGGAGAAAGGGACAGTTATCTACAATAATTCAGAGAGTTTCTCTGTTGGTGTATTTGTGGGTCTGTTGGTCTGTCCCGCAGTTAGGGGACTTGTGCACCTCCCCCCGGGCTGTGCCCGTGATAGCTGCAGTGTCCATAGGCAGGTGCTTCTCCCATGGCCCCAAGTTGCTGATTTGAGTTAAGGATGCTGGGTAAATCTTCTAGTACATGTACACTAGAGAAGCGTACTATCCAAATCAACAATCCCCAATGCCTGCGTATTTGCACACCCGCAATTCCAGCACCCGTTCCCATCCCCAGGTATTCCTTTCCCTGTGCCTGCACATCCTACACACAGGGACTGAAAGATTCTCACGTTTCCCAGCAGTTGGCTGGACACAGATTTCCTCTCAACTAGAAAGACGACACTGATCAGTTTGTTCTTCACATTTCAAATGCTTTACAAAAAACAGCTTGGGAGAACACAGGTGGCCTCCCTTCCTTTGAACTTGAAGCATAGGGGGAGAGAGAGAGTGAAAGAGGGAGACTTTGGATGTTTATTCCTCCAGCTTTGGACAGCATCTGTTGTAATCGCATTACTGTGTTTAGAGGGCTCTCTTACCTCTCCACCCACAAACCCCTTGGCACACACACAGCTATCGCTTGCAAGCACCAGGAAGCAATGGCATGAAAAAAGATCCCTCAAGATGTGTGTAAACTCATGGCAACACAGTGCAATTTTCCAAAGTACACACACGGTTCGGATGGGTAAATGTTTTCTAGTCTCTATCGCAGGGGCATGTCATTTACACAACACTGTCAATCACTGGTCTTGCGGCCGGGGAAGCAGTGTCAACGCATGCTTAATGTCAGATTTACACACATTTCTATTTGTCGGTAAATGGCTACATTACATACATTGTGTCAGTTGATTTTTACCATCTGACTTTGCCCACAATTGCACAGGGGCTGTGCAACCAAGTGCAGCAGATGTGTATTGACGCAGATCACTAGTTTACAGCCACATCCCGCGTTCAGGAGCAACATCTGTCCACTAATGATCTCCTAGTCACCCACCTTCCTAGCTCTGCCCTCTGATCCTCCTGCATGCACCAATGGTTCAGATCTCCCTACCTTACCCCCGGCTGGAGGGGGCATATTAGCACTAACAAGACTCCCGCTAAAGCCGCAGAGAAATTTGCAGCTGAAATTCCCAGTCCCTCTGCCAAAAGGTAGATTTGGTGACACACAAAAACTGTTCATGTGGGTTTTGCCAATTGGACAGAACGGGGGGGGGGGGGGGGGGGGATCCCCAAAGTCTCAAGTTTTGTTTTAAAATTTTTTGAATCTAAACGTTTCAACTTTGGGAAGGTCAAAATGATTTTGTTGCAAACTTTCCTATCATTTAATTTTTAAAATGCAAACTCTTTTACAAATCCACTTGGAATCTCAAAAACAATGGTTTCCTTCTGGGCCGAATGAAACGTATCACTCGACCTGAAATGTTTTTATTTTGAAAAGTTGCTGAAAATTCAGAAAAAAGATCCGTTTCCCCCCGGTATTTTGCAGAACTGCCAATGCCCTGAAAAATCCGTTGCTCGGACAGCTCTAGCAATAGCTACCAAGTGAGGGGAGTGAAGGAAGATTTGCCTCCCAGGATCTGTCTTCCCAGCACCCTGCCCTGCTGCTCAGGGTGGGTCCCGGCAAATGGGACTGTTCCAGATTTCACATTTCTGTTATGGAGAAAGAGACTAAAGAAGGTTGGGCATGTTGAGATGTTTGGTCTAAGGCCTTAGAAGCCAGTTGACTGCCACCCCTACACATCAACCCACGGATTGATGGACACACTGCCTCCTCACCCCTACAGGTTTGCATCAAATGCCAATGCCACGCCTGCTTTGGGGGCAGGGTGGCACCACATACGTAGCTGTGTGCTGTGATGTCAGTATCTCTTGCCTGTACCCTGGCCTGCTGGGGGGAGTTGGACAAGTCACATCAACTCCCTGAGCCTCCGTTCCCCTCTCTGTAAGAGGAGGATAATGACACTGACTTCCTTCGTGCAGTGGTTTGAGATCTATTGATGACAAGTGCAACCTAAGAGCAAGGGGTTGTCGCTCCTCTCAGAGAGCAGAATGAACCCGCTGCTGCTAGCTAAGGGGGATTTCCTTTAGCTGAAGTAGCTCAGGTCGGTGGGGAGAAAGGGGTTGGCACAAGGGTGAGGGATCTAGGCGCTGCCTCTCGCACTAGGGTGTGACTCTGTTTGGAGTCAGCGAGTGGAGAGCGCTCGTCAGTGAAACGGGAGAGTGTCATCTAGCCAGGACCACGACAACAGGGGAGAAATCCTGACTCCCCGAGTACAAACGCTGTTATGGAGGCAGCACGAAGCGGCTGGTGCCCCCACAGTACATGGCAAGGGAACATGGACACGATATGCCAGGCTCCCATTGGAGCAGGCTGCAGCTCAGACCGTATTGCCTGGATTTCCCTGGGTAGTGGCATTACGGACACTCTCTTCTTTGCTAACCACAATGCTCAGCAGCCCTCCCATGGAAACATTGATTATTTGCATTCGGGTGGCACCTTGGAGTTATGGATCAGGACTCCCTTGTGCTAAGCACTGTACACACCAAACAAAAAGGTGGGTCCCTGCCTTGAAGAGTGTGTAACCCAAGCCAGCTCTTGCAGGCCATCCAGGGGCATGATGCTTCTGCAGCTAAAGGAAATGTTTGCTAAAGGAAACGTTTGTTGACATGAAGGTGACTGTTTCATCCCAAGTCGAAATGCTACAAAGCCAGGCGTGCATTGGACTCTGGTTAGCTGGGCTTTTCATGCTCTAGCCACTGAATATTTGAAAGCCACAGAGGCAGCCTCCCTGTGGGAAATAATTACAAGATGCTCTGTAACATTTTGCAACTGTTACTTCTAATGCGTCTTATTGGTTTGGCTGCTGCCTTCCCTTCATTAACATGCACAACAGCACCTCCGATGGCTGGACTTAAGAGAGATGATCCTTTCAGTGGCGGCTTTTCGCTTCCTAGCTGAGCAGAGACTTCTCCATGTAATTAACTTCTTCATCTCATGTCTTTGCCTTGCTCCACTAGAGATGAGACAGCTGCAGCGACCTCTCTGGGCAGAGCCCTGGATTTCACAGGAGCTAGGGTTCCATGATACCAAGGACCCTCCACCAAAGCTGAATATAGATGTGGAAGGATGCTGAACTGCTCCAAAGAGCAGAGCCATCTTTATCCAAATGCAGCTGGGTAGGGCACCTGAAAAACTGGGGCACCACTGGGTCTTAGCGTCCACCTACCCACCTCTTCCTGTCCCTGGTCTGTGGCTCTGCTTCCTCCAGAGAAGATCTAGTTAACTTAAAAGTGAAAAGTCCTGCCAGACCGATTAGCAGAACATTGAACCTGTGAAAGAGCCACACAAGTGGGAAGGAAGCCGTTCAACAGGCATTTGCCAACCCCAGGTACAAACTGTCAGTTACTGAATTTACTGAGAGTCGACAGGACCTTCGTTTTTAAACACATTACTGTGCTGCTGAAGATTATATAATCACCTCTGTAAAAAATCGTTCTCCCCCTCCCCCCTCTGCCCCGGCTGCCTTCAGGCATGGGAGCACCAATCTAATAGAACTGCGTAGGGCTCTGTAAATCCTAAGGATGTCCCTGCCAGTTTGGCACTAAGGGGTGTCCAATTCAATGTTAATTTGCCACTTCCAGGGCTCAGTGTTGCCGACACACTGCAGGGTAGCCAAGGAGGAAATCTTTGTGTGTGTTGAATTCACCAACACTCTCTCTGTCTTTCTCTCTCTCTGCTGCTGTTCTGCTTCCTAGCTCTTACTTCACTGTATACAATGTCTTCAGACAGATGTCCTTTGCCAAATCCCCATCTGAATTCTTCCTCCCTACCACATTTTACAGCCTCTATCTTTCTCCTCCCTCTGGTCATTTTAAAATAAGGTCTGAACTTCTTGCTATAAATTACACAACTGTTGGAGAAAAATCTACTCTCTGCTCAGCAGGAAAAGAGCTACTCCTTGAGAGAACACTGGAGGCTGGAACCGTGAAACTTTCCACCGACAAAGCTCCGATGGAAAAGTCCTATAGATTTGAAGAGAAAACCATTAACTTCCTGTATGTCTTTTGAACCTTTTTACTGAATTTAATAGAGATTTCTATTTTGCTACAGAACAGCTCGAGAAATGGGGACATCCTTTATTAAATTCTACAGGATTTTGGAATAATTTCCATAGACCTCTGTTATGCAGCTTCAGAGCCCTATAAACTTAACCCCTGTTGAGGTTCTCAAGGACTTTTCTGTAAGGGACAAATGAATGCTGACATCTGTTAGCAGCAAAATGCGTAATGCGCAGGAAAGAACGATCTTGCACATCACTAATGTACTCAGAATGGCTGAAAGATGTCTTGAGCATGTAGCTTAATGGGAAAAATACGTTAAATTGGTGTCATACAGCTGCATTAGTGCAATTGAGTCGCAACACGTTTTTCATACACTGTGTCGTTAATACAAGCAAGGCTTTAGAGACAGCACTTGTAACCCTCGTGATCCCAGGCTGGAGCTTTCTTGTATCAGAAAGGAAAAACTAAGAATGATCCAAATCGCCACGGGGGTGGGGCTGGAGAAAGAAAGCTTAAAGCACAGAGCTAGGGGTATATCTGTTTAAAGCACAGAGCTAGGGGTATATCTGTTTGCATTCCTTTCTCCTGATGGGGGTACGGTAAAACATTAAAATGCCTTGCTTGTTGCACTGTAGTTCGGGGAATGGAGCAGGAGCTACACTTTCCTTTAGCACACGTTGCTGGAGAAAACGCACCTGACTGATTTCCCTGGAGGCTCCCATTGCTCATCCACAGAACAGGTACAGGATAAGCAGGGAAAAGGCAAGATTTCCCATCTCATGCTGACCCAACAACATGCTTTAGCCTGACTTAGGAGATCACAGGAGAACAGTTTAGTCTCAGTTTTCCATTTGGCATTTGACTCCAGTGCCAAGGAGGCACCCAATGCCTGTCAAATTGTGTCAGAATTTTACTACAACATGGATCCCTGTTCTTTAGGAACTGGCATTTCCACAGCTCAATGCAGAGAGGCCAGCAGCAATCTTAGACAATGGCTTTTTAAAGCAGGATCTATTGTATTATAGCAACAGGAGGAAGTAGAAATCCCACATTTCCCCCTCCATGCATTTTCCTTCCAAAAAGACAATTTTGGAGTTGAGCAGAACGTGGCATTAACATTTTACCGCCTGCCAAATGTGTGCACAGCTCTATCTCTATAGAGAGAGGTAAATATGTAAAGGATAAATCTTTTTGCCAGTTAATGCGCAGAAGGACACCTGACGTGAGCTCACAGCATGCAGAGAGAAGCTGGAAATTGCTACAACGATGCATTGCAGAGTTCCACATAAACAGAAGTCCATAATGGACGGATGCAGACGGTAAAACGGAGGAAGAGGTTAGACAGGCCAGCCGAAGATGGAATGAAGAAATCAACCTAGCCAAGTTCCTTTTCAAGTCAAGTCCCCATCAGCATCGCTGGGCGGAAGCCTCACTTGAGTATGATTTTTTGTTGTCTTGTGGTCTCAGTTACCCATTAGCATCACTAATGCCAGCAGATCATTAAAGAGACATACAGGATACAGTCTGGGGCCTACCAAAGATGCACCATGTTCCTTTAACAAAAAACAGAACTATGTAGCACTTTAAAGACTAACAAGATGGTTTATTAGGTGATGAGCTTTCGTGGGCCAGACCCACTTCCTCAGATCAAATAGTGGAAGAAAATTGGCATGACCATATATACCAAAGGATACACTCAAAACAATGAACACATCTAAAAAGGACAAATCAAATTTCAGAACAGACGGGGGATGGGGGGGGGGAGGTAAATGTCTGTGAGCTAATGATATTAGAGGTGATAATTGGGGAAGCTATCTTTGTAATGGGTAAGATAATTAACGTCTTTGTTTAGACCAAGGTGTAAAGTGTCGAATTTAAGCATGGATGACAGTTCAGAGGATTCTCTTTCAGGGTCTTAAAGGATTCCTTTAAAGCAGATTGCAGCATATGCTACTGTACATAAGAAAGCCTCATATCCTATGGTTGAAAACAGAGAGAAATGAGGGTGGCTCATAGTTTACACACAGAGTGCTCAGAGAGAGATGCAGAGAGGTGTTTATGGAGGCCGAGGAAGGCCCATCTACGCAGACCCAAGGCCTGGGCTCTTAAAACTGATTTAACTGGACTCTGAATGACTATTTAAATACACACACACACACACACACACACCACTGTAATGGCAGCTGTGGTGCACCTGCCTCACCATCTCACAACCGTGGGGTAATTAGCAACCAGGCACCAAGGGGCATTTTCCCCAGGTGGTTGTTTACACAAATCCAACTTTAGGTACCCAACTGTTATCTAGGCAGGAAGGGAAAACAGGGGTGGGGAACCTAACGCACAGGGGCTAGATGCAGCTCCTGGCTTGCCTGGATCTGGCCCCCGAGACGCCTCTCCCCCCACCAGCATTGGGGAGTCCGCGCTGGCGCTCCAGCCCCCCTGCCACCCTACTTGGAGCACACAAAATATACTAGTCCCCCTGGTCTCTGGTGTGCAAGGGGAATGTGGGGACTCGAGATCCTCATCAGTGAGGGTTTGGGTTGTTTGCTTTTTTTATTTTTGCTTCTCCCTTGTGTGCGGCCACCAACTGATTTTTCTGTGGGTCAGTGGCCCCTGATCCAAAAAAGTTTCCCCACCATTGCAGCAAAGGTCATGGGAATCAATCTGGAATTGAACAGAAAACCTGAGTCTTGGAAAATTAAAAAAGAGGGCTACTCCCCACTGAGAATGAGTCATCATGGCAAGAAAAAAATATTAAAAATACGCTTGGGTTTGGGGATGTTTATATCCCGAATCTGAGAGCAAAGCATTTAAGTGGGTGCTGTCCTTGAAAACACTGGATCTCCTCTGGGACGTGAGCATGCTGGGCAGCTGTTCAGAGGCCACATGGCACTTGTGTTAGAAAAGGGAATTTAGCTAGTTCAAAAGTGCAAAGACAGAGGTAACATCTTTGTGTTTATTTTCTGAGTAACTTGCCTGAGTTTGCTTTTCCTCCCCTCTCCAGCTTGGAATCCACAACATTTCTATTAAATACACTGTGTGTTTATTTTTATCCCAAGGAGGGCTCTGTGGTGCAAATGGTTTGGCACATGTGTGGCAAAGGGGACTGATAACTTGGGGGGTCCAGTTTCACTCCTTCAGAGGCAACAGACCAGATGGGAAAAATCCTGGTGTCTGGCACTTAAGAGTTTAGGGTTGACTGATCTGGGGAGACTAGGGCCTAGAAGGATTTCTGGTGTCATTCTGAAAGGAATCACGAGGCTGGTGAGAACTAGGGTGAGACCTTGTACTTTTAGGTGGCTTTGTTTAAAAACAAATAAAAGGAAGTACTTCTTCATCAATGCACAACCTGTGGAACTCCTTGCCAGTGGATATTGTGAAGGCCAAGACTATAACATGTTTCAAAGGAGAGCTACATGAATACATGGAGGATAGGTCCATCAATGGCTTTTAGACAGAATAGACAGAGGTGGTGTCCCTCGTCTCTGTTTGTCAGAAGTGGCAGGGGAGGGATCACTTGATGATTCCCTGGTCTGTTCACTCCCTCTTGGGTATCTGGCATTGGCCACTGTCAGAAGACAGGATACTGGCCTAGATGGACCTTTGGTCTGGCCCAATATGGCTGTTCTTACATACTGGCGTGAGGGCTCTCAGTGGTGGCAGCCGAGCATTAAAGCATCCTAAATTAAAGGGCCTTCTTACTAATCTGAGTGATCCCCAAAATGTCACCCCCTCTGATCGTTAGCGTATTACTTGCTAATGGACAAAGGGCCCAATCAGTCTTAGGCCATTTGTTTTATCTCTACCATGCTTCTCAGATCAACAGGCTGGTAACCGGGGATGGTGAGGTGGGGGGCAGGAATTCAAGGTTGGAAAATGAAACAAAGAACTTGGAGGGGAGAATGAACCTCGGCCCTGAATCTGAGCGAGGCACAGAATAAAGCCATGGCTGGGGAGCAGAATGGCCCACAATTCACAGGCCCAGGGGTGTCTGGGAAAGCTAGGCCACAGCATTCTCACAGCTCTCTCCTCGTCGAATCCTAGAACACTAGAATTGGAAGGGACCTCGCAAGGTCATTGAGTCCGGTCCCCTGCCCTCACGGCAGGACCAAGCACCATCTGACCATCCTTGACAGATGTCTGTCTCACCTGCTCTTAAATGTCCCCACTGATAGAAATTTCACAATCCTCCTAGGCAATTTATCCCAGTGTTTATCCACCCAGGCAGGAAGTTTTTCCTAATGTCCAACATAAATGTCCTTTGCTGCAGTTTAAGCCCTTTGCTTCTTGCCCTATCCTCAGAGGCCAAGGAGAACAATTTTTCTCCCTCCTCCTTCTGACGCCCTTTCAGACACCTGAAAACCGCTATCATGTCCTCTTTTAGTCTTCTCTTTTCCAAACTAAACAAGCCCAATTCTTTCAGTCTTCCTTCCTAGTTCCTCACTGATGTAAATACATAAGGTGTCATTATGAAAAACCTCTTCTGAGTCACTGGAACACAGCTGGTTTTCTGAGCGATCTACGTTGGCACACAAGGGAGCTGTGGCCCGCGGAGCCAATCTAATAGCGGCATCCCAGGGAAATGAGAGCCCAGGGACTGTCACATGAAAGGGTGCCCAAGGAAAGGCAGAGAGAGGGATGCGCCAGGTACAGCTAGTCCTGACCTGCAACAGATGGAGCCTTTACAAGGCTTCTGCATGAGCCTAGCTCTGCTCGTAATGAAAGTCTCATGGACTTCAGCAGCTCAGAGCCAGCACGATGTTAAGCTCTTCTCCAGATCCTACCCCACGGAGGAGCAATGGACCCACGCCATCTGCACATAAAGAGGCCCGCAGCTGGGTCCAAATAGCCGAGAAGCTGTACAAGCTAGACAGCCACGGATGCAGACCCCCCAGACCAATAGTTTGCAGTGAAGGATGGACCATTCGTCGGCCCCTACGGCCATGCTGCATCAGAGCCACAGTCCATCCACTCTGGTCTCCAATAGTGTCCTATACCGGATGTTTTGCAAGAAGATCTAAGAACTGTCTGTAGGCAGAGGTGGTGCCGTGCGAATGCTTTCTACTTAGCAAGGGAAAGAAATGTTCTACTCTGAAAAGTGGAGAATATCTAAGAGGATGAAAAGGCCGAAGGTTAATAAAAATGTACCTGTGTTTTGTTTTAAAGACACGCTCATTCCCTCCCCCAGCAGAAAGCCAAGCGTAGCCTATGAACCTCCTTCTGGCAGCCCGTGGAGCCGCCCTGAGTCTCTAGGAAGAGCAGTGTGCCGGGTGGACAGTAATTAACACTGAAATTTGCTCACCCGGTTCCTGAGTCGCTGACACCCGCCTTGCTGCCCAGCCCACCTGCTGTGTAGACCTAATCCCCTGAAGTAGATGTACCATTACACACAACAGAATCGCTAACACAGCAGGATGCGGTTGGATGGAGAGATCTAGCGGTGTGTTAATAACAGGCCTGAGGAAAGAACAACAAAAAAACAGACCTGATAGTTGTCAGGAGGAAAATTGCCTACAGAAACACAAACATTTTACACTCGTGCGCACCACGGTGTAGTCATCCAGTTACCACAGTGATGGATGTGTTTGAAATGATAGCGAGATATGCATGGGCAGGCAGAGAGATGCATAGCTGACAATTAGATACATGCCCAAAGGCCTAATGGATGGAATGCCGGACTGGAACTCAGGATAATCAGGTTTCTGCCACTGGTTTGGTGGGTGGCCTTTGGCCAGTTCCCTCCCCTCCCTGTGCCTCAGTTTACCCAGCTACAAAATGGGGTTGATGATACTGTCAAACTGTAGAAAACTCTTTGAGATTCATGGCTGAATAATGGTATAAGAGAGTTAGGATGAATAAAAATGAAAATTATTATTAATAATAATAATAATAATAATGTACAGCTGATTTCTAAATACGTGGCAGCATAGCTAGGCAATCGGATGCATTGCTATAGATACCATGATGCCAGCAGGTTCAAATCTGGTTGCAGCTGGTATTGAGAAGCCCCTGCTACATAAGGCCAAGAATAATATTAAGGGAAGTTGCTTGATCTCTTTCACTCTGACTGTTGCAATGGTAGAACCCTTATGGAAACAGACACATCTGCCAGGTCAGCTGAGCTCTTTCTGTCCCCATGTTCTTACACTGCACAAAACCTGGCCAACACCAATCACACATCAGAGTGTGTGAGGGGGAGGCATCGGGAAAACAAACCAAGTGCTCTTGGTCTTTCAAATGGCAAGCTCATTACGACCCCAAGTCCTAACAGCTTTTTGGACAGCATGTCAAATCAGTTGCCAGTATTAATGTTTTAGTCTCACCTCACCCAAGCTGACACATCACCAGCACAGAACCCGGGCGGCACAGGAAAATAGCAACATAAAGGGCTCTCAGAGAAACAGTGCTATTGTGCTGCTGGCATCTTAACAGGTGATGCCCACAAAAATTTCTCCCTTTCACCTACAGCCTGTGAGAAGCCCCAGGTGGATGGGAAGCAGAGGGGTGGGTAAGAGGCAAAGGGAAATCAATCCATTTCTTTTACCCAGTTAGCCTATTAACTGTGGTTTGTAACCCATCCTTTAAATCAGCTTCTGTACCTAATGTCTGGAAGATAGCTAATGTGATGCCAATATTTAGAGGGGGGAGTCTAGAGGTGATCCTGGCAATTACAGACTGGTAAGTCTAATGTCAGTACCAGGCAAATTAGTTAAGTGAGAGTAAAGAATAAAATTGTCAGACACATGGATGAACATAATTTGTTGGGGGAAAGTCAACATGGTTTCTGTAAAGGGAAATCATGCCTTACTAATCTGCTAGAGTTCTTTGAGGGAGTCAACAAGCATGTGGAAAAGGGGAATCCAGTAGATATAGTGTACCTAGTTTTCCAGAAAGCCCTTGAAAAGGACCCGCACCAAAGACTCTTAAGTAATGTAAGTTGTCATTGGATACGAGGGAAGGTCCTCTCATGGACTGATAATTGGGCAAAAGACAGGTAACAAAGGATAGGAATAAATAGTAAGATTTCAGAATGGAGCAAGATAACTAGTGGTTTACCCCAAGGATTTGTACTGGGACCAATCCTATTCAACCTATTTATAAATGATCTGGAGAAATGGGTAAACACTGAGGTGGAAAATTTGCAGATGGAGAGCTCAAGATAGTTAAGACCAAAGCAGACTGTGAAGAGCTTCAAAAAGATCTCACCAAACTAAGTGATTGGGCAACAAAATGGCAAATGAAATTTAATGTAGGTAAATGTAAAGTAATGCACATTGGAAAAAATAATCTTAACTGTGCATACAATATGATGGGGACTAATTTGGTTACAACTACTCAAGAGAGAGATCTTGGAATCATTGTTGGTAGTTATCTGAAAACATCCACTCAGTGTGCAACGGCAATCAAAAAAGCAAACAATGTTAGAAATCATTAAAAAGGGATAGAGAATAAGATAGAGAATATCATATTGCCTCTGTATAAAACCATGGTACTCCCACATCTTGAATACTGAGTACAGATGTGGTGGGCACATCTAAAAAAAGATATATTGGCATTGGAAAAGTTTCAGAAAAAGGCAACAAAAATGATTAGGGTTTGGAACGGGTCCCATATGAAAAGAGATTAAAAGGACTGGGACTTTCCACCTTAGAAAAGAGGAGACTAAGCAGGGATATGGCAGAGGTCTATAAAATTATGACTGGTGTAGAAAAAGTGAATAAGGAAAAGATATGTACTTGTTCCCATAACATAAGAACTAGGGGGTCATGAAATGAAATTAATAGGTAGAAGGCTCAAAACAAGCAAAAGAAAGTTTTTCATTATGCAGAGCACGGTCAGCCTGTGGAACTCCTTGCCAGAGGAGGTTGTGAAGACCAGGTTTTTAACAGGGTTTAAGAATAACCAGATACATTCCTGGAGATTAGACCCATCAATGGTTATTAGCCAGGATGGGTAGGAAGTCTAGCTTGAATATTAGGAAAAACTATTTCCCTAGGAGGGTGGTGAAGCACTGGGATGGGTTCTGTAGGGAGGGAATGGAATCTCCATCCCTAGAGATTTTTAAGTCTCAGCTCGACAAAGCCCTGTCTGGACTGATTGAGTTGGGATTGGTCCTGCCTTGAGCAGGGGGCTGGACTTGATGACCTCGTAAGGTTTCTTCCAGCTCTATGGTTCTATGATTTTATGAATGGTGCCCCTATCGTCTGTCAGAGGCTGGGAATGGATGATAGGAGAGGGATCACTTGATGATTCCCTGTTCTGTTCCCTCCCTTAGGGCTATTTGGCATTGGCCACTGTCGGCAGACAGGAATCTGGGCTAGATGGACCTTTGATCTCACCCAGTGTCACCTTTTGTCCGTTCTAGTGGCATTTTGACTGCTTGCAGAGAGAAAGGATGAATTTGCTCAATTGCCTTAGCTGTGAGAAAGCTGCAGAGGCTCAGGCACTAAGCTTCACAGCTCCCAGGTTCAGTTCCGTCTGTCAGCCATACACGCGCAGGGAGCAGTCCTCAGCCGCTCATTGAAATAGCTGTGGGGACAGTTTCTGAGCACTTTAAGCTAAGTTGTCTCAGTTGCCCAGTGCATAAGAGTTTGAACGGGGAAGGAGGGCAAGGGATTCAGGCAGGATCAAAGGTGAATTAGGAAAAAAAGCACAAGGGTGTGACACAGTTCTAGGAAGTCAGGCTTTCTATTAACACAGGGCAGGGGAACTGAACACAGACCCATTTCCATTTCAATCACAGACACACACTACCCTCTCGTCCTTGGGCACAATCCTCCTTGACGTCCTTGCAGATTCCTGCATAGAGATCAAGGGCCATTTGCGTCTAAGGATCCCTGGGTAAAACTCGGCAGTGAAGTCATTCTAGGTGGGGGAGAGAGAATTGGTTTCACAGCAAGAGGATTCCTCTGTGAACACCCCCTGTCCTTCATGTTACAGGATGCAACTCAACACGGGTTTGAGAATTGCTTCTCTTTCTCTCACAATCACTCAATGCAGACTTTTACCCAATGCTGTTCATTCTGTGGCTCTCAACCCAGCCACCCCCTATGGGCTTATGCTCCCCATGGTGCTCCAGAGAAGAAGGCATTCTACGAACCCAGTGTGAGGGCTTCCATCTTAACCACACCTCAGGGGCTGAATTGGGGGCCTCTGGTGATCTGTGAGAGTTTCTACAGCTTGAACAAAAGATCCAGGCTCTGAAACGGAGAACTTTAAATAGACACAGCGGGCACTGAAGGATTTTCATGGGCCAGTAGGCTATAGAAATCCTAGGTCACGGGTGGTGGGACTCAGAGGAAGGTCTGTGGGAGGATGCAGATTAAAAAGTCAAATGGCCAAATTACTCTATGTAGATCTGATTGTCAGATCAGCGCTTGAGCCCTCGTTAGACAAGGAAACTAGCGATCGTTTAAAAATCTGTCCATTACCATGTTTAAACATATTATAAATCCCTCCTGAGAACCTAGTGTAGACAGGGCATAACCCCGTCAAAACGATATGAGCTGGTTGGGATGAATCTTAAAGTAGCTGAGGTTTCACTGCTACCAGCTAAGGGGCCTTTCTCAATTCTTTGTGGAACATCTTAAGTGCTACAAAGGGCAGACTGCCTCGGGCAGGTTTTAAAAGCAACCACCAGATGTTCCAGCAAATCAGGCAGCATTGATGGCTAGGCAGAAGGTGAGGCTGCATACTTAGTGCCGTTTGCATTAATTACCTTGTGATAGCTAACCTGTTACAAAAGCCTCTCATTTTCACATTCCGGACAAGCTCCTTCCTCGACTCCAAATGCCCACAGCAAGGCCATGGCTGAAGCGTCTACTATCATTTGTAACCAGAGCTAGTCGCTGCTGTCCATGGGACCAGCTAGGACTGGGCCGTTATTTATTTATTTGTGTTAATGAATTCTTTGTGGGGAATCTTAAATGCTACAAAGGCCAAACTGCCTCGGGCGGGTTTTCAAAGCAACCACCAGACATTCCAGCAATTCATGCAGGATTGGCGGCTGGGCGTAAGGTGAGGCTGCATTAATGAAAGGCAAAGCTCCACTATTTCATTCACTGTTGCTCTTCTCAAGTGATAGTTTAACGGGAAAGTTCCGCCCAGGCTCAGGAAAGAGAAAGATTTCCTATTGGCTTGGGTTGCCGTTTTTTTAAAACTCGTTCTCCCCCACCCCAAGTGTTTGCAGGAAGAAACAGAGTGTCAGAATCGGTGATTTGCAGTCTATCCAAGCACAGCTGTTGATCACTTGGGAGAATGAACCTACCGTTTTATAAACTATTTATTAGCCCTGTCCTGTAGAGCAGCATCAATATGGCCATCGGTGAAGCAAGGCAGGAGCTATAAAAATACCATCTATCCAAAACAAGCTTCATAAAATCAAGCAGAGGCTGGGACTGCTAGGGATGGGATTGTGGCTTGACACATAAAGAGCCCCTCAATCTTTAAGATAGATCATTAAAATCCTCAAGCCCATTTGGTTCACCGAAGTCTAAATGAAAAGGGAAAAATAATGACACCTTTTCTTCTGGAGTAACAGCAGCTGGGGAGAGGGGAGGCTAGCCATGGTATTATTTGTTTCCACTGAGGTTAGATTGTTCTCACCACAAGCAGTACCACTTTTCCTTCTCCACGATGGCCCCAATACATAATCCCTATGCAAAGCAACCGCCCCCCCCCCCCAACTTTGTAGGCAATGGTTTGTTCTTTCTAACACACTGGTACATTTTGATCCACTAAGGGAGGCAGTCAAGAGGGCAATGGGGGAGAAGTCAGAATTAGAGTGATATCCTGTCCTATATCCCTCCCCAATTCCCCAAGGCAGCGAGGTAAAGCAGGAGGCAGGCGGATACATTGTTGGGGATGATGATTAACATTTCCAGCCAGCGCCTCCTCGAACCGGCTCGGAAACGTGTCTTAATAAACTGCATTGCAAATAGCCTTGTATTTCTACCTCGCTGCATCTGCTCTGGTGAGATAATGTGCAGACTTGAGAAAAAGTGACATCCTGTGAATGAGCTGAAGAGAGTTATATAACAAAGCTAAATCTTGCTCAGCAGCCACCTGGCAAATGGTTCCTTCTCATCCCCATCCCGGTAACTGACATCCAACTGAAAATTACCCATCAGAAATATTCCAGCCACGGGAGGGACACATCTTGAGCAGCCAAATTGCACCAAGGTTTCCGTTAATCCTTATTTATGAAGCAATCTAAAGGGCCACGGCTGCAGCGTTCTCGCCACCCCGCTGCGGAGCACCAGCGGTGTACTTCTGGGGAACGGAAAGCAAGGGACGAGCTGGCAGACCGTGCAGCATTCTCACAAGGTCACTGCACCGAGAGTCCGTGATACAATGTGCCTCCCAGGAATGCACTTCCTGCAAAGAACAGCATCCCTGCATCCAGGATGGCTGCACGGGACAGGCAGAGCTACCAGGGTGGAACGCAACATTCTTCTCCATTCACAACAGTGCCAGCCGTGGGGACTCCAGCCCATTTTGAATGGTGACACTTTGCAGAGTTTAGTCTGTCTGCCCACACACTAGTCACTCCAGTACTAGACCCATCACCCATCAACCCTTCTTGCCTCTGCCAATCCCTGGATGTCATCTCCCATTATTAAGCAAGGCATTCAAAACCCAGAGTCTTTTTTCTCACCCGCTAAACTCCTTAAAATTGGATCAGAAAACAAAGGGTTTTTTTAAAAATGTGTTTTGACCAGCATTTCCTGCTGACACTTCATCACTTGTCTTCTCCCCCAGTGGCCTCACCTAGATGTTACAGGAAAATTTGCCTTGAATGCCCCTAAGGGCCTGCAGGAGTTAAGAATGACCAAGGGGCTTGTCGTATTCAGAAAACTCCTTTCTCTGTGTTAGTTGCCTGCCTTTCAATAAGTTCTTTGCACACCCCACATGCACTCTCAGAAAAAAAATATTAAGCTCTTTCTCCTGTCAGCTAGCCAAGGAGGAAACGAAGACAGAGATTGCTATTGTTACTTCTCTTTTTTACACATTGTACTTGGGAGATGATCAAATGTCATAGTGACGGAAGCCACATAAATACAGAGAGAACAGTTGAAATGCAAGTAAATACATCCAAAGACAGCTTCAGTACAGCCAAACAACTGCAAGACAGATTCTCATCTCAATGGTGATGAAGTCACTGGAGTTACTCTGGATCTAATTAAGAGGAGATCTAGCCTTGCACGGTGTTTTTACTGAAATACAAAATGGATAATGGCAGGGATCTCTGTGAAGAGAGAGAAAGACTGGAAAGCTCCAACTCACACCAAGATCCTTCATCTCCCAGAAGTTTGCATGACTGATTGGGGTTCAGGCTGAGCGCTTGTAGAAGGTGAACTGGGACAAGTTTGCAGAAGCGCCTTTTGGCCGGCTTTGTCAGCCACTCATTTCACATGTGTGGCCAAATGAAAAGCAAGTTTTAAGCAACAGAAATAGAAACCAGTCTGGAGTTAAGGGTGAGGAAAGCCTGCAGTGAAAGTGACAGTGAAAACTACTACACAATTAGAATTCTTGGGTGGGGGGAATGGCTGAAAACCCTGGGAAAGTCACTTCTATTGAGGCAAACACCATGCTTTGGAAACCCTGAGAAGTGTGAATGTAAGTGAAATCTAGCGTCACTTTGGAAACAGAACAACTGAGAAGCTTTTAAAATCTCGACCCTTGACTCCTCTCTCTTGGGAATCACAGGACTGTCTACAGAGCTATAAGAACTCCTGGTCAGATTTCTCCTATTCCATGAGTTGCAAACCTTGCTAAGTCAATGTGAAAGCAAACGGCTTTGAGAAAGAGCAGCTGTATGCGATACCGCCCGATGCTTCCAATGTTCACATTTCTGAACCCTCACTTTCCCAAAGTGCAACATTCACCCCAAAGAGCAAAGACAGACAGCACTGCCCATCGAGCAGGCAACTCAACTCCTCAAAGCACTGAACTGTAAATGAAGCCCGCACATCTCCACCCTTGCTCTTCCGCAATGTCAGCCAGTTTCAGCAGCATCAGAAGGAAAACAAGCCATCTCGAACCAGACAAGGAGAAGAAAAGGGGTTTACCTGCTAAGGAATCTCCAGCCAGGCAAAGATGTTTTACATCCCTAACTCTGGACCGTCCTGAAGTTCAATAATAAGCAAATGCCACTTACCTGTTGAAAGAAAAATACAGAGAGTGAGAAGAAAAAGAAAGCTAAAGTTCACCAAGTTTTATTACATGAGGATGGAGCATTTTTAAAGCAGTGGGATCTTTAATTCCCTTCTAGATTGGAGGAAGCACAAAGAGAAACCTGAGTTTTAAATATGCCTTGGTAAAGGTCATCGTGAATGGCACATTGTCGCAAAGGCCATCCTGCATGCTGCTTGTTTTCTTATTTATTCCTCACCGGCTCATTTAGATGGCTTTCTTCTGCCACGGCCATCACAGTTAGGAGTGACGGTCTTTCCTTTCACAGGCAGCTCTTGCTACACTTACATGTGCCTCTGTCAACCTGAGATTAAAAAACTGTAATACGGCCAAAGCTGAAGACCACCCGCTGGTGCAAAAGGTGACTTCCAACTTGTTATTAAGCATCATTTCACATGAAAACATTCACATGGAAATCGTTCTGCATTCTGTACTGGCTTCCAGGGAAATTTAAGGTGTTGGTCTTGATCCCTGAAGCCCTAACTAAGGCTATCAGCTGTTTGAGAGATTCTCTTGCCATGTCCCACTATAATCCACTGGTCTGTGTGTATTACAGGTCCCCCTCTGAGCCTGATTCACAGAGCTGTGAGTCGATAACGGCCCCAGCTGGACAATCTTTGTTCTTTATCACAACCTTCAGCAGCTCATATTTTTAACTCCAGAGCTCCCCGTGTTAAATCTCCCATGTGTTTGACCAAGCTAGTGACTATGATGTTACCACTACTGTTGTAACCAGTGCAGGCATTCAAGCCCCTGGCCCTCTGATCTGAGAGAGATGGGAGCTAGTAGCAGAACAGTCTGCAGAAGAGAAAGAAAGTACCATCCCCCCCGGAACCGTCAGAGGCCATAGTTTGCGAACTTCCGGGCAAGCTGAAAGCCAATCAGTTTTGGCAGGCAGTTGGGAATGGGGAAAGGTCATGGCTGAATTGATCCGGTTGTTGCTTTGTAGGCTGCTGTCGCAAAACAGAGATTGCATGATGGGTCACGTTGTCTAATGTATGACAGTGTATATTCTAAATTACATTAAAGGCTGCCTGGGGCTACAGACAGATGCTGTTAAAATATACAATGGAATAAATAAATAAAAATAGCAAGGGGGACGGGGAGGCTGCAAGGGGAGAACAGAGGGTGGAATTCTATGCCAAGGTGTTTAAAAAAAAAAAAAGCCCACAGAGCCGCCTAAATCTCTTCTGAGACTCACGGCTACGTGTTTCAGATGCTGAAAAGATTGAACTAATAAAAAAGAAATGAGAGAACTGTCATTGCAGATTACATGGTATTTATTGCAAAATCTGCTCATTATAGAAATTTGCAAGACAAATGGATTTTTAGCAGGAAATGGCAGCTTTTCCTTGTGTGCCTAGGAAGGAGCAAAAACTTGTGGGAACCCCCCACTCTCTCCCTCCCTCTTCAGAGACTGCAGGCTTCCAAGTCTGATCAAACAGCCTGGAAATACTCATTAAGCCCGTAAATAAATAAATAATTCCCCCTACCAGCTTCTTCATAATCCTATGAGAAACCACAATTAAGAAATATTCGAAGCAAGAAAAGCTCATTTGGCCTAGAGAGCTTGTAGAGTGAGAAAACCTCCCTCTCTTGCCCTTCAACGGCATGCGCCCATTACTGGTGGAAATTGCTGCTAACTCTCTGAATTCTTTCTCCCTTTCTTCCAGGGAAAACTCTCCAAGAAGAAGAGTCGTTGCTGGTCAATCCTTCTGCCTTGATAAATGATTAATTCCTGGCCCTACCTGAGGATTTGCATAGAGACTATGGTGCTTCGGTTCCTGCCGTATCCAAGAGCTTCTAATTATATTTTGGCCTTTTTCCTGGTTAATTCCAAGAGCCTGAGACTTAACCCTCTCCCTAATATCTTGTATGCATGGACAGATAGTTGACAGATAATACACAAATAGGCAGGTTCCAAATGAATCTCTGGGCTGAAGACTGGAGGAGAAAAAGGAAGTATGTGGGGAGAGAAGGCAGGGAAGTACACCTTGATAGACTACACAGGAGGAGCGGTCAAGCTGCAAAAAGCTTCTACAAGTTTTTCAATGCCATAACTGTATCATTTAGCAGGGAAGGTGGATTTGCAGACACACATCAATGGGGGGAAAGAGGCATTTCTGAGGAGGGGGAAGCGGAAGGAGACACCTGTCTTATTTGCAGTTCTTTTTTTTTATGGGAAAGCAATTACAGCCTTATTCAATTTAGGACCCCGAACGCACCCTGATCTACTTGTAAATGCTTCTGGTTTACAGTACAGCACTTTCAGATACAGCTGGGGTAAATACATGGGAGATTGGTCCTACCTGGGTTGTGGCACAACGGTTAATTGTGATGCCCCATGAAATGTAATGATGCAAAACAGAGTAGTGACACTAATCAGATGTTTGATTCAGGAATAGTTGGTTGGTTGGAGCCGCCGAATTGTTTTGCCTGGCCTTTCAATGGGGCTGCATTAATTTTGAATCCCCATTCTGTCAGCTGATGTATGAGATAGACAGTGCATGTGCCTCCTCTCTGGGGAATCTAGCAGTGCTGGCATTACTAACAGACTCCAGTCCAATGCTAAAATAGTCCAGGGTTGGGGGTTGCAAAAGTGCACAAAGCATGGCAGAAAAGCCTTTTTCCACCATCTCCACACATGAGCAAACCAGCCACATACAGAAGAGTGAATGGTGCCTGGATGTTTAGAGACATTAAAAAAGCTACTTTCTATGTTTGGCTTGTCAGATTCCATGGACACGTGCCCCATCTCAGCCAAGGAATGGCCAACGTGTGTGGAATTCTGGTTCTTAAGGCTTGCCAGCAGCGATCTGCTCAAATAAATTTAATTCTCCAGGTAATGAGGACTCCAAGTTAAATAATGCAAAACGTTTCAAGTTGGGAGAGGTCGTGTTGGACTGCCTGGCCCACGGGATGAGTTATAAGCTCTGGAGTCTTTTCTCTAGAAGTTGCGGGTTCAGAAAAGAGCTACAAGAATGTCGTGCTGGAGGCCAGTTGGAAAACTTGCCTCGCTATGAGCGACTATTTAGTTAGCTTAAGCCAAAGTTGAGACGTGATTTGGTACATGAACCTCAGGAGAGATTTTAGACACTAGGGGTCTCTCAATAGTGGCATGAGGTCCAATGAAAAGCTGAAGCTAGACAAATTTTGGTTAAAGGGTGAGGGTAATTCATCATTTGAACATCTTATCTAGGGACATGATGGATTCTCCATCGTGTGAAAGACTCTAAATCAAGACTAGCTCAGTCACAAGATCCAGGCCTGATGCAAGCATCCCGGTGGAGGTCCTCTAGCCTCTGTTAGGCAAGAAGTCCAATGAGAAGATCATAATTGCCCCTTCTGACCTTAAATTCTGTGAATGTGGTTCAAACCCAAACCCAAGTCAGTGGCGGGTGTACGTTGGTGGCCATTATGCAATGACTGATGTTTCTCAGTCCACTTTCTAGTTGGGCCGGTGTCTACATGACACAAAGTGACCCTCACAACTGGCCTCCAGCACAACAATCTTAGCCTGTGTCCACACTTCAGATTTGACAGTGGCACAGCGGCGGTGACAGATGCGCTGGTATAGTCCCCGCAGGGTAGAGACACACACACGCACTATAGGGCTGTGGTCCGCCTGTCACTGTCAGCAGTACAGCTCCCCGAGAGGCAGTTCTATGGCAACAAAAGAATTCTTCCCTCCATCTAGTGCTGGGGCGAGGGCACCTGACGTCTCTCGGGGAGTGGGTCCTTCACACCCCAGAGAGACGTAGGCAGCTGTCACTTTTCCTGGTAGATCAGCCCTCAGGAGAAGGTTCTTAGGCTGTGTCTGCACCACAGCCTACGTTGGCAAAATGTATGTCGCTTGGGGTGATAAATAATCCCCCTACCCTGAGCGACGTCGTCACATAAGCCCAGGTGTGCCCAGTCCCGTGTCTGCAGCAGAGCTCCTCCCACTGATTTTGCTTGTGTTGTCTGCAGAGGTGGATTTCTTACGCTAATGGCAGAACTCTCTCCCATCGGCATAGAACGTCTTCACTGCATGCACCACAGCGGTGCAGCTGTACCGGCACAGACATGGCTTAATGGCAGGCCTGCACGGCAGTGAGGCACAGACAGTTGCTTATGCCAGCTGACGGGCTCATACGGTGTGGGCTAAGAGACTGTTTAATTGTAATGTAGATGTCCTGGCTTGGGCAGCAGCCAGAGCTCTCAGACTCTGTCCTAGAGCCCAGACTGCAGCCAAAAGGTCTACACGGCCGCCAAATAGCCCCTTAGCTCGAGCCCCGGTCAGCTGATACAGGCCCGCCGAGGGTTTTTAAACTGCAGTGCAGAGGCTCCCAAAAGAACCAAATGCAGGCCCAGGGTCCGAATTGCCACCTGCTTTGCCATAAAAGTGCCCCCTCCCTCTTGGGCACAGCCGAGCAAGTCTGGGGAGGCCTGTTTTGCTACTGCCTGGCCAGACCATAGTTTTGTAGCCAAACAGAGGACTCTGCTTCGCCGGGCTGACAGTCTGGCCTCTTTCAACTCACTCGACTCACAAGGTTCTTTTGGGGGGGGGGTGTTAATTACCACTAATTATTTAATGGCCTATTCCCTTTCTTCATGCCTTTGGATTGATTTCATCCTACCCTTGCAAGAGTCGGACCAGGAAAGCTAGAAGTGTTTGTGCCCTGCCTGTAGCACTTGCTAGCAGGAACAATATTGGTTTGCTAGCTCACTGGCAGTTCCCTTAAAACCCAAGCAACCTCCTGGGGCATGCTTATAAAAGGACGACACTTACTCCCAAGAGAAACTAGGGGTGGGGAAGAAATCAATGTATATTTAGTTTCATGGGGGCGAGGTTATTTTAACATGGATGCTAGTTTATAGCTTTGGGTTTGGGTAAATAGCTTTGAAAAGTTTCCTCAGCAGCTATGTGTAATAACAGTTTGCACATTACTCTGCCACATCCCCTCCGACGATCTCAAAGCACACGGGCATGCACCAATTCATTCGACTCCATCATTTCTGTGTGTGCTATGTAACACAGCCATTTCTCGGATTCTCTCCATGTCCCAGCTGGGGGAGCTCACCCAAAGAACCAAAACTGTTCTAACAGATTCAGAAAATCCCAAGAGACGATAGCTTTTAATTTCATCTGGAGACTGGAAAAGCCACCGAATTCACATCTAGATTTCATCGTGACACAGTTTGGGTGCATTCAGATTCAGCAGTGGAGTCCACTGTGAAGATATACGCTGTCTCCCTAATTTTGATCCAGGATTATTTACTATTTGTATCTCAGTAGTGCCAAAGTCATGAACAAGAGTCCAGTTGTACAAACAGAATACAAGAGCTACCCCTTGCATCAATGAGGTAACAATTTAAGTAAGAGACAAAATACTTGCAGACATTTAACCTCCACCCCCAATTCTTTCTGTTTATTTCCTTGGCAATGTTTGAAGCTGAGATTTGTTTAGGGTTCGACTGGGGAAAAAAATCATCTGCCAACAAATGGCATTAAAAACCCAGGAACTATAGTGTATGAGAGACTAAAGATGCAAGGAGAAAGGGACAGCCTCTGTGAAAACCTGTAAAATACTCTCCAGAAAGCCGCATGATAGATTAGAGCTACAAGCAACCCAAAGCCATCAGAAAGCTATAACGGGAACAGGGAGCGCACACTGCCCTAGACACCGATGGCAGCCAAGATAAAGAGCAACTTATGATCGAATGCGTTGAATTCTGCCGACAGGTCTAATAAGATCGGGACAGATGACAAGCCACTCAATTGTGCCCCAGCAAGGTCATTACAGAGCGTTAATAAAGGAGTCTTATTATGAACATATCACTCAGAGAAATTGCATTTCCCACCTTCACTGTTAAGCAGCAGTGGAAGAGACTCTCTCGGGCTGGTTCTTTTTGCTTCTCTCTGCAGCTGTTCAGCAGCAAAAAAAGGGCTCTGCTCTGCAAAGTGCATTAGAGGGGTGCCAAGCTGTGGCCTAGGCTCTAGGGATGTGCATGGTGGGAGGGTCCGAGAGCTGAGGTCGCAGCCTGAACCCCTTCACCCGAGCACCGTCAGGCAGCCCAGGCCAGCCACAAGTGACTAACTGCAGCCTGGACACAACCTGCGGTTCCACTGAACGACAAAGGAAAGGGACGAACGGGAAGTGAGAACTCAGGCACCAGGAACGATGGTACAAGAAGCATCTACAGAGCTCCAGGCCTGCTCCCGGGACCACTGTGGTGTTCCCACTGCAGCTCAAATGGAGGATGGAGGGAATCGCTATCTTATAGCTCAGGAGCTGCAATTCATGCTCCTTAGGAAAGGAACGACTCCACGGATCCCAAATCGTTTTCTGCGGGAATAAAGCCATCATAGGGGGAACAAAGGGTGAAATCCAGCTCAGCCTCCTTGCACAGGTGCTCAGAGAAAGGCCACAAGCATTTGGTGAGAAGATAAAAGCCAGGGAGGGCTGGCTCTACACCCAGGAACGGGCTGGACTCCTTCAAAGCCAAATAGTGTTTTTCTTCTCCTTTTTGTTGCTAATGCTTCCTACTTCCTTGTTACACATGCTCTCCAGCGAGGCCAAGACCTTGCTGACTGTGACCAGTGTAGACACACCCATATTTAGAGTCTCAAACTTGTTCTCCTTCAGGTATCTGAGCTCCGCTGCACCAGGGGTTGTGCACAGAGTGCAAGATAATCCTTGCCCCCTAACGTGAACCTCGCTGAAATCTGGGGAAATCCAGACCCCAAATTTACAATCTATTTCCATTAGGGGCCAAACCAGATTCCTCCCCGCAAACAAAGCTTGGGCAGGGAATAAGCAGAACTGTTTACTGCTTTTGTGGCAGGAAATAGACACCCCCGTACCCCTTTGCTCTATGTGCCCATATCCAAGTTCCATTTGGCGCACACAGAGCTCTAAGAGGATTTCTTCCTTTCCTGAGCACTTGGGTAAGTCCTAGGAATAATCAAGCCCACAGCAAGCAATCTTCAAAGCTCACCTCTCCAAAATTTTCCTAAAGTCCAGCTAAACATCCATGCCAAAATGAAACATGCTGCTCGCTCGTTCTTTTCCTTTTTTCCCAAGGACAACTTGCTTTGAAAACTGTCTGTGCAGAATGGTCCCGGGGGGGAGGTGTGCGGGGGAAGATACAATATGATACTGCAGAACTTGGCCATAAATATATAGGAAATGAAGGAACTCTTTACTGTATTGCCTTCAGCAGTAGGTTTTTTAAAATATAACAATAAATATTTTAATACAGTGAGTTCTGAACAAGGTTGTTTGCCTGCTAGTTTGTAAGTGAAGGTGTATCCGTGAAATTCCCAAGTCAACGTTTCTTGTTAGTCTCTAAAAACCATGTTGTTTGGTGAGAGATGGTGTTTTCTAGTAGCTCAAAAGCAATTGAGTCGGGACTCTAAGGTTTTATACGCATCTCTACCATTAGCCATCTATGTGGACACTAAGGCCTGGTCTACACTACAGCAGAAGGTCAAATTAAGATACACAACTCCAGCTACGTTAATTACATACCTGGAGTTGACGCATCTTGAATTGCATTTCCGTGCCATCGACACAGTGGGAGGCTGAAGGAAGCAAACGCTCCTTTCAGCTTCCCTTACTCCTCACAAAAGGAGGAGCACCGGATGCCGGATGGGGCTGCCTTCAGCATTTGATTTAAGGATCTATGCTATCCGCTAAATCAATTGCCAGAAGATCGACCTCTGAAACGTAACTCTTCCATATACTGTTGATGTGGCCTTATGGGGAGTGCATAATGTAGCACCTCAGTGACTCTTAACTAACAGTAAGAACAATAAGCCCTAGCACTTGCTGCTTTTCATTGATACATCTCAATAAAAGAGGAATTGTACAGCTGGGGACACTGAGGCACAAAGCAAGGAAATGACTTGCCCAAGATCAGCCAGAAGGCCAGTGGCTAAACTGAGAATAGGACATCAATCTCCTCTGTCCCAATCCAGAGCTCTATCCACTAGTCCTCACTTCCTTTCCTTGCTGTAACAACCCACTGAAGAAGAAAAGTATGATTGCCTCCACTTTATAGATGGGAATTGAGACCCAGAGAGACAAAATGGTTTGTCTAAGGTCACGAAGGAGACGAGAAAAGAACTCCAGCTGCCTGGGTCCCAACCACAAGACCGTCTATTTGCTTTGTCTCCTACTCTTGCCACTTCACTGCTTTTCCCCCCAGCAATACAATACGGAGAACACTTGCTACCTAACAGAGCTCCCAAGGACCTTCACAATTGGAAAATACTTGAAATGTCTTTGGATGTGAGGTGTTGTGTACCTGCGAGGCTCTGATGGTAGGTCTGAGCTGCTCTCACTCACAGCGCTGAAATCAAAGGCAACGCTCCTCAACACAACTGTCAGTTATGCTCTGATTGCTAAATCTTTATGATTAGTGACGAGCTAAGAAGCAGGGTGAATGCGGCTTGATTTTGCAGCTCGAGCAGTTAGGGAAATAGTCTTTTAAACCTGTAATTGGAGCAAATTTGCTGTCGAAATCACTGAATAAGAATAAATATGGAATTCCACAATGTCATTTTCAGGGTAAAACCTTGGTTTAAAGTCTACATTTTCTTTTTACGCCCAGATCTCTTCTAACCCACCCTCCCCCACCTAGAACACAGGTTTTGCATTAGCTTATCTTCTGCCCATTGGCACATCCCCCTCTGCTCTACCCTGTAGAGTTCATAGCCATTTGCAATTTCCTATGCACTTTGTAAACTCTAATGTGCTCTTAAGCAGTTCAACAGCTGTTCCTCTCTGATTATCATAAGTACAGCATCTTTGAGTTACAACAGCAAGAGCCAAGATCAAATGACAGGTTGATTTAGTGTAGCTCTTACCAACAGCTTGGGGAAATTAGAAGTAAATATGGGGTCAAGCCCCTCATCAGTAATTTGACATTAGCAAATATGGCTTATTTAGAAGTCTTCAGTAGTAAGAACAACTGCATCTTCAGTTCACCTAAGAAAGCCATTCTGTGAAAGAGGAAAGGCCATTTCCATCTGAAAACACCAAGAGAAAAGCGCTCTCACCCCCAATCATTTTGAACGAGACTTTGTCTGTGCACGTAAATATTGCCAATGAAATGGAATTGGAAGTGTCCTAAGGTGAACACATATGGCCTGGAATAACTTTGTCCTAACAAATGGAGGTGGCTGTCTACGCAATGGGGCAGCTGTCCATGGTCCTGAATATAATGCCAGTGATTTGAGCTGGAGGTATAAATCGGCTACTATTTCATATGAAATTCAATAAAAAATTGTCCTTGGTTCCAAATACCAGTAGGAGAGAAATACAGGGGAATGATACCCAATTCTAAGGTTAAAGAAAATACCAGGCAAGAGGAAGAGAGACGGAAACAAAAAGAGACCGAGAACACCAAGGAAACAAAGAGATTAAAAAGTTTTACTTCTGCATCAAGGTATTGTTAGAAATAACATTCTTCCTACAGTTGTCTCACTGCTGATTTAATTTGGATGTTGATTATATCTTCTAGTCCCTTGGATCAAAAATCCACACCATGGTGGAGTAAGTTTATTCCTTTAAATGTCAGTCCTTAAGATATAAGAATATTGAGATGATGCAGGGGAGTATTAACATAAAACATTAATTACTGCCTACAAACCACAGGAGCACAGAGCAGTGTTTGTTTATAAGCATCTCTGCTATAATCTAACTAGATCCAGTTCACATGATGGTTCAGGATCTCCCCAAGTTATGGCTCTAATACTATGGTGGAAAGTCTGCCATCTGATTAGGGATTATCAATAAATGTATTCTGGTTGCTCTTTGTGCCATCTCGTAGTTCCCCTTCCAGGAGATGGTTATTAAGAGCCTGTTTTTTGTTTCTTGTTTTTAATCATTGCAAGGGATGCAGGTGCATAATGAAAGGGCCATGTAGGACACCTGAAGACAGGGAGGATGCACTTGCTTGGGGCTGGGTTCAAACACCTGTTGTGCTACAGAGTTCCTGTGGGGCCTTAGACAAGTCATTTAGCTTTCCTTTGTGCCTCAGTTCCCTCGCTGTAAACTGGGGATAACAACACTGACCCGTCTTACCGCATGCAGTGCAGATAAACACCTTGGAGATTGTGAGACGCTCAGATGCCATGGTAACGGGAGGTGTATAGACACAACTCTGGCCTGATCTACTGAAAAGCTGGGATTACTCGGTGGCAATGAAAACACAGCAGCCGTCAGGTGGGAGGAAATCTTTGTTGTCTTCACTGGGCTGCGACTCAGCTCCGCCACTGCACTGCTGTCTGAGCGTGGGCAAGTCACAGCCCTTCTCTGTGCCTGTGTTTTCCCTCCCACTCGCCGTCTGTCTTGGTTGGAATTGCAAGCCGCACAACGCAGGAATTCTCCCTCACTCAGTGTATGTACAGCACCTTGCACAATGAGACCCATGGCTGACTGGCCACGCTAGGCATCAGGTAAGCAATAAATAACTCAAAACAAGGTGACACATCAACTCACAACACGAAAAAGTTCCCAACCCAGAAACAGAACCTGTTCTCAGCCCTGCCTACCTGTCTTCTCCCTTCCAAATCCACGCCAGCCCACCTTCACCGCTGCCAGGTAGGGAGAAAGGAAGCTGGAGTTAACTCCTTAGATAGCAGTTGGGGAGGGTCCTAGCACGCTGTCTCACTTATTTGCAAGAAGCCATGATCCTTGTATCATCCTCGCAGTGGTGTCCCTCACCCCGACACCTGAGTTAAGAGACATTTTTCTAAGCTAGTATCGATTGCAATGAAGTAAAATGGCTGCCAGTCACAGAATTAGAAAGGAAGGCTTATGAGCAGCGGCTGAGGGGACTGGGTTTATTTAGTCTGCAGAAGAGAAGAATGAGGGGAGATTTGGCAGCAGCCTTTAACTACCTGAAAGGGGGTTCCAAAGAGGTTGTTTTCAATAGTGGCAGATGGCAGAATGAGGAACAATGGCTCAAGTTGCAATGGGGGAGGTCCAGGCTGGATATTAGGAAAAACTATTTCACTAGGCAAGTGGTGAAGCACTGAGATGGGTTCCCTAGGGAGGGGGTGGAATCTCTGTCCCTCAAAGTTTCTAAGGCAAACCCTGGCTGGGATAGTGATATGATTGAGTTGGGGTTGGTCCTGTTTTTAACAGGGGGTTGAGCTAGATGACCTGCTGAGGTCTCTTCCAGCCCTAGGATTCTATGAAAAGGAGTGAGACACTCCACAGCCATCTCCATTTACTTACTATCCTCTATGAAGCCTACTGCGTACCCTGGCGCTTGGGCAAGTCACACTGTAAATGTACCTACTGTTTTCCTCTTGAGGCACCTGGATGAGCTGTTGGGTCATGCCCAGCTACGCTGCAGCTGAGCGATGGAACCCAACGAAGACACATTTCAGCACAGACCCACAGCGTTCAACTGGCCTGGTAAATACGCACTGGTTCAATAGCAGGGGGAGGAGAGGAGAAAGGCCACAAAGGGGTACATGGGAATGTTTAACTGCAGAACCAACTGGCGGAACTGCAGTCTTTATATCAAGGACATACGGGAGGCTGGGTGCAGTTCTCAGACCTGTGCTCTGCATGTGGTCATGGGTCCTCCCCGCTTTAAAAGCTGTGCCTGTCTATGAACCAGCCAGCTGAGGATTCTCACACTCAGAGCTTGAGGAAGGTGCTGGGTCTACAGTCGAGATTCCTGCTTGTTGGGCATCCTCCCACATCAGGATCCCAGCCAAGTACCTCCAGTTCTGTATGACTAGACCAGGGGCGGCCAACCAGTTAGACACAAAGGGTACGTCTAGACTACAGGCTTCTGTCGACAGAAGTTTTGTCGACAGATACTGTCGACAAAACTTCTGTCGACAAAGAGCGTCTAGACTACATTGAGTTCTGTCGACAAAGCAAGCTGCTTTGTCGACGTGGTAGTGTAGACGCAAAGGACAGTTTACATTCAATAACACCTTCTGTCGACAGAAACTCTGTCGACAGAAGGCGTTATGCCTCATAAAATGAAGTTTACCAGCGTCGACAAAACTGCTGAGTTCTGTTGATGTTATGTCCACTTTTGTCGACAAAACTCTGTAGTCTAGACACACCAAAGAGCCAAAAGAGCTGTGGATAGTAGTGCAAAGAGCCACACATCCCTCCCCCAGAGCCAGGCACCCCCAGCTCCCCCTCAGCCCAATTCCCTCTCTCTCCCCCAGACCCAGGTTCCCCCCAGCTCGCCCCACTCTAACCCAATCCCCTCCCCCTCCCCCAGAGCCAGGCACCCACAGGCCTCTCCCATTCTAACCCAATGGGTCTCACTGGAGCTGCCACTGCCACAGCCACGCACTTCTCCCTCCAGGAACTGGGGCATGCGCACAAAGCGGGCACGTGGCTCCGAATGAGCCGTAACCCCGAGAGCCGCATTTCTGTGAGCAAAGAGCCGAATGTGGCTCATGAGCCACAGGCTGGCCCCCCCGACAAGATGTTCCGCTGTTTGGCAGAGGACTTTGCAATGCTGCTGGCAATAAGCAGCCCTACAACTAGCAGAACAGACCACAGAGCTCCTCCGGTGGTATCCAGAGGGTGTAGAAGCACCCCACGAGCATCCGGGGTGTGGCCTGGCCACTGGCCTCAGTTAGAGCAGCCATCAGCCTCGCAGTGGGGGAAACAGCCCAGCGCAAAAGCACCCAGGGTTGAAAGAATTCTGACCTGCTTTAAAGGCCCCACAATGGTCCCTCCCCCCTCCCCATTCCAAGTTGTCTTGTGAGTTTTTGCGCCACACAGCAACAAAATAGCAGGGCTGCGGAGAGCCATTGTGATCGGTCTTTATTAGACGGCCACCTTGGTTAAGCAACTGATATTTGTCAGTCCCTCGAGTGCCTGCCTGAGACCAGATTTGCTGCATTTCAGACCTAACATTACTCAGCGGGCAGTGCGCACTGGATACTCATTAACTTTGCTGAGATGGGAACCGCCACTATAAAAGATACTGAAACAAATCTAACATTCGGTGCGTGTCATTTAGAGAGCTGCAGGGCTCTGCTGTGTCCCTCTCGCTGCTTGCCTGCCCCCACCTTCCCTCCAGCTTTATTTTTCCATCCTGACGCTCAGAAGAGAAAGCCCTGTTTTGGGGCACTCAATTCATAATCCTCATTTTTCCTTGCTTCCTCGCTGTCACTTAATAGAAAGCATTCAGGAGTCTAATATTTGATCTCAATCCAGCCTCTCTGTTCCCTTTGATCACCCTCTTTGCAGCCTCTCTGCTGTTGTTGCAGTGCAGACACTTAATAGAGATGGGCCGAGGGGAGAGAGTTCAGATCGGGAACGGGCTTCTGGGGATGGGATTCAGGTCCCCGGCAGGTCGGTTTTGCAACTCACCAGCTGTTCCTGAAAGATGTTGGCCCCTTTGGGCAGTGAGACAGACTGCATGCCATTTTTGGTCACGTTTTAGTCAGGGAACATTTATAAATAGCCCGCGCTGGGTTAATACATTATTAGAAAGGAGACAATTTAGTCACAGAGGTCACGGCAGTAACAGATTTTGTGACATTACCAGATCTTGGTGACTTCTTCGGCTTCAGATGTCAGCAGCTGCCACTGGGGCACGAGCCAGGGCTGCATGCCCCACCGACCCACAGTGTTAGCTGGGGCTGGACCCTGGGTTTTGAACCCCCTCCCCACTCTGCCTATGGTTGCAGCTGGGCTGCATAGAAATGGGGCTTGGGTTATCGGTCCCCAGTTGTCTCCTGCTGTCACTGCCCCCCCAAACCCTTTCCCCCCTTTCCTCGGTTATTTTTAGTAAAGCCACAGGCAGGTCACAGGCGCCTATGAATTTGTGTTTATTGCCCATGACCTGACTGCGACTTGTACTAAAAATAACCATGACAAAAAGCCTAACTTTAATTAGTAGTAGATGTAAATGGCTAATTGACTGCTAGAGAGTCCAGAGACTCAGCAGATTAATTATAACCATGGCTTAGAACCATCTGTAGCACCTGAGGTGCTAATAGCAAGTTCTGCACATTTGTAATATGTTGATCACCACTGTTGTAACTCTTTATGCTCTGTTTATAAAATGGTTCCTTCGATATGGAGGGTAACCAGATCACCAGCATCTCGCATGGCAAAAAATCTCATTGAACCAACTTTTCTTGCACAAGCTGTTCTGGGCAGAAATCTCCTAAGGCTGTGTGGCAGGATGGTGTCCGTGTCTGCACCACCCCTTGAAAGCATGACCCTTCCCGTGTCAGGGTCCGTAGGGAACCCAGCTGGTAGAGCCAGGAGGAATCAGAACTCACACGTCACCTGGAACTCAAAGAGAGGAGATCCGGGTTTTGAGGCATCTCTATTTGTATCACTTGGCCCTCATCCAAAACCACTTTACAAAGTTGGGTGAGTACCGCTGCTTTAATGGTACAGCTAGGGAAAGACAGATGACATGACTTGCTTAAGGTTATAGAGTGACTCAGTGGCGGAGTAAAAAAATTCAATCCTAAATCTTCCGATTCCTAGCCTCCTGCTTTAGCAGTTAGACACTGATTAGGAGGAAGACTGGTAGTTTAACTAGCTGCATATTCCCCTTCTCCACCCAGTGGCCTCTCTAGTCTACAATTAAGCCTCCATCCATTAAAACAACATATTCACAATAAGATCAAAAGCTGCACTTGGTAGGACACGTGTTCGATCAGTTCTTCCCCTCTCCTGACTTTAAGGCTTTTAGGGCTCAAAAGTGAAGTGGGAGTCACTGAATTGTTGATGAACAGTATGGGAGGGAGAGCCCTGGTGTCTGAATTGCTCTTCTCTCTGTCAGTTCAGCATGGTGAGATGGCAAAGTCTCTCTTCCCGGTGGCTGCGCTCCCTGGTGGTAGGAGGAGATGGTAGGTCCTGTCTGTTCTGGCCTCAGCCTCTCTTCTGGGGGTGACTAGTGGGGTTCTCAGCTGGTATAAAGTGATGTAACACAACTGACACCATGGTGCTATAATGATAACATGACCAGTAACTACACACCCACACCGGCATTGCTCCATTTGTCCACAGATCTTCAAGTGCTTAAAAAAGATTGACTATATAACATTGTATCCATTTTATAGATATAGTAAACTGAGGCCGAGGGCAGCTGAGACACGGGTTCTTACTATTTCTTACATTGGGACCCTCTTAGTGTTCCCCTCTCATCATCCTGTGATCCAGATGAGCCCCTCCTCCAACCTTGCAACAGAAGAAGTGAATGGGGGCTTGTCACAGCTCCCTGCCGCCTAGGGCTTCAAAATCCAGGGACTGGGTGGCTAAGGACACAACCTGAATGCCGGTCCCCTGGACCGCAGCTATGGTAGAAAGGTGCTACAGGATGGTGAAAGACTATTATTCGACAGGCTGTAGGACTCGTGCTGCTCCTAAAGCCATGGGCATTCCCACTGGAGAACAGGCAGATGGAGCCTTACATTGCTACAAGCCTCGCACTTTTGTTTCAAAGCTGCATGAGTAGTACAGCCATATTCTACAGCTTTTCCTGGTCAAAGTGTCCTGGCTCTCTCCGGCAAGTAATAGGGTTTATTACCTCAACAGCGGAACCGTGAGGGGCGGCTGGCTGCAAAGCGATTGCACTGCAATTCCACAGCTTGGCATAATGGACATTGCAGCTTGAAATTAACATTGCATCTGCTCCTTGCTGCAGAGAGAGTGGGCTGTAATTTCGTCTCCAATCCCCCGAATAATGTTTGTTGTCGTGCTGTAATCTTGGCAATCAGTGGAGCGGCTGAACAGATCGTTTCGGCTGCAATATTTGCTAAACACGCTTAGACCTTGAAACCACACCTCAGCGTGTGCGTATTGTGTACGGAATTATACAGCCAACTATACAAGGCGGAGAGGGGAGAAAGAAATGGAGAAAGAGTTGCCAGTCAATTAAAACAAAACCCACCACAACAACAACAAGCCACAGCACTCATCTCCTGCCCCGTGCACATCTTGCTGCTTCGAAAGCAGGAAAATAGCAAGGCTGCGGGCGCTGACGGATGCAAAGGCAGCGGCTTGACAGACAAAAGCTCCTTTTTCTGGAAATTAAAAAAAACAACCCAACCTCGCATATGCATTTTAATTAAAGTGGAATTTAATGGCCACAGAAAATCAATTGGCCAAGTCAGCCCTAGACGTGTTAATCTCCAAGGGAACATCTACACAGCAACATTATTTTGAAATAACTAGCATTATTTCGAAATAACTTAGCCCCATCTACACAGCACGGGGTGATATTTCAAAATAATGTTAAAATACTGTGAAATTGAAGGACTTCTTACTCCGACTCCTGTAACCCTGGTTAGAGGAGGAGCAAGGGAAGTTGGAGGAAGAGCGCTCTATTTCGAAATAAGTGCTGTGTCAAAATAAGCTATTTAGTAATAAGTTGTGCAATTGACATAGATCAATTTGCATAGCTTATTTTGAGTTCAACCCAGCTGTATAGACACACCCCCAAATGTCCAACTAAGTGGAGTGCTGCTTCCACGGGTCTAGATATCAATAATCTGAACTACACACTTTCTCGGATGTTGGGGTTTTTTGGTTCTTAATCCCAGCGCTTGAACAAAATGCAATTTTGGTTTGGGAGTGGAGACACTGATGTTTAGAGGGCTGAGGATACGACAGCAAAGCAAGAGACCTCGGCTCTTTTCTCAGCTCTAGTACAGATCTTTTTTGTGACCTTGTGTACGCCACTCGCTCTCTGTGCTTCTCGCGCCCCTCCTAATCTTTACTTCTTTTGTCTGTTTAAACACTAAGCTTTCCAGGACAGGGACTTTCTCTTACTATTTGTATGTACAGCACCTTGCACAATGCGACCCTGATTGAGATCAGTGAATCCAGGCAATATTTGCTTATTGAAGATAATAGGCTCTACTGTATAGGCTCGGAACTGTGGTGCACTCCAATTCCAACTTGTGTGACTGTCGTCACATTGGAAACACGACCACCAGGAAAACAACACTAGCTCTTTAGGCCATAAGTAGACAGACTTCTCCTTTATGTCTTGTGAAAACATTCCAAGGAGAGGCACCCATCTCCTGGAGAACCACGCTGCTATGATGAAAGCACCAATACGACTCACACTTACGAAGTGGACCCGATGTGTCCATGTTGAGACCAGACTCCTACTCCTTCCCAACCTTTAGCCCAGCCCCAAGCTCAGGTAGTTTCTGCAGTCAGACACCCTTTATATAACTTGGCAGAGCTTGGGCACAGAGTTGGCGGCTCCCGATCAGTGTGCTGGCAGAAATAGGGGAGAAGTCAGACTCACCAGTGCTGATCATGGCTTTGCCACTCAACGCGTTATTCAAATGCTCTGCCTCACTTTCCCATGCTTCAAAAAAGGTTGATACCACAGTTCTAAATCAGACTATTTATGCACGCGCGGGTGAGTATCCGTGCATCCTCAGCACTGCCCACTAGTGGACAGAATCAGACTTGCAACATGATTAATGCCCCCACACTTCTAGCAGCTGATGGAGATTTAGTTGGGATTGGTCCTGCCTAGAGCAGGGGGCTGGACTTGACCTTCTGAGGTCTCTTCCAGCTCTATGGTTCTATGAGTCTATGATACTTCAGCTCCCGTGGCAGGTGCACGTTCCTCTCGAGCAAGGGGCTGCAAATTGAATCCCTGCTTCTGCTGTGAAGGCGACTGTGGTTGTGCTGCAGAGTACAGTGGCCAGCGTGAAGCTCCCAAGCAGCCATGGACGAGTTTCCCAGCTTTCTCTATCTTACGGAGGTACGGTGAGGAGTAGTGGAGCTTTGTCAAGGATTTTGAAGCACCAGGACCTATTTTTTCAGGGTTTTCCCCCTCATTCCTGACACTGCAGGGAAAGATTGGGGTTTTCCTCCCTCATGGAATATGAAGAACCTGCCTACAATCATAGAATCATAGAATCACAGGACTGTAAGGGACCTCGAGAGGTCAATCGAATCCAGCCCCCCGCCCTCAAGGCAGGACCAAGCTCCGTCTACACCATCCCTGACAGATGTCTATCTAACCTGTTCTTAAATATCTCCAGAGAGGGAGATTCCACCACCTCCCTTGGCAATTTATTCCAATATTTGACCACCCTGACAGTTAGGAATTTTTTCCTAATGTCCAATCTAAACCTCCCTTGCTGCACTTTAAGCCCATTACTCCTTGTCCTGTCCTCAGAAACCAAGAGGAACAAGTTTTCTCCTTCCTCCTTGTGACACCCTTTTAGATATTTGAAAACCGCTATCATGTCCCCCCTTAATCTTCTTTTTTCCAAACTAAACAAGCCCAGTTCATGAAGCCTGGCTTCATAGGTCATGTTCTCTAGACCTTTAATCATTCTTGTCGCTCTTCTCTGTACCCTTTCCAATTTCTCCACATCTTTCTTGAAATGTGGCGCCCAGAACTAGACACAGTACTCCAGCTGAGGCCTAATTAGCACAGAGTAGAGCGGCAGAATGACTTCACAAGTTTTGCTTACAACACACCTGTTGATACAACCTAGAATCATATTTGCTTTTTTTGCAACAGCATCACACTGTTGACTCATATTCAACTTGTGGTCCACTATGACCCCTAGATCCCTTTCCGCCATGCTCCTTCCTAGACAGTCACTTCCCATCTTGTATATATGGAACTGATTGTTCCTTCCTAAGTGGAGCAGTTTATTAGCCAGGCACAGCTTGTCTCTGTCACTATGGGCCATTTGCATTTTCCTCACCTTTCCAATCTACCCAGGTGGTAACTCCATAAGCCACGCAAAAGTGATCTGAAATCAAGAACTGGACAGGAGCCGTCCAGTTCTTGCTTCAGCTTCTATGCAGCCATGGCTTTGAAGAGCTATGCAAAACAGCAACTATGCTAACAATCGCTCCTGCTGAGATCTCCATCAGGAAGGACTACTTAGGAGCAAAGGCATCTTCATAAAGGTAAAGGAGTCCCTAACTTCCCAGTGACACTAGATTCCTTTGCCAAAGTTCCCTCCCTTCCTCCCCCCGCTTCCTTTCCTCTGTCTTTCATTCCTTATTCTCTCTCTTTTTTCCCATATCATTTTGCCCAAGGTCTGCAACATGTTGAGAGTTTTTCTCTTTTATTCTTCTTCTGTTGGATGTTGATAACGAATGCACGCACCTCAGGAGGCCAGAGCAAAGCGGCTAGGAAAAGTAAGCTGTACAACAGAGCTCCAGCTAGCAGAATCTCAGATTCTCGCACTCATCAACGCTGCGCTCCTCAAAGAAGGCTACAGATTATGAAAACAGCCTGAGTAGAGTGAATTCATCATGGACCGTGGTGGTGCTCGTTCACTGGGGTGGGGCTTACCTACTGAACTCACCATGAACTTTGGCCAGGTCTACATGAGGGAACAAAGTCACACTAAGGTATGAAACTCCAGCTATGTGAACAGTGTAGCCGTAGTCGATGTACATTATTAAGAATTTCTGTGGCATCCCCACTGCAGGGGGTTGGTGGGAGAAACTCTCCTGTTGACTTCCCTTACTCCTCATGACCCTGTAGAGCACTGGAGTCAATAGGCGGGCGATCAGCGGTCCATTTAGCAGGTCTTTACTAGACCCACTAAATCAACCTCTGAGAGATTGATCTTCATGATGCTCATCTCCCAGTTAGTGGTGACACGGCCTTAAATTGTGGGCACCTAGTGTGTACAAAGCACCGCTCCCCACATGGCATCTCCTCCTACCCATGGGAAACCTCGCAACCAACAGCCACAAATAATGCTTAGCTTGATGTTTTACCTGCTTGAAGTATATTGACCAGTGTCAATTCTCCCGGCACAGCTGGAAGACCCCTCTCTAAAGCCAAGGTAAGAGAGGCGACTTCACCTACGAGCTGTTTGGGACAGGGACTGCTGCCTTGTTCCGTGTCCATACAGTGCCTAAGCACAATGGCAGACTGGGTTTGCAGCCAGGTCTCCTAGGCTAAGACAAATCAAATCAATAAATAATCACTAATTAACCTGCCTACGGCCATAGAATGACTTGGAAGTCTTGTCTCCTCAGCAGCAGCCACTACACCTTCACTTTTTTATCCAGAAACTCAAAGCACACATGGGCACCACCAGAAGAGTACCATGGTGCTATGGATGTCATACGTGTGGGGGCAGATAAACTACACCAGTTAGGGTATGTCTAGACTACATGCCTCTGCCGAAAGAGGCATGAAAACTAGGCTACCCGATAGAGTCAAAGAAGCCGGGATTTAAATATCCCCCGCTTCATTAAAATAAACATGGCCGCCACGCTGTGCCGGCTCAGCTGATTGTTGGCACAGCAGACGAGTCAAGACGCGGATCGGTTGACAGGGAATGCCTTTGCTGACCGCTCCTGCAAACCTTGTTTCACGAGGCATAAGGGAGCTGTTGACAAAGGCATCTTGACTGCCGAGCTGTGCAGACGATCAGCTGAGCCGGCACAGTGCGGCGGCCATGTTTATTTTAATGAAGCCGGGGATATTTAAATCCCAGCTTCTTTGACTACATCGGGTAGCCTAGTTTACATGCCTCTGTCGGCAGAGGCATATAGTCTAGACATACCCTTAGAGAGATTCTCTGAGTGGAAGATGGCCCAAGGGGAAACATATTAGCCAGAGACTCAGAAGACAGAAGTTCAAGTGACTGCACCATCACAGCCATCCTATGAGATGTTGGACAAGTCACTTCGCTTCTCTGTGCCTCAGTTCCCCAGCTGTAAACTGGGGTGAATAGCAGTTGCTGACCTCAGAGGGGTGTTGTGAGGACAGATCCATGACAGGATATGAGGAACACCATAAAGGGGCCATGCAAGTGTGTAAGTGACCCCAGCCGCCTTCTAGTTCCTGCTGATACTCCAAGGCCGTGTCCAGACTCAGGGTTTTTTTCGGGAAAAGTAGCCTTTTCCCGAAAAAACTTCCCCTGCGTCCAGACTCAAGCCGCGTTCTTTCGAAATTATTTCGAAAGAACGCGGCTTTTCTTTCGATGGCGGTAAACCTCGTTTCACGAGGAAGAACGCCTTCTTTCGAAAGTTCCTCTTTTGAAAGAAGGCGTTCTTCAATGTAAAGAGGCCGTCTTCAAAAGAGAGCATCCAGACTCGCTGGGTGCTCTCTTTCGAAAAAGCGGATTTCTCTTTCGAAAGATCCGCCTGCAGTCTAGATGCGATCTTTTGAAAGAGGCTCTTTCGAAAGATGCTTTCGAAAGAGCCTCTTTCGAAAGAAGCCTGCAGTCTAGACATAGCCCAAGTTAACGCTGGGACTCACAGTTCTAGACTCAGTGCCAACAGAAAATAGAAAAATGAGAGAGAGAGAGAGAGAGAAAGATAGGAAAAAAATCTCTGGGGTCATTTAATGCCTGCCCCAGATCGCTGGCAGGCTGGGTCCTTATGCTTTACCATAAGTCTTCTTTTAAACCACCCCTTGCAACAGGGTTAAACCCAACTTCCCTGGAGGAACCCACAGGGAGTAAGACCTTGTCTGCGCTAGTGACTTGCTCCAGTTACCACCTGCAAAGCCAGACACTGGAGCAAAGCCCTGCTGTCAACAAGGGGAACCCTGCACAGAACAAGCATGAGCTGCGGCCCTGCCAATCATGTCTTAGCGGGTGTGAGCCAGGGGCTGTGCGCCCCCGGCCAAATCCCCAGCTCCTCCAAGGCTTGAGCATCACTCCCTAAGGAGCACGAGGGAAACCGTTTTGCAGACTCCAGTCCCTCAGCAACGTGCAACCTGGCCGGCTGTCTCCCCCCTGGCCGGCTCCAGCGTGAAGACGCAGCCTGCCAACCTGCAGACTGAGCAGCTGCCAGTTTTCCTACCTTTGGCAGCTTTCCCAAGGTGGAGGAGCAGCAGGATTTCCCTAAAGGAAGGAGCCAGAGAAAAGAAGCACCATGCATCTTGCTAGATCGGCACTGCTCTGGCCCACAGACACGTGTCGCCTCTGCAAGCACCGCACTTGGTACACAAGTCCAAGGGAACCTCTCACTTGTGAGTCACCAGGGGAAAGCAGGGAAGGAAAGACAAGCCTCCGTGGATGGACATTAAGAGGAAAGTTCAAGAAAACCCACCACCTTATCTCAGTCATTTTGCTAATTACTCTCGGTTTCTCTAATGAAAATGCTAAGCCGGGCATCAGGAGACCAAGTGGCCTTCTGCAAAAAATCAAACGTTCGGTGGAGTGCAGCATTTACCGAGGGAAAGCAGTTTCAAAGCCTTCCTTTCCACTTAGATTTTAAGCAGCTCTACAAAAGAGCATTGATTTTGGGTTAAATTGACTGATTTTATTCATAGCTGGTTCATACGGTGTGTTCAAAAGACAAATTGTGTGCGAGTGTAAGCTATAGATCAGCTCTAATCATTCAGAATCCTCTTTCCCCTTTTTTTGGTTCTAAATATTTTCTGTGCTCATAATTTGCTATTATTTAGCCTCTGCCTGGACAGAAAAGGCATATTCACACTATGGGAGCTTCCCTTTGAAGGGAGGGTATTGTATTTTAAAGCCAGCGACATCACAAGTGAGAATCAAACCTCCCTTCAAACGCCTCTTAGCGTCGGCATAGTAAATAGTTCATTTGACGGGGGTTGCTTTCTGTCCACATATATTATTGCAGATTGCCTATTGGCTCCGCTTTAATTGAAATGTGTAATAATCGTACATATCAAGGGCTAAGCACTTGTGATAAAGTTCAGCTTTAATCCCTCATGTGCTGTGCAATGGCTATAAGGAAAAATGCTGCACACATGTTTTTAAAATATATATCATGCCATGCCTGTTTCAGGCTATTGAACTAAAAGCTAGCAGGAAAGCAGGCGGACGTTGGCTTTGATACCAGGTGTCGTGGCACGGGGAAAGATGGAGAATCCGCTTCTATTCAGTTCCTCTGCCACACCAGTGGAAAAGGGATCTAGGGACTAGTCTCCATCCTGCTGTTGACTCACTGGGACTTGGGGCAGGTTTCTCTGCCTCAGTTTCCCCACATCCAAAAAAGGACAGTACACTCCACATAGGGGTACGTAAGGATCTTCGATGGCTTTCAGGTCATCAGAGGGAAGCTGTGGAACCATTAGCTCCATCTGACAGATGGTATTAGTAATTCATAATAAGAATAGTGGTATATAGCATTGTGGTAGCTCACAGAGGCACCAATATGTGTAGTATACGTAATATAAAAGGTAGGCTATATGCCAGCTTTGATCTAAATATACAGTGAGAGGAATAAAAGTGAGATAAAAATAACAGCAACGTATTGATATTTAATTCAATAAACAGCTACGGCAACTTGTCCACTACCTGACTAGCCTCACGGAACAACCAACAGCTCACGAAGCATCAGGTGACCATTAGCCTCCTGACAGGACCCCAAGGCAGAAAGGCGAAACGAGCAGAGAACCCAGGGGAAAACTAGGCATTTTCGCCCTGGCTGGTATTTGCTTTCTTTAGATTTGACATTTAAATAAACAAACAAACGAATGAATAAAAGAGGGCCGGTGCAACAGGTTTGAGTGTCCCGAGAATAATTAAATCTTCCTGACGCACTCGGCAGCATGATGACTGTCAGGCACGCCAATTGACTCCACCAGCCAGCAGCCTTCAGTAACCAAACCGCAATAGCAACTCACCTCAGCCGCGGTATTAGCCAAGTGAAGAGCAAAAAGCAACATTCCCTCCTTCTCCCCCCAAACCTTAGCCCCGGGCACTGCAACCTCTTCTGACAACCGCAGTCGCTACGCAACGCCAGGCAGGGGGGCTGACAGCTTCTGTTGGCACCAGGGAAAGGTGTGTGGAGGGCAGCTCCGTGCCCCCAGAAGGGGAGGGGCCTTTGACAAAAGGGGCGGGGCTGGAGCAGCCAGCCCACAGCACCACTCGGAGTGCAGCGCTGAGCCCCTCCCCTCCCAGCCCTCAGAGCCATGCAGTGTGGGGCTCTGGCGGCGATTTAAAGAGCCCAGGGCTCCGTCTGCCACTGCTACAGCAACAGCAAGGAGCCCTAGGCCTCTCTGAATCGCCAGGCCCTGGGGCAACTGCCCCCTTGGCCCCTCCCTCCCGTTGGTGGGCCTGACCCCCAGGAAGGGGAAAAGACTGAGCCTACCTGAACTATACACTCTGGGCTTGGGGGAGGAGGGAGCCAAAGCTTTGAGTGGTAGGGCCAGGGCTTCAAACCCCAGCAAGTCTAACGGCAGCCCCGGGGACCCCATTAAAACGGGGTTGCGGCCTACAGTGGGGTCACCACCCGCAGCCTGAGCACCTCCGCAGCCCTGCCACGCTTGGAGAGACACACTGGCCTGCCTGCAAGCTTCCTCTCCTCAGAGGAAGTGCATTTCCAGTTCTCTTCAGGAAGCCCCAGTGGGCAGAAGCCATGTGGACCAAGCTTCAAGGCCCTGTGGGCAATGACTGTGCATATGTTGCACTGACTACAAACACCAGGTCGGCTCCATCTCCTATGAAAGTCAATGGAAAGACTCCTGTGATTTCAACGACATTTGGAGCAGACCCATGGAGCTGTCAGTGGGGCTAGCCAGGTCTTTTCTTCTCCCAACACCTTCTCTCATTTCCACCACTGACACGCCGGGACACTTCACATGGACAATGCCAGGAAACCATTGTCTTCATCTTAGCCCTGCTTTCCAATGCGGCTCACCCGTGGCACCAGCTGTCTGCACCGGAGCTGGGCACATCTGAAAGACAGGCCCTCCCCGACTCATTGGAGGGGAGCCGACGCTACAAGTGAATACCCAGGAATAATCTCTCATACTCAGGGGCAGACTAAAGCATGGATAATCGATGAATTGGGCAGAACGCTGCATGTGATGATTTGCAAATTAAGGCCCCAACCCTGCAAGAACCTGAGTGTCCACGTAAGGTGCTGGGAGTGCTCAAGTCATGTTGAAACCAGGGGAAAGCACTCAGCACCACAGGAGCTTGGGCCTTAATTTGACAGCGCCCATGACTATGTATTTCCATTTGTGTTAATGTGAATTTAATTGCCCTGGTTTGCATTGCATTTGAAAAAAAATGAAATACAATTACAACAACCCTGTTCCCTTCAGAAAGCTTCTCTTGACTCCGTCCCCTCCCACAGGAGTTTTGCCTTTTGGTAAAGACTGGAGAAGAATTTTAAGAAATTCAACGTCATGCTCATGAACCTAGAGGACTGCTCATGCGGAAGAGTGTTTGGAGAATCAGAACCACAGCTGGTAACAAATCTGGAGTAGAATGCTGGCCCATTGACATCAGCGGGAGATCTGCTGTCAGCGGGGCCCTGTCTTTGGAACCAATCGCTTGACCAGCTGTGAGGGTCCAGTCTGTGCCCGGGTCATTGAAAATGTCTTAAGTTGGCATCTCACTTCATAGTCCCCGAATCCATCTCTGAGAACAATTAGCAGAATAAAGGAACTCCTGGCATGAAGGATGTGGTGACTGACAGTTGCAAAAGGAGGTATGTGCAATGCAGCATTGTGGATGGCGAGAATGTGTGTGTGTGTGTGTGTGTGTGTGTGTGTGGTGCGCATGTGCACAAACACACACACCCTTCTAATTAAAAGACACAAGGGACTGATGCAAAGCACCACAAAGGCAACGGGCATCCACCCCACGCTGCATTGCACATACCTCGTCTTGCGACTCTCCGTCACCACATCCTTCGTGCCAGGACTCCCTTTATTCTGCTAATTGTTCTCGGAGATAGATGGGATAAATGGGATGTGCCTGGAATGCTTCATCCCAAATGGAAAAGGAGGGCTGTGAGAGTAGGGACAGTGATACTCACGCATCACCACCGGGGGCAGCAAGCCCAGGGATAGTTATGAAGGACCACAGGGCAGCAGCAAGCACCCCAGCAAGCAGCCACTGGTCAGCAGCATGGCTCTCATCACCCTGCCCTGGAGTGCAGCTACTGGCCACTGTGTAGTCCCCACGTCCCCCAGGCCATCCCTGGGCAGAAGCTGGCAGCCACACCAATCCCCTGCCCCGAGTCCCCCACCATTTCCTTTGAATCCCCCCTCTTCCCTACCCCCAGCCCTGACTCCACCTCCGGCCCCTACCCTGAGACTCCCCTCACTCTCTGCTCTGTCTCCTGCACCCCCTGCCCCAAGCCCCTCCTCATCCTCCAACCCTGACTCCTGCACCCGCCGAAACACCACCAGCCCCCTGCTCTGAAGGGCCCAAGCAACACCGGGTAGATCTGCTAGTCGTGAATATCTCACAAAAAAGGATGCTAGAAAAACGGCCGTGTTATTTCTATCTCTGTTCTTATAGCAGCATCCGTTAGGGTCATCGGAGCCTCTTGTGTGCTGTACGTGGTGAGCCGCGATGCCCAGTCCTGGCTCCTGCCAGGAATGCACCCTTGTGAGTATCACTTAATTATCTCTGTCGTTTGCTAATGGGGAAAGATCTGAGCTCAGGTGAGTCCCCTTTGCTCCCTTTCATTTGATTGGATTCTGTGGCTCATGAAATATGTGCCGACTTTCATGAACAAAATGAAATCATCTCTTGGGAGGAGACAAGCGGGGATGCAGGTGAAAACACAATTTAATAGACTTTGGAAAGTCGGGTGCTGACCGTGAAAAGTGCCCAATAATTAACATGCAGGAACAAACGCGATAGGAGACCATTGGGACCACTGACTCTTTGCAGAGGGGGAAGCAATGCTGCATGGACAGTCTACCGTCATTCAAAGGCTACGTCTACACTGCAGGCTTCTTGCGCCAGAACGGCCGTTCTTGAGCAAAAACTTGCGGAACGTCTACTGCACGCGCGTTCTTTCGCAAGTAAATTTACAGTAAAGCGTCGGAACAGAGGGCTTCTTGTGCAAGAGTTATTCCTCTCCCCATGAGGAATAAGCCCTCTTGCACAAGAGCTCTTGCACAAGAAGGCAGTGTGGACGGTCAACAGGGGTTTCTTGTGCAAGAAACCCTTATGGCTAAAGAGCTTTCTTGAGCAAGAGAGCGTCCACTTTGGTATATATGGCTGTAACTATTTTCTTCCACTATTTGATCTGAGGAAGTGGGTCTGGCCCACGAAAGCTCATCACCTAATAAACCATCTTGTTAGTCTTTACAGTGCTACATTATCCTGTCTTTTGTTTCACACTGCCATGGACGCTCTTGCGCAAAAGCACATGGCAGTGTGGACATGCTCTTGCGCAAAAGGCCTTGCACAAAACAGTTCTTGTGCGAGAAGCCTGCAGTGTAGACGTAGCCAAAAGAGAGACTTCCTTTGGGATGAAATTCAGCTTGTACCTTTGCACTTAAATGATGCCACCTACTGGTCCTTTTGTCCAAGTGAGAGTTTCACCAGCAGGGATTCTAGACCTGTGATGGGTTTCGAATGAACTGTTACTAGACCAGGAACAGCTTAGGTTATGGACTCTGAAGGCAGCTTCCTTGTCTAAGGCTGTGTCTATGCTACATTTTTATTCTCTCAATTGGTCGTAACAATGGTGAGCCACTAGAGCACCTGCCATAGTGTTAGCTAGTCCTGCTCACGAGAGGTTGGGAGGACAGCATGGTTACAATGATGGTGAACAGCAGACGTCTCTCTTTGCGAACACTCTCATTGCTCGTGAGCGGGGGGATGGGGGTGTCTGCAATGGTGGGAAATTTAAAGGCAAAAGGGTAGCGCAGGCAAATAACTGGAACCGGTCTGAGATCACTCTGCTCAGGGGACGGCAATTCAATCCTCATCTCCCCTATCTGCTGAATCCTCTTTTGATGCAGCGTTGAGATGGCAGCAAAGGACTCTGATATGTATGGAAACTAAAGGCACTTACTGCATGAGACAGCAGGAAAAAGGGGAGGAGTTAAGGACAGATGCGGAGTTGAATGAGTTGATGGGCTGAAGGGTGCAGTTAATAAGGATGATTGTTCCTATGGAGGAAAAGGGTGGGGTGCATCCTCTCCTTGCCCGGTACGCCAGAGGCCACCGTGCCAAGACGTTGATTCAGCACGCTCTAGAAGAATCGCCACTAAAAAAATCAACATTTACCAAGCGGGTACCACTCAGGACAGGTTAGAACTCCCTGGTCCGGCATCCTCGGGACCTGAGTGGTCCCAAACCAGAGAGTCTGCCGGACCAGGGGAGTTCAAATCTCTCCTGCTGGCCATCAGGCCCACAGTGGGCTCCGCCCCTGTCTGGCAGGGCTCACAGCTGCTGCCTCCTCCCCACTTCCACTGGGGTTGCACCTTCCCACCTGGCCAGGGCTCCGGACTGCAGCTTCCTGGCTCCAGCCTCCCAGCTGCTGGCCTGACTGGGGCTCCTTTGCAGCTGGTCCAGCCAGGAGCTTCCTGGATGTCGCTGGCTCTCCCTAGCTGGTCCGGCCTAGGGCTTCCCGACCGCCACCTCCCCCCGTCCCCAACCTTCCTGTTGCTGGGATGACAGCAGGCCCCATTCGCAGCTGCTGGGACTCTCTTACCAGCAACATTCAGGGTCCTTGCTGGACCCCAGGGGTACGTCTAAACTACATGCCTCCGTTGACGGAGGCATGTAGATTAGCCAGTTTGGCAGAGGGAAATGAAGCCGCAATTAAAATAATCGCGGCTTCATTTAAATTTAAATGGCTGCCCCGCTCTGCCGATCAGCTGTTTGTCGGCAGATCGGGGCAGTCTGGACGCGCCGCGCCGACAAAGAAGCCTTTCTTGATCGGCACAGGTATGCCTCGTGAAACCAGGTTTACCTGTGCCGATCAAGAAAGGCTTCTTTGTCGGCGCGTCGCGTCCAGACTGCCCTGATCTGCCGACAAACAGCTAATCGGCAGAGCGGGGCAGCCATTTAAATTTAAATGAAGCCGCGATTATTTTAATCGCGGCTTCATTTCCCTCTGCCAATCTGGCTAATCTACATGCCTCCATCGACGGAGGCATGTAGTCTAGACACACCCCAGATGTTGCCAGGCCAGCGAGTCCCAGATTTTGGAGGTGCAACCTGTACTATCCGAGATGCTGCATTCCTTCTGTGGGACTGCCCCAGGAAATAACCGCAGCTTCCTCGCTACCAATGGGGCAGTCACTCTTGGCGAGCATTTCTAATTCAGTGGTGACCCCTTTAACAGTCTCCTGCTTGTTATTTCAGGTTCTCCGCCACCCCAGCAGGAGCCGAAGAGAGAGCTTTTTCAAAAGTGCAGAATAAAGCTGCAGGTAATTAAGTACAAGGGGCCTCCTGTTGTCATCTTTGCAACTCTGTTTTGGAAGCTGGCTCCAGCAGAGCAGAAGAGGGAAGATTTGATTTTAATCACAGAGATTTGGGGTTTTATTTTGCTCATTAAAATTTCTGATAAGGATTTAGTTTGACGTTGTGCCAGTCCCTCCGTGGTTGGGAAGGGCTGTCTGCCACTCTCTAGAGTACAAAGATCTCTCTCTTCCTTCACGTAATGCGCACAGGGATGCAGACAGCTGTCAATGCAAAAGGAAGAGGTTTTGGACGGGGCTGTTATGGGAGAGGCAAGGCAGTCACAAAAATCAATGGCCAAAGGGGTGTTTTGAAATAAGGGAAAGACACTAAGTCTTAAAATGACTCCTAATTCTGATTTTTATGATGGACAAGGAGATTTGTGTCAATATCCTCAGCTCCAATCTGACCCTACAGAGGGCACAGATCAAGACACATGGGAAACCAAGGTAGCATAACGTCTCCCTGGCAACTCAGGGATTCTGCAGCTGCTATAACTCTTAGGCCTGGATGGATTCTGCACACTGCAATGAAAAGTCACGGTTCTCGGCATTCTGCCATGCTGTCACCTCCAATTCACCCCCTCTTGCCCCAGGCTAGGTGCAGTACAAGGAAGGGACGGCGTGGGAAGGGGTCAGTACAAGAACCGTCTTGCACAGTGGTGATATCGGGACTTCTCTGAAGCCCTCTGTATCACCTGAACGGTATAACAGGACCAGAACTCTGCTCAGAATGTTACCCAGGATGTTGTGCCAAAGAGGGTATTTCCAATGGGAAATGACAAGAACTGGCTAGAAAGATATCAGTGGAATCATTTTCTGCTGGAATAAGCAGCTCCGTGGAAATACTTTGCGAAATGGTGTCGATTTCACTGAAATTACATTTCAGGGGAAAAGAGGGGAATTTTTTTGATAAGGTTGAAATTGACAAGGCTGAGCTTTCCAGCAGGAAGCATTTGGATTTTTCTTTAAGTGATTTTTCATTTCAAATTTTTTGCAAAAAAAACCTGGATTGCATTCTAATATCAAGTGTTCAAAAGTCAACTCTAAAATGCTGCTCTTGGCCTAAAACAATTCTGTCCCCACTTTTCCTTCAAAGGGAATTTAACACATTTGAAAACGAAAACAGAGCAGAATACAAATATTTCAATCTCAAAATCCACCATGGCTGGATTTGATTTTTCTGTGCATTCCTCGACATGAAACGGTGGCCCTGTCTTTCTCGCCAAAGATCCTCTTCCTCAGAGGTCCTTGTCCATGGTCATCCCTCTCCCTGTATTCCCCTTCCAAGGAGATGTCAGCTTGTCTCTCCTCTCGCAGATCCCGGCACTCATCCATCCCTCATTCTGGCATTGGCTTCCCTTCCCTCCCACTCCCGTCTGGCATGCTCAGCATCTCCTGCTACAGCCTCGCCCACCAGAGAGCAGCAGCCTCGTGCATGAGGTTGCAGAGAGCTGTATAAACCCATGGATACACTTCAGAGCGCCCTGCTCTTCAGCGGTGGAAGGTTTTTGGCCACATCTATCTGTTCCAGTCTGTGTCACACACTTGGGTGGAAGGGGCGGAGGGCTAAGGATTGGAGGGCAGAGTCCTGGAGCCTTCTACTCCCACTTGCCATTCAGGAAAGGAGCATGGTGTTTGGGAACTCAGCAATACTAAATGGGTGTCACCCTATAGAACAGGAAATCCTCAGAACTGTTGTGTCCCTGGTTTTGTACAGGCCTCTCTTCCACTAATGTCTTCTAAGCCAGGGGTGGGGAACTTCAGCCCAGGGGCTGGACAGGGCCCTCAGCTTGCTTGGATCTGGACCCCTAGGCTCAGGCCCCCCCTCAGCATTGGAGAACCCGCGCTAATGCTCCAGCCCCACCGCTTCCCCACCTTGCACACTAGGCTGGGACCCACCAGGCTCTGGTGTGGGAGGGGAATGTGGGGGAATGTCTTGTGTGCAGACCCCAACTGATTTTCCTGTGGGCCAATGGCCCCGCAACCCAAAAAAACTTCTCACCCCTGTTCTAAGCCCTGCGTCTTTCTGTACTCGGGACAGGTATATTCCTCACCCCTGGCATGTGAGCCCGCAGCTCTCTGCTCTTGCACTTGCTCCTTTCTCCCTCTGCTAGTGCCCAGCGCTTCTTTGCAGACCTCAATATTGCTTCTCTCCAGCTGTAAGGCTCACTCACGCCACTCGCCCGGCAGGGATCTCGCCTGTGAGGCAAAAGGAGGCCCCCACGGGGCTCTGCCTGCTGTTTTCATCCTGCGGGTCATTCTCAATTTTAAAACCAACATGGAACTGTGACGGGGTGAGCCTCCGCCGCACTAGGCCGGAAGGGATGAGCCCAGCTCTGACGGTAAGGGAGGCCCCAGCTGTTCCGGGATAAAAGAGGGCTACACAGGGCAGTTGGGGTAGACGGCCAAAGGGGAAGAAGCTCAGGTAGGGGCTCCTGAGCAGTTACCACCACAGCAGCAGGCCCTGCAGCACCCGCTGCCGCAGTCCCAGAAGCAGCAGCCCCACGAGCAGCAGCCACTGCAGTAGCCATCGACGCAGCAGCAGCAGCCCCTGGAGCAGCAACCCCAGGAGCAGCAGACCCTGCAGCAGCCGCAGCCTCAGCGACAGCACCAGCTCGGGAAGAGAGCTACGAGGCCCCAACTCGCCGAGCTAGGCCCCGAGGCCAGAACAACACCCAGGGATGGTAGGAAGGAGCTCAGGGCAAGGGACTGACCTGTGGGAACTCAGCGCATTGGGGGGAATCCGCGCTGAGCAGGCAGCGTGTGTTCTCACCGCCAACAGGGCCCTGGGCTGGGACCCAGTGGAGAGGGTGGGCCCAGGTCCTCCTACCGCCCCCACCCCACAGCAACCCAGCTCCCAGGCTCATTGGGAGGCCTACCAGGGAACCAGGCCTTCAAGGTGGTCCATACCCTGAGGGTGGGGAGCTGTGTTTGTGACTAGTCCACAGGGGCCGTATTTACCCTAATAGAGGTGGACTAGCTTTGGGACTAGGTCCAAGAGTCCATATTGACCTAATAGGAGTGAATTGGACTAGTGACTAGACCCGAGAGGCCATATTGATTCTAATAGGGGGGAACCCGATTTGGAATGAAGCCCAAGAGGCTGAGTTAGCCCTGACATTAGGGGCTGTACTTTATGGGGAATGACCAGGGGTGCCCCGAGCCCTAGGAAACCCCGTGATAGGAACGTTTTTTTTTTCACTACAGAGGCTCTCAGAATTAGGCCAGAGAACTTCCCCAACCGATGTGAGCCAGGATTGTGTTTGGAAATCCAGGATTCTACACATAAATACGGGGATCAGAGACAGAGAAATGGGCTGTCCACAGCCTATCAGGGGAAACCCTTGGCAGTTCCCCCAAGACAAGGTGAGATTTATTCTGGCCCTGTCACTGCTAGTGCTGGGGGAATTCTGCAATTTGGAATCATAGGCTACATCTAGACTGTCGCTTCTTTTCAGGAAAAGGTACACAAAGTGCGCTTCGCAATTTGCATACCTTTTTCTGATTTTTTTTTTGGAAGAGGCTTTTCCAAAATTTGGCCCATCTACACTGGGTCAAATTTTGGAAAAACCTCCTTTTTCCGAAGAGCCCTTCTCCCTTATAAAATGAGGAATATAGGGCTTCTGAAAGAGCGTGTCAGAAGAGCAGACACTTTCCCTGAACGGTATCCCGGAAAAACTCCATAGTCTAGACATAGCCATAGTGAAATTGCAGAATTCCCCCACAACTGGTCACTGCTCATGAAGGATGCCAGAGGGACAGCTGGGAGCGGAAATCTCATCCACAAGAGAGGAAGTAAGCTCCCCAGCTCCACACTGCAAGTCAACCTTGATCATCCTCAGCTGGGCTGAAACTGGCGACGAGCAAGCCCTACAAGATCTAAGACCCTCCGGAGGCCTCAGAACCAAGCACGAAGTGTGCTTTTTCAACCTGCCTTTGCCTGTACAAATGCAGAGCACAAATCATCTTCCCAGTTTTTTTAACATCCCCATACAGTCCCCAGGAAGGGAAAGGGAGAGAGATCCACACACCCAAATGCAAGTCAGGCCCTTCGAAGGGCTCAGGTGGAGAGTGATTCATTCTCGAGGAATGATCTGTCATATCTGCAGGGGGTGGGGCAACAGGTCTCAAACAGATGGGTAACTTTTTGTAAGGAGGATGTGCCCACAAGGAACTGGGCTGAGACCCACTAACTCATTTCATGTCAGCCAGTTCTTCCATGACAAGATTTTCCATTCATCACTGATACGGGATGAAGTTGAGCCAGTAGCCTAGAGGGAAAAGACTTGATATGTCATGATCAGTCCTCTGAGCCAGCCAATCTCCCAGAAAAGAGAACTAAGCAGGTTTGGGGACATGGAGCATGGCTGCTTTCCAAAGATGTGTTTCCCTTGATTACATTTCAAACCCACCCAGGGTCAAAATTCAGTTCAACACAGTCTCCCATCCGGAAAAGCAGCACATGCTGGCACCAGAATCCATCCTAGCATTCCCGGCTTTGCGTCACCACCCACCTCTCTGTTGCTCCCACAGTCTCTGCTGTGTACCACCTGCTCTTGCATTACTCAAGGCACGGTTGTTTCCTTGTTGATCATCAACCAGCAAATGCAGGCAATTTGCCTCTTATTTCTCCAGCTATAGCTAGCTTTGCATAAATACTATTTTAACTTAATGTTATTCATGAAAGAACAAGAAGTCTGCAGATTTGAAAAACCACCACAACACAGTGTTAGTTTAGCAACTGGTGAACCTCATGTGGCCTGGAAGTTTGGTCTGGATAGATGCCCAAGGAGTTAGAAATTGTATCTGAAGTATGAGCCACACTGGGCATTTTAGAGTCAAGATGGGATGTTTTTCTAAAGGAGGTGCTGGAACAGGAATTGATTCAGGGAAGTGCTATGGCCTAGATTATGCAGGAGCTCAGTACAGATGATCACAGCAGGCCCTTTTAGACTAATAATCCCTCCATCTATTATCTAGATGCCATCAAGAAATCCTGTGAGGACATATTTGTGTGAGATAGCCAACACTTCCTTCCGAAGCCAACCAATGCAAAAATCAGCAAAGCCCAGTGAAATGAACCCAATGTTTCCTATCATCGGCAAGGGTTTAATGTAGACAAAAATTCTGATTCTTACTGGGCTCGTCTACACTGGCCCCTTTTCCGGAAGGGGCATGTAAATTTCATGAGTCGTAGTAGGGAAATGTGCGGGGGATTTAAATATCCCCCGCGGCATTTAAATAAAAATGTCCGCCGCTTTTTTCCGGCTTTTTTAAAAGCCTGAAAAAAGCGGCGGACATTTTTATTTAAGTGCCGCGGGGGATATTTAAATCCCCTGCGCATTTCCCTACTACGACTCATGAAATTTACATGCCCCTTCCGGAAAAGGGGCCAGTGTAGACGTAGCCAATATGTTTACACATAGAACAGGGATAGAATAGTGTAGTCGATTAACCAATAAAACGATAACCAACAGTATATAGGTTAATGCTATAGACTACCTACATTTCCCCCTGCCCCCGGCTGCCAGTAAATTTTTTAGGAGGCTAGCCAGTAGCCCAGCTCAGTCCGGGGATCTACTCTGCATTTCAAGTGTATTAGGAGCCAAGCGGGCAGGCAGCCCGGCTCAGTTCCAGTCGCGCCGGGTCTGGGAGTCAGACTCCCCCAGACAGGGGCTGCTGCCACCCCACGCTGCTGCCTCTTTATCAGAGGCAGCAACACAGGGTGATAGGGGAGCTGTTTTTCAAATTGGCTGCCTTCACAGGCCAGCTCCCGCCTGGCACCTTGCACTGCTGCCTCTGATACTGAGGCAGCAGTGTGTAGTGGTAGGGGGCTCCCTGGGAGTGGGGCCGAAGCGCACTGGTTGCTGGCTGCTGGGCCTGCACCTGGGGACTATAGAATAGTCAACTAACCAATAAGAATTCACGAGGTTCCTCGACTATTCAGTTACCTGATATTTAATATCCTCAGCATAGAATCATAGAATCCCAGGGCTGGAAGAGACCTGAAGAGGTCATCGAGTCCAGCCCCCTGCTAAAACAGGACAAATGTGTAGAATAGTACAATGCCACCGGTGTCCAAGCTTTGGACCAGTCCCCAACCATTGCTGATTGCATCATCGGACCGCCCTCTCTACTTCTTGCTCACATAGGAAAGTAACAGTAATTAATGCATTTTTAGCTCTTAGAGTTGCCAGATGGTTTCAACAGAAATACCGGACACACTTGACAGGACATCACAATCTACATTCCATCTTATTTAGAAAATACGGGACATTTCTATTTTTTCATTTCTATTTTCTCAATTTGTTTCCCGAACAGAAAGCTCAAATAATGGACTGTCCAGTTCAAAACCGGACACCTGGCAACCCTATCAGCTCTGAGTGTAGTAGCTGGAGCGAGGAGGAACCAGAAACCTGTGACCAGTTTTTCAGGGGACCACACTTTAGGACTCCTTGCACTCACCTTAGAAATGCCTGGCTGGAAGCGACTTTAAGAGACTAACCACCCTGATTAAGTTGGTCCATACCAGGCCTGACTGGGGGGTGTCTAACCTGTTCTTAAAAACCTCCAGTGATGTCATTCCATGACTTTCCTATGGAGCCAAGACTTAACTATCTCTATAGTCAAAAAGGTTTTTTCCCCTAGTATCTATCCCTCGCTGCCAGCTAAGATAATCATGTCTTTTCCTACCTGGCATGGAGAACAATTGTTCACCATCCTTCTTATTACAGCTAGCTAGCTTACTGTGTGCAAACAAGTAACCTACTTGCTACACGGCCTTCTTATGAATGGAATCAGAATGCTCAACTGTGGCTCATAGGCACTACAGTGCTAACTGCAAGTAGAGATTCTCCCTTCATGCAAGTGGTAGTAGGAGCCCCAGCTTTAAATAAGAGTTCTACCCCGTCTGTCAGCCTGACGTTTCCTGCAGCAAACAGCGAGCAAGGCTCAGATGACTGCAGAGCTGTTACAATTCAATGCAAGTCCATAGCACCTTCCACCCGACAACATCAGAGTGCTTTAAAAATCATCCACTTCTCAACCGGGACATGATTCAGCTCCAACTTAAATCCATGGGAAGCCTGCAGGGGCATCTGATTGGGTCTTCACCAGTGTTCCCTGTAAGCTGAGTGCTTAGGCAGCACCCAGGGGAGATTCAAATGCCACCCAGCTGCTTAGCAGTGCACCCACAGTCGGCAGCAGGTGTTCCTTCTGGTGGTGCACAGCCGCACATGCCTCAGTGCACATAAAATGTATTCCGCTCATAGATGGAAAAAGTTAGAAGGAACATTGGTCTTATCCCTCCCAATGCCCATTTGAGGTAGATGACTTCCATTTGATGGTGAAACTGCCACACAAGAAGGGAAGGTAACTAGTTGCAGGGTCATGTAAGAAAGTCTGTGTCTGGAGTCAAGGATACACGTTTCCTGACTCTTAGCCCTGGGCTTTAACCATTCAGCCAACTACCTTTTACTGGGCCTTCCGCTAGAAAATCCTTTTCTTCGCAAACTTTTTTAAGAAGTTATTTATCAGATCTTTTCTTTCTTTCCTCCTTCATCTGCCACGCTCTTTATTATCTTTCTTTCAACCAGAACAAAAAAAAAAAAGCAAAGAAAAAAAAATCTGCCCAACACAATAGCATGCGGCGCGCCTGTCATTTTCAAAACCTTCTTCTCCCCTCCCTTTCAACTCTCCTTGCCTTGCAAAGAATTTTCCTTCATTAAAATTAAGCCTCATTTCAGGCTCATCTTCTTTTCTCTCTCCTTTTTTCTCAGAATTGAATGGAATGTGATCTCCATCTTCCCAGCCCTGACCCCCTCCCTCCCATCACCTCCTTCTCTCCTCACTTTCAGAACCAAATCTTCATTGCCATGAAAAACTAGGCAGCCTGCTGCCTCCTGGCCCCCTTCCTCTCTCTCACCACTTTGCTGCTATCAAGCCAGCCTCACCTAGGCGGATTCCCACTCCTCTCTTTAATTGCAGCATATTTCCTTCTGCATAATGGAATGAGACCTTCTCCCCTTTATTTTCTCTCCACCATGTCTACCCAGGTTAATACACCCTCTTTCGCTCTTGGAAACCAGGGAGAGTGAACATGGGGGAACAATTCCATTAACCTAAACCCCGTGCGAGTTGCTAAGAGACTCAGCGACTTCATGTCCCAGATGGGAAAGGCAAGCAGAGAGTATTAGCAGGTATTTCTCCCCTCCCTCCTCAAGACTCCAGATAACACCGGGCAATATCTGGTGCTTAACAACTGCTCTGATCTCTACCTTTAAAGAGAATTCTCGCAGGTTCTCCTTGGTAGCTGGAGGAAGTGTGAGGTAGTGGCTACAGCACAGGAATGGGAGCAAGGACTCCCGAGTTCTATTTCCAGACCCATGTAAGGAGTCCTGGCTCTGTTTCCAACTATGCCACTGCTTCTGTGTGTAAATCAAGTCACCTTTCTGCATGTGACCTCCTGCCACCCCGCCTGAAAACAGGCAAAATACTCAACTTCCTGTAGCTTTTTAGGATGCTCTGAGGGTTAAGTAAGGCTGGCAACATGCTGAGAACGCTTCAGAGGAGAGGAACAAAGTATTACAGTGGAAGCTCTCTCTGTTTTCCCTCAGCATTTGCTCGAAGCTGGATGAACCCAGTCTAACCTGGCTGATTGCTCTTTGCAGTGTACTGTAAACACATCGGTCCCCAGATATGAGAGACACAAGATGGGTGAGGTCATAGCTTTTATTGAGCCAGCTTTTATGGGACTTCCACAGAGCTCTACTTCGAGTCTTTGTCAGCTCGTGTCTCTGACCGGCAGAAGTTGGTCCAATAAAAGATCTGACCTACCAAGCTTGTCTCTTTGATTTCTCTTGGCTTTTCTCTCTCAGTCCCCCTCGCCTCGCCTCCTTTCACTCTAGTTACTCTCGGTGTCTCTCCACCAAAGCTGTGTGTAACATTCTCTGATGCTCAAGGCCAGTCTGCTCATTAGCTCAGCTACACCTGGATCAAGATCTTGAGACAAATTGCTGCTTCATTAGGGGAGCTGAGGCTTTTAATCCATTTTTTTTTCCGGCTGTTTAACTTGCAAGGACAACAGATGGATCCAGGGCTGCATAATGCGGAGCTCCTTAAGATCCATCACCCAGACTGGGAACGCAGAAAACACAAGGCTGAGGCATGTTTCACTTGGAAGTGCCTTACAACAGTCAGCTTCAATTAGCGAGGGGGGAGAGAGGTTCCTAGACTAGAACTGAGAAAAAAAATTAAAACCCTGGTAGTTTTACAGAAAAAAAAAATCCCCCCAAATTCCTCTGTGAAAATGTTTTTAAAAATTTTTTAAAAAATCCCAGCTTAAAAAAAAAGCCACTATTAGAGTTTGTTCATGTTTTCTAAAACCTGAAATACACATGGACCTCCGCATTCGCGGTGTCCCTAATCCGGGAACAGCCGTGGTAGGGATCCTGGCAGCGGGAGGAGGAAGCGGCTCTGCCTGTGACCACTCTTCCTTCCTCACAGCTAGGGGAATGGCAGCACAACAACACGTTCCCCTGAGGCTTTTTCCGGCTGCTGCCATAGCGGTGGGGGTGGTGCTTGGGAGCAGTGGCCCCTCCCCTCCCAAGAGTGGCATGCCAGGTAAGTACCCCACACCCATTCCTCTCATGCCCAGACCCAGCAGCGCCCTGCCCGGCCTAAGAAAAGCTTTAATCCGGCATACCCTGTTTCCCAGGATCACCGGATTAAAGATGCTCCTGGGTATTTCACTGAATCAAATCAGCGTGTGGTTTCTGACTTTGCAGTGGCAAAACAGAAAACTTTGATCCAAACAGAAACTCAGGAACGATATTCATTGCGGATAAAAAGCCATTTTTCTGGTGACAAAATTGTTACGTGGAAACCGCGTTGGCCAGCCCTCGTTCAGAAAAGGTAAAAACTCACCTTTCCCTTGAGAATCATAGAATCATAGAGCTGGAAGAGACCTCAGAAGGTCAAGTCCAGCCCCCTGCTCTAGGCAGGACCAATCCCAACTCAATCAACCCAGCCAGGGCTTTGTCAAGCTGAGAAGGCTCGGAATAGACCAGAGCTCGCTATCCTGGTAGGCTGCAAGAAGTTCTGGGTGAATCTGTCCCCTATTCTCATTGGTTACCACCAGCCTACCCCCTCGTCCACTTGCTAAAATCCATCTCTGAGTACTGGGGGAAGGTGCACTGCATATCGGAGAGCCCTACGCAGCCGGCTAGGTCGCTTCCATTTTTATGAGCTGTATCTCAGCAATCAAAGAGGCAAACACATTCCGAATCCTGGTGCCACCGAGTCTGGGCAATTTGGGGTGGGTGGGAGTGGACATTGCTTCAGGGCACATGGAACACTGCTGTGAGGACTGGGTGTTGCTGTTTGGAGCTGCCCCCTCTCAGTATCTGCAGCTGTCAGGTGAGGCGTTCCTCTTTGGGGCCATACACAGATTAGGGTTCACAGATTAAAAAGCCAGAAGGGAAACCTGGGATCTCATAGTCTGACTTCCTACATACAGGGTGTCTGACTGCAGCAGAGTTCTGCAGCAGGGCAGTGTGACTATCCTGGAGTTTGCAGCAGCATAAGTGCATGGCCCAGTGCAAACTTCCCTTGTCTAGACAAGTCCTTGGCACCTGCATTGGACCTCGCGGCCCACCCCCACTCCACACCTACCCACCCACCCACCAGCACACACTGAGTACTGGGTGCCTGCTATCTTAGGAAAGGTGCCATGGGGGTGACTGAATTTGTGAGTCATCAGCGGTTGGGAGGTGGTTTTGCTCCTCCGTCAGTTGAACCACTATCTACCAGCATCGGAAGCCGATTGTGGGTGACCCGAGAGAGTTTGTTTTCTCCCATCAGATGCGATTGTTTAGATGACAGCCTCTGAATGCTGCAATTTCGCAGGTCTTCAAACACTTAATTCATCTCAGAGGTGATACTGAAACAGGAAGGCTGGCGTTCACCCAGCAACCGCCATCTCCATCTGGAAGAGCTTATGTCCCCCTCCCCCGCCAGGTACCAGGAGTATGGCTGCTCTGACGGTGGGGGGGGGGGGGGGGGGAGGAACAGGAAGGCCTCTTCCTCCTGGAAGTCCTGTCGTGTGGGAAGAAACCTCCCTGACACAGACTGAAGGTTGTGTGGGTGGAGAGCAACTGTTGGACCTGCACTTTCCCCTCCCCACACATCCTGATTAGCAAACCTTGCCCTTAAAGGTGCCTCAGGAAGGAGCAAAAGAGGAACCAAAGAGAGGGGACCCTCGCGGCCTTTGGTTCCCCACTGCCACGGTTTCTGTACCAACGTGAGGTGACGCCCATATGGGCTGGCAGCTTGGACCCCACAGAGTTGAAGGGAAGAAGCCAAGGCAGCTGCAGCTGCTGCTGTGTTAATTCCCAATGTTTGTCCCCTTGGTAACGATGGCCACTGGTGGTGATGAGGAAGGCGATAGCAATGAGGAAGCTGTTGACTAGCTTCAGATTGTTCTACAGGTTGGACCTCCCTGGTCCGGCACCGTTGGGATCTGACCGGTCCTGAACGAGAGAATTTGCTGGACCAGCCAAGGTCTCCTGCCACCAGCTCCCAAGCCTGGCAAGCTGCCCCGGTAGGCATCCAACCCCGGCCCCACGCTCCAGGGGGCTGCTGTGTGGCTCTGGCCCTGCACTGCCGCAGGGCTCGATTCCAGCCCAGTGCTCCAGGAAGCTGCCAGGGGACTCCGGTCCCGTGCTACCACAGGTCTCCAGCTGCAGCCCTGAGCTCCTGGGGACTGCTGCGGGGTCCAGCCCCACGCCAACCTGTGCTACCAGGGGACTCCAGCTTGGCCCCATGCTTCCGCAGGCTGCTAGAGGCTGCCACAGGGTTCCGGCTCCAGCTCCGGCCTCCTGCTGTCCCCAGCCGGACTGCTGACCATATTGCCTGGGTCTTGGCTGGCCCTCCTGTCCTTAGGCTCCCAACTCTCTGGTCCTGCCAGACGGTGGATGTTGCTGAACCAGAGAATGCCGGTTTTTGGAGGAACAACTTGAACAGGCAGGGGACTGGACTCGATGGCCTTTCAAGGTCCCTTCCAGTTCTAGGAGATAGGCAATCTCCATTCATTTATTTATAACAGGGGAGCACATGGATGTTCAGACATGCATGCTGTAGACTCTCTGTCTAAGCACAGTGGGGTTCCAGCTACCCAGAAATTTTAATATTGATCCTCATCTAGGGAGAAGAATCAGTCAGACCTTAGAATAACTTGGAATTCTTCCTTATCAATAGAATGAATGCATAATCACACGGGCTAAACGTGATCAAGTGAGTGTGTCTCCCTTCATTTTATGAAAAAGTCCTCTTGGTTTCAGAGAAAAGCTTGAAGTGTGATCTACAAAAGCCTGAAGACAAAGAAAAGAACCCAAAAACTTTACCATAAAACCCCCAGGATTTTTAAGACAAACTTCTGATTTTAGAGGGCCTGGTTCATGGTTTTAGAAAATTTAGGGTTGGCAATCTATATGAAAAGGCTTCTTTTTGAAATTTAGTAGGGGAAAATTCTCTGCTTCTTGCAGGGGAAGCTTTGGATTCCTGTAGGTACCGTTTATATTTGTGGTCATTCTTGGTTTATTTTATATCAGGATGTTGGTTGCTTATAAGAGCTTTGGGGAAGGGGGCTTTACTCCTTTCCTAGCTCTTAAAATAGGCAATGGAGCAGCTGGGAAGAAGACTCAAATCAAAGATGGCAGGATCTCTTTGAAACTGCCCGATCCCATCGCCCCAGAGTCAGGGGGGCAGGGTTCCTCAACACACCTGCTCAGGGTACATGGATTTGCAGGTTGCTTGGATCCATTCTTTGCCCACCCAGAAGTGGAGGCATGAACGGGCATCAGACTCAGAGTGAAGCAGAAAGTGGCCTAACGTGGGAGCTACTAAGTGGCAGTGGGGGGGGGGGGGGGCCTGGGCCCTCTACCCCAGCGGCCTTGAGATGTTTGTGTGGCATCGTTTCAAGCCAATAGGCCTAAGAGGCCGCATCACCACTGACTCGTCACCCTCTAGCTCTGCCACAACTCCAAAGCTGGCTCCAGCCTACGTTCACTCAGCGCGGGTTCACATTCCTGCTTCTTGGATCCTCTCCTGATCCCTTTCGCAGCTCGCAGGCGGTAACTTGCTGCCTTATCTGGCCCAGAAGGACAGCCAGCTGTCAGCCACAAACATGGCCTTTGTTTATCCTTAAACGGAAGCTCAGTTAATTAAAACCAGAAATCGCTTTCTCTTATCTGCAGCCTCTGGCCGAAACGCAGCAAGCCCTGGGCTCCCCAGCACCAGGCTGAGCGCCGAGGGGCCGAGACAGCAGCCCTCATGCATGCAGTCCCGATAGCCCCCCATGCACATGACGTTTTTCTCTTTGGGTACGTCCTGGGGGGATGGGAACGTATGGGCAGGCCAAGAGCGCCTCCGGATGGCCGGGCTGCCAAATGCGGCTCGTCCCAGCACTTGGTTGCCTCCTGAGCAGAAATCTACTGCACAGACTCTCCCAAGTCTCTTTGCTGTATTTTGTGTGTCATGAGTTTGGTGGCCTCGGCCCAGTTCCACATCCCACAGATGTCCGTTATGTTGCACACGCCAAGAGCGCAGCTTGTCCCCTTGCCGGGAGGCCCAGCAAACACCAAAGCATGACCGGACTCATAAGAACGCATGACACCTAATGCCGTGGTTCTCTGGCAAGTCAAGCATGGAGACATGGTGAGGCGCTGGGCTGGGTTCCCTAGGGAGGGGGAGGAATCTCCAACCCTAGGGGTGTTTAAGTCCCAGCTAGACACAGCCCTGGCTGGGATGATTGAGTTGGGTTGGTCCTGCTTGGGCAGGGGAATGGACTGGATGAGTCCTGAGGTCTCTGCCCACCCTGGGATTCTGGGATTCTATGACATTATGGGAGGGCAGGAGAGATGTGGCGGAGGTGCGGGGGAATGGAGAAAAAGCATAAGACGTCTGTGACAACACTGCAGGACAAAGTAGCACTTTAAAGACTAACAAGATGGTTTATTAGATGATGAGCTTTCGTGGGCCAGACCCACTTCCTCAGATCCTCAGACAACACTGAGAGAGGGTCTCAGGTCCTGGCTGAGTGCCTGAATGGCGAGGCCAGCATTCTTCTTGGATCCCCTGCTCTAAAAGGAGACGCCCCAGCCACTGAAGGAGGAGGCCAGGAGTGCGTGACACACGCATGTCCATGCAGCAGGGGGCAGTGGTGCTAGACACACCTGCAGGCTGCTCTGGGTTTTCTTCCGCCCTCCGTACAAGTATCTGAGGACAAGTCTGCTTGTGCGTTTAAAGCGAGCGAACCTGGCAGGGCGCACACATCCTGCACCCCCCGGGGAAGAGCTACCCGAGTGGACGCTGGAAAGCCAGGCTCACCCCCGGCCGTCTGATGCTAGGTAGCATTGCAAACAACCCTCCCCCGGAGGTGCCACCGCTCCGTGCGTGCAGGGCAGCAGCCACGGCGAGGCCACACGCCTGCCCGATACAGAGCCTGCTCTGCATTCTGCACACCGAACGCCATCGACGTCCCCTTGGGCCGGTGGCAGAGACAACGGCATTCAGTTCACTGAGTGGCGCCAGCCGCAGCAAGATCGATCTACTCGAGAAGAAAGGACTCTCGCTCTCCCGGTCCTGCCACCTCGTTCCCTGCTGGCTTCAGGCGGTGCACAAACAAGCTGGCCCAGGGAACCTCACCGGTCGCTAGCTGAAGATTTCCTGAACCCTCCGCTTCAGGCGTCCCAAGTGTTGCCAGAGCCGGGCAGCGGGCTGGGATTTAGCAGCTCGCCAAAGGAAAGTGACGACTGTGTCTCCACTGGGCTGAGCCGTGATTGGCTGTAGATGCCGCCGGGAGCTGCCCGGGGCCTATGCACCATGTCGGTATTAGTGTAAATGTCATGAGGAGTGTGAGTCCTTACAAAGCAACGACCACGCTGCGTCTCCCTGGAAGGATGCAGTGGCGCTGGCATACGGATGCTTATGTGAGGTGGCTTCTTCCCCTTTCTGTGCAGAACAACTGGGCTGGTACAAAGCAGTGGTTTCCAGTTTTCCCTCGCAACCCACACGCCATGCCCATGTGGACACCCGTGATGCAGCATAATTGTATCTTTTGCAGAGTGCAGGCTCCAGGGTGGGGCCGCACAGATGAGGGGTTGAGAGTGCGGGGGGGTGAAGGCTTTGCCGGGGTGTGGGTGCTTGGGTGGGGCCAGAGATGAGGGGTTTGGAGTACAGGCCGAGGAGATGGGGCGGAGGGATGGGGTACAGGCTCTGGGGGTACAGCCAATGGGATGGGGCCAGGATGAGGGGTTTGGGCTGCAGGAGGAGTTTCTGGGTTGGGGGGCACAGGGCTGGGACAGGGGATGTTGGGGCACAGGCTGACCTCCAGCAGCTCCTGGTCAGTGGTGTAGTGATATGGTGAGGCAGCTTCCTGGACACTGCACCCTGGAAGTGGCCAGCAACAGGTCAGGCTCCACATGCTGCCCCTACCCCAGCTCTGGCTCCTCGCTCCGGGTATGTCTACACTACCCCCGTAGTTTGAACTAAGGGGGTAATGTAGTCATTCGAAGTTGCAAATGAAGCACGGGATTTGAATTTCCCGGGCTTCATTTGCATGATGCCGGCCGGCGCCATTTTTAAATGCCGGCTAGTTCGGACCCCGTGCCGCGCAGCTACACGCAGCACGGACTAGGAACGAGGCGCGGAATGCGGCGTGGAACGAGGTGTACAGCTAGTTCGGAATAGGAAGCCTAATCCGAACTAGCTAGTCCGTGTCGCGTGTAGCTGCGCGGCACGGGGTCCAAACTAGCCGGCATTTAAAAATGGCGCCGGCCGGCATCATGCAAATGAAGCCCGGGAAATTCAAATCCCGGGCTTCATTTGCAACTCCGAATGACTACATTACCCCCCTAGTTCGAACTAGGGGGGTAGTGTAGACATACTCTCCCATTGGCCGGCTCCTGGTTTGTTGCCAGGCCTTGCCGAGCGCAACTGGATGGAGCTCGTTTTGGGCTCGGGTTGAAATGGGGTTGGCTTCGTTTTTTGGCTTGTTTCACTTTATCATCTTGTGCGAGTTGGCTGTTCGTCTCTGTCAAGGAGCCGGCCTGCTGCTGACGGCTTCCAGGCAGGGTTGCCAGGTGTCCGGTATTGAACTGGACAGCCCGGTATTTGAGCTTTCCGTCCAGTAAAAAAATTAAAAAAATACTGGACATTTAAAATGGCAACCCTACTTCCAGGGCCCTCCTCGGGCTGCCATACAGGGACAGGCAGGAAGCTGCCTGAGGATGGAGAAAGGCTGTTCTCAGTAGTGACGGATGGCAGAACAAGGAGCAATAGTCTCTCAAGTTGTGGTGGGAGAGGTCCAGGTTGGATATTAGGAAAAACTATTTCACTAGGAGGGTGGTGAAGCACTGGGATGGGTTCTCTAGGGAAGTAGTGGAGTCTCCATCCCTAGAGGTGTTTAAGTCTCGGCTTGACACAGCCCTGGCTGGGTTGATTTAGTTGGAATTGGTCCTGCCTAGGGCAGGGGGCTGGACTTGATGACCTTCTGAGGTCTCTTCCAGCTCTATGGTTCTATGATTCTATGGTCACCTGGTCAACCTACAGCAAGGCGACCAATGCCTGGCTTTCTGACACCCAGTTCTATGTTGCAACCTGTCCCTGGCCTAAAGCATCTTTACCCTGACATCGCATCCACACTGAGGCCTTGTCTTCATGTACAGAGCCATCTCCAGAGCGCTTTCCTGGAGAAGCTACTTCCCTGATGGGAGAGCATCTCCCCTCAGCACAGTTAATCCCCCTCCCTGAGAGGCGGTGGCTATGCCAGCAGGAGAATCTCTCCCGTCGGCACAGTGCTGTCTACCTGGGGGATTGGGCTGCTCTAAGGATATTGCTTGGGGATGTGGATTTTTACACCCCGAGTCACACAGTTGTACTGACACCGGCCTGTCACGTAGACCTGGCTTTGTTCTGCCAGCAGGGTTGAGGTGTGTGTGGACCAGCACCGTAGCAGCACCTTCGGGTTCACTCTGCCTCGGCGCTGTCTCGAAAGGGATGGAGGGTCAGCAGTGGCAGCTCAGCTTTGCACAGGCGTGTTGGGATTCAAAGCAGGACCTTGGTTCTGACCTGGTTCCGTGCTCTCCCATGTTGAACAGTGACTCTGCTTTAAAAAATGGGTGACGGGGGAGCAAGCCGCTCCAGCCCTGGAGAGCCATGGTGTCCAACATGCTGGCACCAGCCACAGGTGGCCGTTTGGCCGGCTGAGTGTGGCTAGTTCACTATAGCAGCTGCTGCTGCTGAACTGGTTGGACACCATGGCCTAGAATCATGACAATCCCTGTCGGGTTCCTACCCGAGGGGTCGGCGCGGCCATCTCCCCCTGCACCGACCTCTCTCCGTGCACTCCTGTTTGCTGCCTGCACGCCGTTAGCTGTTGCCTCCCTTCCCTCTCATCACAGATGGCGTTCGTCATTTTGCCATTTCCATGTGTCACACTGAAATCTCTCTCATTAGGTGGAAATTGAATTTTGTTAATTAAAACAACGGAAATCAATTAACCTTATCAGCACACAGGAGCCATTGGAAACCAAATCTGAAACAAGGAAGAACCCCTCTTGCAGACATGCAGAGGCAAGATTCTGGCCTGCACAGTGGACAGCAAGTAACTGGAGGGAGGGGGAGGGAGAATTGTGGGGTGGGTGGGGTGTGACAAGAGGGAAATGAAAACAATCGAGCACCCTGGAGATTGACACACTCCAGAGAACCCGTCACTCAAATGTTATCTAATGCCTGATGCAGGCCCTGCCCCCTCCCCCAGCTTTGCACCAAGCATTAGATCAGATTGTCTCTAGCAAAAGGAAAAGGGGAAGATTTAAAAGTCAAACGAAACAGGGCTGTTTTAAATAGTTACCGTGCAGCTTCTGCTCCCCCCGCCTCATCCCGCTTGTCGTATGCTTCATCAGAACAGCTTGGGAACTCATCTGCTTTTATAAATAGCTCTGCACATTTTGAATTCCCTCATTATCTTCTTTTAAAAAAAATAAAATACCTGCAACGCCCAGTGCCGGGGCTACAGACCTTTCCGTATCATTCCCTCCGGCTCTTGCTAACTGCTGGAGGAGCCCGTGACCAGCTGCCAGCCTACGCCATGGTAAAGGATTGCAGTGTGGCTCACAAAGGGGGCCAGGGCTCGCACAAGGCACAAAGGGGCACCCCAAGGGAGGTGCGGCGAGGCAGCCCAATGTGGCAGAGCTCCTCCATCAGAGCTCTTGCGGGAGGATTTTTCCTGCTTGGGTCCAATGTGTAACGACCCCCAGCACGAGTCCAAGTGGAGCGGCATATGATGCCATGTCTTCTCTAAACACTGCGCGAAAGGGGTCTCCTACTAGCTCTAAGATGTAATGCCACCACCTCGCTCACTTATCTATCGGGCACCAGGTGTTTACCAAAGGCGCTAAGCATCGTTAGCCTGCAGGACACAAAGCATAAGAAAGTGATGTGACTTCCCCAGGGTCTCCCAGCAGCACAGACTCCGGCTAGGCTGGGAGGGGCTGCAAATTTCAGTCCTCTGGGGAAGGCCAGAGGCTGAGGGATGTGAGAGACTCTAACTACGTCCATTCCTCCCGGGGCACCGGTCTCACAGCCCTGCGTGGGGTGTGTTGACAGTTCACCTTTAAGAAAGCGGCTCCACTGTGTCCGGAGGAAATAAAATGAGGCCGACACCAAAACACCAGCTTCAGAGCCCAGAGGGGAGCACAGCGTGCCCTCTCCCTCCCCCGTCAGGAACTTCGATCCAGGCTCCGGCCTGACCCATTTCCAGCACATTCCCAGCTCAGGTATCGAACGGCTGCTTCGGCGTCACAGAGAGGCACCAGCAGCCGGCGAGGGGAGATCTCTGGAGGATGCTTCGCTCAGAGGTGGTAACTAAACCCCCTCAATTATTTACAGTTCACAGTGCCCTTCCCTCGCTCAGCTCTCGGCCACAGAGAATGCGCCTGACTGAGACTCGTGGGCGCTAAATGGAACAAACGGATCACTCAAGACTTTGCCACTGGATAGCTTGATGTAGGCTTGTCCTCACTACCGCGCTACGAGAGGCAGGCGCGACATTGGCGGGAAAGCGTCTGCCATCAATACAGCATGGCATAGACACGGGTGTGCGTCACATTGCTTAGGGCAGGGGTGGGGAAAATGTTTGGGGTGAAGGCCGCTGGCCCACAGAAAAATCAGTCGGGGGCTGCACACAAGTGAGAAGCAAAGTGAAAAGCCCCCAACTGAGAAGGAGAACGACCCTCCCCACGTTCCCCTCGCACACCAGAGCCTGGGGGGGGCCATGCTAGTAGCTTTTGTGTGCTCCAGCCCTGAGGGTGGGTGAAAGAGGGGCTGGAGCGCCAGTGCGGGCTCACCAGTGCTGAGCCTCAGGGACCAGGTTCTGTGGTTCCCCACCCAGGACTGGCCTTACCATGAGTAGAACTGAGGCGGCCGCCTCAGGTGCCAGACAGTGAGGGAGGTAGGACCCAGAGCGTAGGAAATTGTGTTTGCTGCTGGTCTATATGTATTCTCTCTGCTCTAGATGCACAGAGATGGGGGAGTGCCATGAGAAGAGTAGAACAGGAAGAAGACAGAATTGAGACCTTTCAAAGTTTTGGCCCAAGTGAAGGGCATGGGGGCATCATTTGAGCTCCCCGCCTCAGGTGCCAAAATGTTGTGGGCTGGCCCTGTCCCAACCCCTGACTTAGGGGGTGGTGTTTCCACGCCCCTGAGTGCCTTAAGTTACATGGACTTAAGCGATAATAGGGATGCTAGATATTGTGTAATTGAGCAGTTGTGTAACCGCATGAAAGCTTAGCAGTTACACGACTATTGATAGTCCCTGGGGGTGGGGCTGGCAGCCAGTGTGCTCTCGGCCCCACTCCCAGGCTCCCCTGCCATTCTGCACTGCTGTCTCTGTAGCAGAGGCAGCAGCACGGGGTGGCAGCAGTCCCTATCCGCAGGGGGTCCAAGTTCCCCGTGGACAGAGGCTGCCCTGTGAGATGTGGAGCAGCTTCTGTCGGCAGGGAGCTCAGACTCCCCACGATGGACAAAGGGCTGCTACCTCGGCCGCCGTGACCAAAGGGTGCTTCGCAGCACTCTCCCCTGCTGCCCCCCACGGTGAGAAACCGGCCAGCAGAGGGCGCTCCAAAGCTGAAGAGATGATTCCCTGAGTGACCAGTAGGAGGCGCTACAGTAGCGAGTCACACACGCATTTGATGGTGCTCTCTGAGGTTTGTGATGCTCAGGCCAGAGGAAGGCTGCTTGGAGGACCCTTCTGAAGCAATACTTAGAAGAGGGGAGACAGGAAAAGAGTCCGGCCTGAAAGCAGAAGCCAAGAGGAACTGGCTGAAGCTGGGAGAGGGACTTACTGTAAAGATGCTATTGACAGTTTCAGGATGGAGAGAGGCTGTTCTCAGTAGTGACAGATGGCAGAACAAGGAGCAATGGTCTCAAGTTACAGTGGGGGAGGTCCAGGTTGGATATTAGGAAAAACTATTTCACTAGAAGCGTGGTGAAGCGCTAGAATGGGTTCCCTAGGGAAGTAGTGGAGTCTTCATCCCTAGAGGTGTTTAAATCCCGGCTTGACAAAGCCCTGGCCGGGTTGATTTAGATGGGATTGGTCCTGCCTAGAGCAGGGGGCTGGACTTGATGACCTTCTGATGTCTCTTCCAGTTCTATGATTCCATGATAAGGGGATGGTTTGAGAACATGATCTTGGTAACTAATTGACCATTCATTATCAGTGGGAAATAGGTCAATGGAGTTACTATAGAGAACTTTCTGGGTGTCTGGCTGGTGAGTCTTGCCCACATGCTCAGGGTTTAGCTGATCACCATATTTGGGGTCGGGAAGGAATTTTCCTCCAGGGTAGATTGGTAGAGGCCCTGGAGGTTTTTTGCCTTCCTCTGTAGCATGGGGCACAGATCACAGCTGGAGGATTCTCTGCATCTTGGGGCCTTCACAGTATTTGAAGGCTTCAATATCTGAGACATAGGTGAGAGGATTATTCTAGGAGGGGTGGGCGAGATTCTGTGGCCTGCACTGTGCAGGGGGTCAGACTAGATGATCATAATGGTCCCTTCTGACCTTAAAGTCTATGAAACGCGGGCTCAAACTAACCTGTGTTTTCAGCAGCACGGAAAGAGTTTGGGAAGAGGAGATGCAAATTCCTCAGGAATGTGCCCACCATTCTTTTTTGTGAGCACACTGAAATATAATACAAATATGACTAAAAAAAACCCCACACTCAACAGAATAAATACTGTACTTATTACAAGCCACACACACAGAGCGACGTAATGGCAACATATTAAATGTAAATCAACACAAAGGTAACCAGGAAGGGTAGAGATACACCAGCTGAGGGATTATAGCACAAAGCTGTAATATTTACTCACAGGATTAAGGCACTTATAGGAAATGAAATATTGTCCTTTAGGCATAATTCAGTCTCCTGCATTTTTCCAGGCAGATTGAACGTAAGGAGGGATTACGAAGATACAGACATATCAACACACGCCTATTATTAGACAGGAAGGAATAGGCCCAGGGACTTGAAATCCTGACTGTTCTGCAGAGAGATTCATTTTGGTGGTTGCTCAAAAGGAACTCGGTGTTTAACAATGGAATTCACCCAGCAAGGTAGAAATTCCCCTTTGAGCTGGAATTGCAGGCACAGTCAATAAGTATGCCTTGCTCCCATCTTCAGCTCCTCACTGCTTTGTTGGAACTTGGCAAAGCCGATCTCTCCTCTGGGACAACTGGGCAGGGACTGCGTAAGGGTCTAGAGCGGAATGGGGCACTGTTCCGGAGGAGGGGTTGCAGGTATAGCTAGACTAGCTAACACATCGAGCATCTGGAGTCTCCCTTGTTAGCTCCTGGGTGGGCCTTCTTTCATGCCTTGACCCACACAACTAGGCCGACAAACCACTGTTGCGAGACTTGACTTACCTCATTGTCAACACTCCGCTGGCGTGTCAACCAAGACACATGTGGCAGGGGATTCGCTGCTAAGCAGCTAACCTGGCACGTTCGGCAGCACCGATGTGGTTAACACCATTTCAAGTGCACAAAGAAGCTGGCAGACACAGTCCCACTCGCTTATTTATTTAATAATAATTATTTGGATAGTGAACCCGACCCTGCTGTTTTGCTCACTTCTCTTTTTTTTTTTTTTTTTGTTTTGTTTCCCCAGCCATGGCAGTGTTGCTTCTCCAGAGGCGGCTTCCCCATCGTTGCCAAGTTAAATTGCATTCCAATTCCATTAAATGGGACTAAATGTCTTCCAAATCAAAGAGCAAATATAATTTAAGTGCCATTTGGGTCTTCCCACAGGTTCTCAGCTGCTCACTCCGTAAGCACTCGGCAGAACGCTGCCTGGTGACAGGGCTATAGTTTAAAGGGAAGCACACAGTCACTGTGCACAATGCCATTCCATTTTGCAACACGTCCTTTATGCAACTCACAATGCACAGCGGTTACAGCTTAAAACAATGGGAATGCTGTGGCAAGAATACAGGAGGAGGGGACAGCTAGACAAGCGAGCGCAGCAAGGGCAGGAAGGGTTGGTTGGTAATGGTATTAAGTGTACGAGAGAGAGAGAGAGAGAAAGCGAGAGTGGGTGGTAGAAGCACAGAAGAAGAAAAAAAATCAAATGGAACCAGAAACCATATCAACCTCACCTGGTTTCAGATTCCTGTGCAACCCCCAAAGTCAGCTCGGAGTTTTGAAAAGCCCCGCTTATCAACAAAGTGTCAGACGACCGCACGAGTTTCAGAACAAACCAGATGAGACCAATCACTTGAAGATTACCTCTTGGGTTCATTCCCTCTGCTGGCCACTGTTGGAAGACAGGATACTGGGCTAGATGGACCTTTGGGCTGACCCAGTAGGGCTGTTCTTATGGTCTAAGGTGATTCTGGAGGCTGAATGGTTTAGTGGGGAGCTAGTGAGTTCTGGCACACACAGGTGAGTGCCCAAACAAAAGGGGACTGCAGCTGAGACATTACTCACGGGTGGTATTCAAGTGGTGCATTCAGAAGAGGACTGGATGGCAAGTGGTGAATGATGGAGGTAAAAGGCGGGCAGAGGGCAGAGTGGAGATGGGTAAGACAGATCAGTAGCATTCTGTGTTTCTAACCCAGAGGGCTGGAAGAGCAGGGCTTAGAGGAGGCTAAAAGCAAGTGGTAAAGGTTTCCAGAAGTGACTGGTGATTTGGGGGGCCCAACTTAGAAGACACATCTAATTTAAAAAAATGTTCAACACAGGACCCAGAAAATCAGGCTCCTTTGTGATGTGTCTTATGACAGGCACTGCAGTCACTAGCCACTCTGGGAAATGTTGGCCCATGAGTTTATTTCTGGTCTCACACTTGTTATGCACATGTGGTTCCACTCAATTCACAGCCACTCCTGATTTACATAAGTGTAAGAAAAAACATAACTAATTTTCTTCACATCATATAGCACCCCACACATACACCTTTTGCTAGTATAACAACCTACTACTCCTGCCATCTACTGGAGCTACCCCATCACTCGAGTGGTGGATGTCTGTGCTTCAGGTCTGAGGCTCAAACTGCAGCGATGGCCAGGGGGAAAGGTTGTACCATTATTGTAGAATTAGATTCAGATGGAGGGTGGGGGTGTTTGAACAGGAATGAATATAAACTTGGCTTTTCCTCAGTCTCATGACAGGCAAAAAAAAAAAAAATCACCATATGCTGGGATTCTAACCAACACCTTCCCCTTGGGACCACCACATCAAGAATCGTTACCAAAAAGGAGGGATGAATGGCTGAATCACAACACATGGTTCATCACATCGACATATGCTGGGCCGTCGCCCCACCAACGCACATACTGGGCCCTCTGTGCAGACGGACCATAAATATAACATCTAGGCCACAGTTGCATCATTCACTAGAGAAATGCAGCCATGTCTGGTGCGGGAAAAGGCAGCTGTTGAACAGCAGCACACAGAAGGTTAAGGCCCTGAATGAAGCACACTGCTTCCAATTACCCTTTATGCTGCCTCACTACAGGTTTGTGTCTAGACTACAGGGTTTTGTCGACAAAAGTGGACTTTTGTCGACAAAACTATACCTGCGTCCACACTGCCTTTGAGTTATGTCGACATAACGTCAACAAAACTCAGCAGTTTTGTCGACGTATGTAAACCTCATTCTACGAGGAATAACGCCTTTTATCGACAGAGTTCTGTCGATAGAAGGCATTATTGCATCTACACTGTCCTTTGCGTCCACACTGTTATGTCGACAAAGCGGCTTGCTTTGTTGACAGAACTGGATGTAGTCTAGATGCTCTTTGTCAACAGAAGATTTGTCGACAGTATCTGTCAACAAAACTTCTGTCGACAAAACCCTGTAATCTAGACGTACCCATAGTGACCTAACCCAGAATTTGTCTAGGGCACCGGGACTACCAAAAGCATCCGTGGACTCGATTTTAGGCTTCAGCTAAAAGAAGTTGTGATAAGGGGCTGGCTAGAAAACAAGAATTCTGGCTTATGGAAAACATTACGCTTTGGGCATTTCTCCTCATTCTGCACTGGGATGTCACCGGGACACTTAGTGTACTTCCACACAGCAGGGCAAAAGTCGAATTAAGACACACAACTTCAGCTATGTCAATTGCATAGCTGCAGTTGAAATAGCTTAATTCGGCTTTTGGCACTGTCTACACAGCAGGAAGTGGAAGGAAGAACATTCTGACTTCTCTTATTCCTCTTGAAATTTGGGTTAGAGGAGTCGGAGTAAGAAGTCCTCCAGCTCGACATTATTTTGAAATATTGATGCTGTGTAGACGTGACCTTAGAAACTTCTCATTCAAAACTAAAACTCAGAGAAAGAAAAAGACCCCAGAAAAGCCATTGGGTTAGAGCCTTCATATGAGATAAATATAACATAGGTGCAAGTCCCGGTTTTTCATTGATTCTCTCTGATTAAAAACAGGGATCTGGACTTGGCCAGGTGAGGGCCCTATGGCCTACTCAATATTGACTATTCTCTCTCTCATTTGTACCAGTTTCGATGAACTGGCATTTTCCAACAAAATCTACTTAATGGATACATTCCCAGCCAGCTCTAACTGCGATCTGCTCAGTCCGTGCTAATGCCATGTTGAGACGTTGCGTCAGCACAACTTGACAACTGAAACATCAACCCCACTTCCAGTAATGATGGGGGCTCATCAGGGCCATCTCCCTTTCAAGCATTCACCGAGCCTGACTTTGTCAGAAACGCGAGCGCTGCGGAGCTCAGAGTCCAAGATGGTGTATCAACAGGCCACAAGCATCTCCAGGCACTCTGGAAACATAAGCATCCTCCAACCATCCCTGTGGGCTGCAAATGCCCAGCACAGGTGTTTGCAGAAATGAGTGTGCTCACAGCAAGAGAGATGGCATACAAACACTTTAGTAACCCAGTGGCATTCTGTTCACACAGAAGAAAGATAACAGCTCTCCAAAACTCTCGGCTATTGAAGAGGCAGAGCGTACCATGACCTTGCATGCAGTTTTTTTTTGGATAGCAATAAAGCTTGGCTTTCCCAGTCATCTTTAACGAAGCAATGCCACTAGGTAAACTCTTCAATCTTCCCTCCAAGAGCCTTTTTTCTTAATGCCTTGGGTAAAACCTTCAGAATACTGAATTCCTTTCTATAAAGCCATCATGCCTTTAGGCTGAAACATCACTGTAAGGACTAGCTACATGTGTAATAATAAACAAACTTGCCAGCACCCAAGGAATTTGCTTCAGATCCTACTTTTACCTCCTTCCTCCATTCCAAGAGAAAGCTTCACCCCTGTTAAAAATGGAAACTTTGCAATGAACCAAATGCAAAGCGTTAGTATTACATACTCCCCAGGCACAGGCGTGGATTTTTAAAGACTCATATTCCATGGCTAGATTGAGCTGCATGGCAGAGTTACCAAAATCAAAAAGATCTTCAGCTCCCAGAACTAAAAGGGTGGGGCTAGGGCAGGGCTGGGTAATAATTTTGGATGGGGAGGGGAACGCTAAGATTTTGGAAAGTGATCAAGGGCCACACTTTTCAATGGAGAAGGTGTGGGGTCTTGGATGGAAGTTGGGTGCAGAAGGGAGCTTGCAGTAAGGGTCTGATGTGCAGGACAGACTGTGGGGTCTGAGAGAGAATGTGGGGGAAGAGGGTTGTGATCTGGGGCAGCAGATTTAGGTGCAGCCTCCGAGAGAGGTCTGGGTACAGGAGAGGATTCTGGCCTGGGGGAGGGATGCAGGAGGGGTGCAGGTTCTGGGAGGGAGTTGTGACTAAGAGAAGAAGGGTGCAGATGGTTTGGGTGATACCTGGGGCAGGGGGTGATGGTCTGGAGCAGGGAGTTGAGGGGAGGAAGGGGCTGGTGTGCCCGAGGCAGGCTGAGGTCAGGAGGTGCTTTGCTAGGGGGCTCCTAGCCAGCAGTCCTGCAGGAGCCCAAAGCAGGTTCCCTGCCTGCCTTAGTCCACGGCTGCTAAAAAAGGCTGGCAACCCCCATGGCTCTCTGCTCCAGGCACTGGGGAGGGGGCGGCTTCGTGCACTCTCCCCCCCCCCAATACAATTTCTCAGCTCTTAGTGCTGGGAGGTGGGGACAGAGTGCGTGAAGTCTCCTGTCCTCCGTCCCTCCCCATTACCTAGAGCAGAGAGCCACAGGGAGCAGCCAGCCACTTAAAGCAGCATGGGGCTGCTTTGTGCCTGAAGGTCCCAGTGGAGCAGCCAATGGGTCAGATCCGTAGGCTTGGCAGGCCAGATCCAGCCTGCCCGCCCCTACTCTAGGGGATTGGTAATACGATACGGAACTTTTCATTTCTCCATGGCTGCCTCGAGCTCTAGGTCAGACGTTTCACTACAGCTTCCTCAGTTCAGTTCCCAACTACCAGGTGTCCCCATCTCAAAGGTCGTCATCCAAGTCAGCACCCATTAGTGTAAGGCTGAAACGCACCATAGGCACCAGAGAGTGACAAAACCACATCACTTCCACATTCAGGACTGGGGCGGCAACATGAACATCTTCCAGATTCTAGGTTCGGCCCAGAACCAGTAGATAATTGTTCTTCTGCATCAGCACTAGGAAGGATTCAGCTGGAGTTCTGTGTCCAGTTCTGGAAGCCACGCTGCACAAAAGATGTGGACAAATTGGAGAGATTCCAGAGAACAGCACCAAAAAAGACAAAAAACTTGATCTAGGAGGAAAGGTTAAAAGAACGCGGCTTGGTTTAATCGTGGGGGGACCGGATAAAAGTCTTCCGATGCGTTAAAAAGATTGTGATGAGTAATTCTCCATATCCACTGAAGTAATGGGCTTTGTCTACAGACATTGGGACGAACTATGATGTTAAGTTGTGGAATCCCCATCACTGGAGTTTTTGAAGGACAAGGTGAACAACCACCTGACAGACTAGGTTTACTTGGTCCTGCCTCAGGCCAGGGCTGGAGTTGATGACCTCTTGAGGTCCTATTCAGTCTGAAATTACAATAATTCTCTCAGTCGTGGGATCTGAACTCCTCTCTCAGGCCAGGTTTTCAATAAAAAGTTGGGTCAACCCAGCTACCTCACTCAAGGGTGTGAATTTGCGAGATGGAGTTGAAGCCAACCAAGTCCCTGGTGTAGACGGCGCTACGTTGGGGGAAGAATTCATCTATTGGCCTTGCTACTGCCTCTTCAGGAGGTGGATGAAGAAGAATCCCTCACGTGGCTACATCAAGTGTCTGCACTGAAGTCTCACTGCAGCATTTCTAGGGGGTACAGCCTCAGTTGTGGAGTTGAGCAGAAGAGGAACACTGGCAATGTGTAGAAAGCATTCCCTACGCCTGATTGCACTCTGCCAATAATGGGGATAGCAAGAGACCTTCTGTTGCTGGCCAGGTTGTCAAACCAGCGCCTTCCACAAATGCTAAACGAGCATTTAAAAAAGGCGTTCTTCCTCCATTTCCTGTATCATCACAGTCGAGATTCACACGTGCACAGTTTGAGATGTGCCCCTGTTGCTCTCTCTGCCGCTGAGCCAGTGGGGTTGCATTGCAGTTAATTGCGATGGCACATCACATTGCTATTTGCGGGGGGGGGGGGGGGAGGGGGCTGAAGGAAGAATCTCTCCAGCTCTGTTTCCACTTCTAACCCCATAGCAAATTAGCTCAATGCTGTCATTACGGGAGAAGCTAGAGCTCCCAAGATACCCACTTCCAAATGATCTTTAATTAGCAGCACAGCCAGGGTGGAGATCAGCTAGATTTTGTTGTGGACTGAATTTTTCTGTGCCACAAATGGAGTCGAGCCAAATGTTTCTTGCTGGTACAGGTTGAACCTCTCTAATCTAGCATTCTCTGGTCCAGCAAAATCTAGAGTCCAGCATGATTGTAATTAGCCGGATGTCCACTTATCACAGGTGTGGCCAAGATTCCCGCAGTGGAAGTGTTGGTAATGCTGTTAGACAATATCGACCTCCCGTGGTCGGCAAATTCTCTGGTTTGGCACCGGTCAGGTCCCAAGGGTGCTGGATTAGGGAGTGTCAACCTGTAGTTTTAATTGCCAAAAAGTGCAGTTTCAGCTCCACCAGAATTATCCATGAACTCCTTTCAAATTCAGTGAATAGTTACAGCTGACAGAAAAGTCAAAAAAGTTTCACTGCATTGTTCTGATATCGTTGAAACAAAAGATTTTAACTTGTTTCTTTCAAAGCATTTTGGTTTGAAAATTGAACTAGATTTATTAGAATGCACAACAAAAGCATTAAGACACCCAGAAACAAAATGAAAACCAAATTGGTTCAAGTTTTTCCTTTGCCCACCAAACCAAAAAGTCAGTGATTTGATTGGTTCTAGTCACAAGTTGATGGAACAAGATGGGAGAGTTTGAATGGAGACCATTTTGGACTCCAGAAATTCCTCCGAATTTGTGACTCTGAGATTTTTGGTTCACCCCACGAAAAAGACAGTGACCAATGGCAGAATATCATTGCAGATCTCAAACAGCCTCCTACACCCAACACCTTGGAGATATTTGAATCAGACCTGTCTTTCTGTAACATGAGCTGTGGTATGAATGAAATTCACTAGGCTCTGTAAAATGACTGCAGCACACTCCTCACTAGGGGTATGTCTACACTACCCCGCTAGTTCGAACTAGCGGGGTAATGTATGCATACCGCACTTGCTAATGAAGCCCGGGATTTGAATTTCCCGGGCTTCATTAGCATAAGCGGGGAGCCGCCATTTTTAAATCCCCGCTGCTTCGAACCCCGTGCAGCGCGGCTACACGGGGCTCTAACTAGGTAGTTTGGACTAGGTGCCTATTCCGAACTACCGTTACTCCTCGTGAAACGAGGTGTACCGGTAGTTCGGAATAGGCACCCTAGTCCGAACTACCTAGTTCGAGCCCCGTGTAGCCGCGCTGCACGGGGTTCGAAGCAGCGGGGATTTAAAAATGGCGGCTCCCCGCTTATGCTAATGAAGCCCGGGAAATTCAAATCCTGGGCTTCATTAGCAAGTGCGGTATGCATACATTACCCTCCTAGTTCGAACTAGGAGGGTAGTGTAGACATACCCTTGGTATGTTCACTGCTACCATATAGTATTTCCCAAAGTGTGGGGCAAGTTCCAGGGAGGCTCAAAGGAGTAGCTTGGGATGGGGAGAGGCAATTATTTTTCAAAATCAGCTTTCATTTCAACAGGAAAACAAAACAAAACAAAACAAAAACAACCTAAAAGGCGTGCGGAGGAAAGCACAAGGGAAAGCTGGAAAAGACGTGTTTTCTTTATCACTATTATTAGTTGTATTATCACAATGTGCAGGAGCCCCAGTCTTGAACCAGGACACCACTGTGTACAAATACAGAAAAAAAAGATGTTCCCTCCCCCCTGAGACTTTATAATTTAAGTTTAAGACAAGAAGTGGCAGATGGGAGTGCACACAGAAACAGTGAGGCTGTAACGGCCAGCCTGACCAGCAGAAGTCTAACTAGGGATGTTAAGTAGTGATTCATTTGCTACTCGAGTAGTCGATAGAATTTCTATCGACTACTCAACTAGCTGATAAGCACTTCCGCATTTTGCCTTTGAAATATACAAGAGTCCCAGTGGGCACTTTTGAGCATTTCAAAGCTGGAACGCCGCATGGAGCCCAGGGCCAGCAGGAAGTCCCACTGACCCCAGGCTCCACGTGGTGTTGCCGCTTTGAAATGCCATGAGGAGCCTGACCCCAGGCTCCGTGTAGTGCTGCCACTTTTAAGTGCCCCCCTCTTCCCTCTCCCTTGGCTGCTTCTATCGGGGGATAGAGGACTAGTCAACCAGTTCTTTACACCTCTAAGTCTAACTACTTTCAAATATTTTTGAAGGTATCATAGCAAAGGAGAAATCCCGCATGGCTTGCACTCATCCACAGATGCACTCAGCTTTGTTCGAAGTAAGCCCAAGGTTTGCTTGAAAAGTTTGGATAAAACTGGCATGGAGCTCTGAGTACTGAACAAAAAGCAGGCAAGTCGCATGTGGCTTTGGGTTTCATTGGGCATGCTTCCCACCGCTCTAGCTGTACAAGTGCGACAGTATGGAAGGCTTGGAGCAGACTAGGAGGCGGTGATAACCTTTCATAACTGCACCGAGATCCAAGTCTTCTTCCTATCCATCCCTGCAAGGAACCATCTGCCGCATGGGGCTGCTTAATTGAGTCTATACCATTCCTTAGCACCTAAAGCAGAATGAAACCACCAATCAAAAGACCAGAAATCTGTCTTCACTTTCAAAGGTTTTCACGACCTATCCTGACCCCTAATTATGTCGTTTTGTAACCAAAGGTCAAGCCCCACTTCTGATCAGCCTGTAACGTCAGCGTCCATTGCTCAATTGTTATATTTTCAAATACTAACTTTTGAACTCTTCCCCCTGCTGCACCTCATGCTCCTTCAAATTTTCCTTTGCTATGATGCCTACAGAATGCTAGCCTATTGGTGTGTAAAGATACACGGTGATGAAAAACCCACGGCTGGCCCATGCCAGTGGACTCGGGCTTGCAGGACTTGGGCTAAGGGTTTGCTTATTTGTGGTGCAGACATCTGGGCTCGGGCAGTAGGCCAGGCTCTGGGAGCATGCAAAGCGGGATGGTGGTGGGACAGCGTCAGGGTCATACAAAAATGCAATACATACGTTTGCACACTTGCAACATAAAACCACACGGCTTCCCACTGAGTTCAGCTTGGAGATTTTGCATGTCTTGGAAACTGAGAGCCAAACTCAGCGCTTGCAAAGTGGCATGGATCAAACCCAACAGAAATATTTGCACAAAGCTCCGTGAAGTGAAACCGCGAAGGTTCTCAGAGCTCTAATTATGACTGGCATGCTTCCACGGTATTAGTAATACTCAGTGTTTGTGGCACCTTCTATCCCAGAAGTTCCAAAAGCCCTTCACAGACTTAACAGTAATACACACACAGCATCACCAGTGCGATGTAGCCATCTCTGGAGCGGAACACACAATAATTTAACACCAGACGTGAAAAAAGCTATCCCTGGTTCTCTTACGGTATGTCTACATGGGAGCTGGGAAGTCTGATGCATTGGAGAGGGTCCAGTGGAGGGCAACCAAAATGATTAGGGGGCTGGAGCATATGACCTACGAGGAGAGGCTGAGGGAGTTGGGTCTGTTTAGTCTGCAGAAGCGAAGAGTGGGGGGGGGGGGATTTGAGAGCAGCCTTCAACTTCCTGAAGGGAGGTTCCAAAGAGGATGGAGAGAGGCTGTTCTCAGTAGTGACGGATGGCAAAATAAGGAGCAATGGTCTCAAGCTGTGGTGGGAGAGATCCAGATTAGATATTAGGAAAAACTATTTCACTAGGAGAGTCGTGAAGCACTGGGAAGGGTTCCCTAGGGAAGTAGTGGAGTCTCCATCCCTAGAGGTGTTTAAGTCTCGGCTTGACAAAGCCCTGGCTGGGTTGATTGAGTTGGGATTGGTCCTGCCTAGAGCAGGGGGCTGGACTTGATGACCTTCTGAGGTCTCTTCCAGCTCTATGGTTCTATGATTCTATAGACCTACCTACACCAGATCAGTTTCACCTAGCACCTGAAAACAGACATGTGCCCACAGTGGCATGGGCAGCTACTCCAGATAGTCCCCCCAATGAGCCCCCTAGGTATGAATTCAGGCAGCTAGTCCAATGGGCTACCTTGGACACAGCACTAGGCCGAGGCATTAGCTCCTTCAGACCAGACGTAGAGGGACATTGAGTGAAAAACGGGAATAACTTCATGGAAGTCAACAGTGAATTCTGCCAGAAGAGTAGTGTACAGAATAAGCCAGGCCCATTTTGCCCAGTTGAAACAGTAGACAGAATGCAGTTACTCGATGCAGATACTCAATATGGAAACTGGACAGGACACCGGGAGTCACATGCCAAAAATCTCTCCTTTTGCCTTGCTGAATTCCATGCACGTGTTTCTCATCCCGTTCCTGTCCCCCGTTGTACCTAGTTCTTCCATTCTTTCTCCTGCTCCCCCTTCACTGCTTTGTGTTCGGTGGCCCAACCGCAAAGAGGATCCTACAAGACTCCACACATCTCACTTATGCAGAGCCCGTAAGTTCTTAGCAGCCTTGGGGTGAATCCACGCTACTACAAAGGTTCCACGCTGGCATACTTGAAGCACTCCGAGGTCTCGCAACATGGTCATCCCATTCATTTGCTGGACCCAGACCCACCACACAGTGTTGGAAATGCCACCTGCCGTAGATCAACGGAGATGGTGGCCTTGTGTTTATCCTATTTCCAAGAGCCAAGTGTAGGTTGCGCAATCACTGGAAGAGCCAAACTGCTGGAACCACTTCCTTGAAATCTCTTCTGTCCCTCTTAGAGAGGAACCTTAGAGAGGAATCAGCTGAGGTGGTCAGGGAGAGGGGCTAGAATTTCAGCTGCTGTCATCAGAGTCCAGCAAAATCATCGAAGCGATTCAAGTTTACACCATTTGAGGACCTTGCCCTGGAGAAGTGAAACTTGCTGCTACCACCCCTGCTGTCCTCATTCCCAGCTTTGCCCGGCCCACCAATGCAGGGCCGTAAGGGAGGTCTCTGTCCACCATGGGTTGTGCCCGCAGCAGTACAGAAGGTGGTCTTAGCCTTCAATTCTCTAAGTCCTGATGGTCTCCCATTAGTACCTATGGTCCAGAGAAGACCAAGGAAGGAAACACGGCAGACTTCATCCCATGGGTGGGCAATAATTTTTGATGGGGGAGGGCACTCAAAGATTTTGGAAAGTGGTCGAGGGCCGCACTCTCTTGTGGTATTAATGGAGGAGGTTGGGTGCAGAACGGAGCTTGGGGTAAGGATGCATGTGGAGTACCGGGACAGGAGTAGGGGGCAGAGGGTTGGGGAAGGGAGGAGCTGGGGTATCAGAAGCAGGTTCTTGCCAGTAGACTTACCAGCCAGCAGCCAAACCAGCCTGCCTGCCTACAGAGCTACAGGCTTGCAGAGCTTAAAATGTTTCTGCCTGCTTAGCCATATGCTTGAGTGAGTGAGTGAGCAGGAGGTTCATGGCTGCCTGTTATTCAAACAGGCAGCTCCCATTGGCCAGTTTCTGTCCAAAAACTGGCCAATGGGATTGTGCTGGGGGCAGGAGCAGCATCTGAATCTTCCTCCCTCCCCTCCAGACTTATAAAAAGAAAGCGCCCTGCAGCCGCATTTGTGAGAGGCGAGCGGAGCTGCGGGGCAAGCAGCGGAGCCTGCCTGTGGTTCCCTACTGCCCCTGCGGGTCGGCTCTGGTGGCTTGGTGGCTTGGATTCGGCCCACAGGCCGTATTTTGCCCAAGACTGCTCCATCCCCTTCTCAAGGATGCCTGCTGTTATCTGCCCTGCGTTCCCTGGGAGCACGCTGGCACTCAGCACTTTGTTTCTGCCTTTCCAGGAAGGGAACAATTTCTTCGAAGGCACAAGAACAGAATTATCCATTTGGGAAAAGGGAGCCTCATCAAGCTGACACATTCAAAGGCCGGCTTCTCTCAAGACTGACACCAGCACCACAGGCAAGAACAGTGGAATCCCACAAAATATCCTTTGGAGACATAAAATATTCACCAGCAACTGCAACTGTGCATGGTGCCTTGAATTCAAAGAGCAAAAATTAAAGCCAGAGATGGGCCTGGTCTGAACTTTCCTCCAAGTCTTGGGGTCTTCAAGGTCAGCAGATAGGGCACTAGACTGGACTGAGTGGTCCAAGTGGCTAATTAATAATAATATCATCTCCTCCTTTACATAGCACTTTCCCCCCATCAATCACAAAGCACTTTGCACCGGAGGTCAGTGCCTTTATGCTGCTTTAGATATGGGGAAACTGAGGCACAGAGTAGCAACAGGCCAGTGGAAAAATTTGAGGACAGACCATAAGTACCTCACATCACTGCCTTGTGTTAAGGATAAGTCACTAGATTAGAAGTCACCAGACTTGACTGCTACGACTAGCTCTGCCACTGACCTTCCATGTAACCTTGGGCAAGTCACTTCACTGTTCTCATCTGTAAAATGTAGGTAACAGCTCTCCCACCCCCACCCCCAGCATTGTTGTAAAATGCATGCAGATGGATGGAGAGTGCTATGAAACTGCACTGTGAGGGGGTGGCCTCTGATAAATTCGATCTGGAGTTGGATCCAAATCCCAGCAAAGGGGAAGAGTGTCTAAATGCAGGAGTTGGTTCAAAAGGCCCCTCTAAAAGGAAACTAACTTGACATCCAGCAGCAAAGTCAGTGCCAGTAAATTCCATAACAAGATCACAGCTGCACTCCCAGGAAATCTGGCTTCCCTCTTCCAACCTCCTGCACAGAGGTCTGCGGCACACCCCAGGACATCAGTCAGACATATCCAGAAGCCAAGACTCCCATTCACACCACACTGAGGGATTAAGGAGTGGGGCGATGGAGTGCGAATGAGCTGAGACCATCCCCTTTGTGACGCGAGTGAGAAGAAACCTAGGCTTGTTCCAGGGAGAGGGGGATCCAAGCAACTTCTGATCAAGCCAGAGTTGTGAGGACCAGACAGTCAGACCCACAGTTCACAAGCCTCATGGCTTGGATGATGCTAGGAGGGTGATCATGCAGCAGAGTCACTGGCTCTGGTCGGTGACCAGGTGGAACTCCACAGAGTTTTGTTCTGAGATCGACCTTCATGTCAACCTAAAAGCTGGCGAGGTGGGTTGCAATCTGATAGGAACCAAAATGCAACATGGACCCATGCAACTACAAAGCCCTAGTAAAAGCCCCTTTTTATACCAGTGCTTTTGAAAACCCCACTATTGCATGGCCTTGCGTACCGTACCATACGCTGTTCCATCCCATTCCATTCCATACTCTAGTGGCTGGTTGTTTGTCAGTCAGAGCACCCTGATATGTTCAGGAAGCTTCTTTGTCCAGGGAGATTGGATCCTGGCAGAAAGGGACCCTTTTCCAGAAGCTTCTTTCAAAGAGCCAGCTGGCGTCTGATTCGTGGGAAGCTCAGCCATTCAGGGTATTACGGTCCTAAACTAAAAGGGTAATCGCGACACATTAGAACTCTGAAAGTGTCTGACTCCAAGCCCTTTGGTGGCAGTGAGAAAGCTGCCATTGCCTTCAGTGAGTTTCAGATCAAGCCCTAAAGGAAGGATCTGAGATATGGCTGCGGGGAAGGAAAGAGGAGAAGCTGAGATTTGTCTAGCTGGTCCAGGGAGCAATTGTCATTTTAGCAATTGTCAAGCAATATGTGCTTTGGTGGTTTTTTATTCTCTTATTTCTAGGGCTGGGCCACAAGTGGAATCATTTATCTCCATCCTCTAAGCTTATTTGTACAAGCAGGGAGGGGATTAATAAAGAACAGCCCACATGGATACTAAGCTCGTTAGGGTAGGAACGGTGTTTTTGTTGTGTGTGTACAGCACCTTGCACCGTGTTCACTGAAAACCAGCTTTCACCTGAAGACTTGTTTGATGGAAAGTCAGTTTCCTGCCCAAAGCCGACAGTTGCCATGAACATTTTACTTCTCAGAAATCCAATTTTCCATCTAAAAAGCACTTTCCATGGAACATTTTCTACCTGCCCTAATCATTATTAAAGACATCTGGAGCTGAAACATCTTGGTTTAGCTTTGTTATTTGCAAACCTTGCTGGAGGTTTTGCCCACCTGTAGTTATTATTTCATTCTTTTGTTCTTAGCTGTCGCGCATTGGCTCTATGGGCTTTTTTAAATCATAACGCTGTGTGTTTACTAATGAAAAATGTCTCCATAGATTCACACATGAAATTAGGGGCTTGTGCAATTTCTCTTTCATAAACCCCTGAAGGAATTCCACTCAAAGGCTCAAGGAAGAATCAAAAGGAGACACGAGGAAGAAGATCCTATTCTTTTTCTGTTGAAGAGTGTTAAGTAGAATGTTCCATTCTTCTGCCTTTTATTAGCGTTCCAGAGCAAATATCATGTAAAATTTAAGAAAGAAAGAGAAGAAACAGCTTTAAACAGCACAAACTGCAATTCTGGGGGGAAAGGGTAAGTTTTCTAAGATAAGTGTCTTTTGAGCGGTTTGGCTGCCCAGTAGCCTCTTAGTCTTGCTTCTCTCAGGAGGTCACCTGATCTGAGAAGACGCCCCTTCAGCACACAAATTGGTGACTTCCCTTCACTCCACTTGAAAGCAGGTCTTTTAATGTAACCTTGCCAGAGCCCCGTCACTAAAGCTCTTACCTCGGCAAATGGGCTTATTGTGGCAGAGAGCTGCAGGCATACAGCATTTCCAGTCAAGACAGGACTCCAAATTGCCTGGCATGTGAGGAGGAGGACGGGACGGTATATAGACACACACACCTACGTTTCGGTGAGCTGCCCTTTAGCATTCACATAGCAGTGCGCATCGGATCTCAGTGCACGTCACCTGTGTTTACTAAGCCTCAACACTCCCGAGCAATGTTCCCCCTCATCTTTTCCATCCAGATGTAGATATTTCCATCCAGGTGTGGAATAAATGTTTAGTGCACCACGGCATGTGTGAATGTGCACCCCCAGTAGAAAAACCCCACCTTAGCGGAGGGTGCTGTGCTAATCAGCTGCGTGGTATTTGAATCTCTCCACACAAGTGACCAGTTTACAGCAAATGCTGCTCACTGGAGACTCATTAGTTGGGCCGGGATGGAAAATCTTCCAATGGAAAATGTTCAACCGGCTCTTCCCCTTAGGGGAGAGCCGGGTACAAAAGGTGGTAGCGGTGGCTACAGCAGGAATGCGGGAGCAGGACTGAGGGAGGAGTAGAAAGCAGGCTGCCCCTTTCCGGGAGAGCTGTCTCCTTCCATCTCTCCTCGGGTGCGCGTTGACATGAGCGGAGAACAAGGCTCTCGCAAGTGACTTCTAAAGCAAAGTTGTCATTACAAAGGAGAAACGTGCTGTGCTGCTCTGAGTCATCTCAACAGCCCCTTCTCCTGCCAGAGAGGTTTCAGAGGCAAGGCTGATGGGACTGTCGGCAGTGTTTTCCCTTTACTCTGAACAGCCTTTTAATGAGCAAATGTATCGTGTGTTTAATTAAACCATGCTTTTCATATGCCTCGCTCCTAATTTTGAGTCAGTGCAGTGCTGGTGAAAGGTGGCAGATTGACAGCCCCGGAGACTGGAGCCCTCTGCTTACATCCTGATGACAGCTCCCGTATTAGATGAGCATCCCATATGGGCTGCTCACGCGCAAATGTGCCTCAGCCCTCACATGCAGCTTGAAAACTGAAAGGAATTTGGCCCCGAACAGCTGAAGACAGGAAAATTGGGGGCGGGCGAGGGGGTTGGGTGAAAACTTTGTGAGGTTTTTTTTCCCAAGTTTTCGGATGAAAAAACCATAAAGCCATTGAGGAAAGAAGAGCCGTGCTGCAAACATTGTTGATCTGCTGAAAATCCAGTTTCCTGTCGAAATTCTGAGTTGAATTGAAAATCTCCACCTGCCGGAGGCTATGTCTACACTACCGGGTTTTTGTGCAAAAACCTGCGGCGTGTCCACACCTCAAGCGTATTTTTGTGCAAGAAAATTTACAGTAGAATGGCAGAACAGAGGGCTTTTTGCGGTGTAGGTATACCTCCTTCTACCAGGCATAATGCCTTTTTGCACAAGACTTGTAATGCGTGTTGAGGTCTGGACGCACTTTTGCGCAAGACGTCTTTGCGGAAGATCTCTTCTGCAAAAAGCTTCTTGCGCAAGAAGCCTGCAGGGCAGAGGTAGCCTGAGTTACAGCATGGCAGGAGGCCCAAAACTGCCTGCCAGGGCTCTCTGCTCTCTCCCAGAGGGGCAGGGTTTGGGGGTTTCATGTGGTCAGAAGTTGGAGAGCTCTAAGGATTTGTCCATGCAGCAGCCATAATTTATGTTCCAAGAGCCCAAACTGCTGTTCAGTCATTTTGAAAGAAATCACAGAGGAAAGAGGAAAAAGGGGACTGAAAATTGGATCCATTTATTTTCCCTCAACCTTCCCCAATCGCTGCTGGTTATTTACCATTATCTCTCCTTGCATGTTGGTGCTAGACTGAGTCTCCCCTGCAGGCTGCTAACAGCCTATGATTACCAAGTAGTGTAACACTGGTCGTAAAACCAGCCAGCACTGCTTCAAACAGTGGACAGCCCAATAAAGATCCTTCATGCCAGAGATAAAACAAACAGCCTTCAGGCAGGAGAGGAGGCGGCAGGGAGGGGAGGGAACAAGGGACCCATGCAACACGCAGAACAGAGAGTTCACACCTGTGACACAGAGGGCTGAGTGACTCCATTCCCATCCGGAGAATTGCACCATAGAATCATAGAACACTAGAACTGGAAGGGACCTTGAGAAATCATCGAATCCAGTCCCCTGTCCTCATGGCAGGATCCAGCATTGTCTAGACCATCCCTGACAGGTGTCTTTAACCTGCTCTTAAATATCTCCAGAGATGGAGATTCCACAGCCTCCCTAAGAAATTGATTCCAGTGTTTCACCACCCTGACAGTGAGGAATTTTTTCCTAATGTCCAACCTCAACCTCCCTTGCTGCATTTGGAGCCCATTACTGCTTGTCCTATCCTCAGAGGCTAAGGAGAACAATTTTTCTCTCTTCCTTATAACCGCCTTTTAGATACTTGAAAACCGCTATCACGTCCCCTCTCAGACTTCTCCTTTCCAAACTAAACAAGCCCAATTCTTTCAGTCTTCATAGCTCATGTTCTCTAGACTTTAATCTTTCTTGTTGCTCTTCTCTGGACCTTCTCCAATTTGTACCCACTAGTCACCAGTGTGACTGGGTGCAGAGTTTTGTTCTGTGCACGGGATATTGACATCAGGGGCATGTTTGTCAATGGACGCAGGACCACAGTGTAACGTGCACTCCCTCTTGTGCAGTGCTGAACACCCCGGCCCTCTTCCAGCCAAGCCCGAGGCACATGCTTTAAGCCCACAAGTCGTTCACGCTACCGGTCAAGCCAATATTTCTATTTCCATTTTTCCAGTGATCCCCATGGCTGGGCTGGGGCCACAATGCTCAGTGCCCTTGCAGGATTGAACCCCATGGCAGTGCCCACCAGGCGTGTGTGTTCACAGGGGTGGGATGTGCAGGACCGGCTTCTTCCTGTCACACTGCTGAGGCGAGAGCCAGTCTCACCCGGTCTCACAAGAATGCAGCGGAACTAGGCCTCACTTGCCGACTTTCCCGACCGGACGGATAGGACACCATTCGTGGCAATGGCACCTGGCCTGTCCAGTCGGGAAATTCGGCAACTCTAGCTAGGCCCCTGGGAGGGCAACTTTGGGCAGTGCTCTCAACGTACCCCAAAGCTTTCGTCCCGCTGCATTCACAGAGGGTGGCAGTGGGCCCTGCATATGAAGTCCCTAGTTGGGAAGACTCCTCACAGGAAAACAGCCTGGTCTCTGAGAGAGAGAGCCCCCAAGAAAGAATAGAAAATAGTTCCACTGAAGCGTGGCCACTGACAACGTCACAACGACTGTGCTAATGCCCAGCAATTTCACTGCAACAATGGGGGTCGGGCACGGCTTCTCCTCCAAAAAGCACAGGCCAGTGGAGTCAAAGGAGCATCTGCCGCATCCAGCGGCACTGGAGGCCCGGGAATACCAAAGCCACCTGGAGCTGGTGGGTACAAATTCAGCCCAATTCAGCCAGGCCAGTGTGGCTGCTGCTTTCGTTGCCACAGCCACACTGCTATTGACACCAGCGTTCCAGCTGGTGCTCCGCTACGGCTTCAGAGGAAACTCACGCTTTCTCTCTGCATGGGACACTGAACCACACCTTGCACGTGCGTGCGTTGCACTAGCACTGTGTACTGTGTGGCAGCATGTGCACACAAGCACGCAACCACATGCTTAACTCGCAGCCTTACATCCCCGGGGGTGATGCTGCGGGATGCACGGCTGGCATTTAACAATGAAATAATCACATCGCATCCCACTGGGCGAGCTCTGACTCTGCAAACACGGAGCTGGCACTTAAAGCAGGGCAGAAACCACATGGCCTTTGCTGCCTCTCAAAATTATTCTGATGTTAGGTTCTATTTTTAACAGCTGGACTGTACACTTGGAAAACATCAATACAGGTATCAGAGCTAGGCCGAAAAAAGGCTGGTATGTTAAAAAAAATGTGAAAGGAAGAAATATTTTCCTTTTTATGTGACAATTTCCTTTTTTTACAAGTTAGCCAACAACAACAAAAAAATCTTAATTCAGTTTTGGACATTTCAAAATGATATTTCAGTTCATTGGAGAAAAGAATCACTTTTTATTAACCTTAAAAAGAGAGGATGGGGTGGTACTCTTGAAAAAACCAACAACCACGCCCCACCTTTTTCCAGTTAAGACACGTACAAACCTAAGAAAATACACCCTCCCTTTTTCCCATTTACATATTTTTGTTTTCTATCCCAGGCTATGACTACACTGCAGAGTTTTTCCGGGATACCAGAGGTATCCAAGAAAAACTGCTGCGTCCAAGGAACGCATCTGCTCTTCTGAAATTTTTTTGGAAGATCAGATGCACTTTTTTGGCATCCCTATAAACCGTGTTTTACGAGGAAGAAGGGATGTTCCAAAAAAGGGACTTTTTCCAATACTTGGCCCAATGTAGAAGGGTCAAATGTAGGAAAAGCCTATTCCGAAAAAAGAAGCGGATAAAGCTACACAAATTGCGGTTCACAATTTGCGTAGTTTTTTCTGGAAGAGCAGTGGAGTGTAGACAAAGCCCCAAGGGAAAAAGAGACAGGGATGAAGACCTTTTTTTTTTACAGCAACCAATGAAACATTTTGAAAATCTGCCTCTCCCTCCAAAATTGAATTGTTTTAAACTAACATGAAAGTATCCAAGATCATGAGCTCTTTGGGAGTGTCTGATTAATGGGCTTGGACAGTGCCAGCACAGTGGGGTCCCGCCCCAGGGTTGGGATTTCTTAAGTGCTACCGCAGTAGAAAATAATTAACAACAATTCCCGTCACAACACCACTGTTTGACACCACGATCGGGAAACGCCCATCAGTTCGAATACGTATCCACGCGGGGCCTGGCTCCCAGATATTCTGAACTCTCCCAAGTCCAGGAGGAATCAACGGGAGCTGTGGATTCGACGTCAACATTGAAGACGGGTTTGAACACAACTGCCAACTAGAGCTGTGAAAGCAAAGGAAGCCAAGAAGGACGAATGGGGAGGGGAAGGATCGGAGGAGCGGGGTGTTATTCAGTTCTGTCCTGACTTGCTCTTTTGTTTCTTTATTTAAAATACACACACGCACAGTGTCCCGTGAGCCAGAATTAGCATAACACTCATGAATCAAGTGATCATCTGCTCCTGGCCTGCTGTGGATGCACTGTATCTTTAACAGATTAGGAAGCAGCTACGCTAATAATTATGCTGGGAGAGGGGAGAGGGAAACAGCCCCTTGCAAATGTCCATCAGACCCATCACAACATCAGGATTGATGTGGGAGAAGGCAAAGAACCCACCTCCTCCCTGCCAGTTCTCAGGGTGGCTGATGATGGGTTTAGCCCAGAGCAGCAGCCTCTGCCACCCTCTGGTAACCCAGATCACAGCCTCTGCCCAGAGAGCGAGGCGGGAAGATAGCATTACTTCACCACTCTTGGCAGCACTGCGGTCAGACACGTCCACACACTCAGCCTCACTCCGGAGTACCGAAAAATATACTTGGACCACCTCTTCCCCCATTGCCAAGGCTTCCCCACCTGCAAATGCACCCAACCTTCAGTCTTGCTCACTGCAGTGTTTAAGGGTTGTGTGCATTCACCCTGCATGTCTCATCTCTCTCAGCCCAGTAGATTTTGTGTGCTCCAGTCCCACGAGGGAAGAAGTGGGGGGCAGGAGCGCCAGCCCGGGCTCCCCAGTGACACCCAGGAAAGAGAGTGTTTCATTTCACCTCCTTCCTCCTGACAGCGAAGTTCTCAAAGTCATTCCCCCCCGCCCTCCACTTGCAGCTGGCTCCTCCCCAGAACTTCCCGTGGCAAAGACGGACAGAATGGCCTGACAGCCAATGGAAAGGCCAGGCCTCTCCAGCTGTGTGATTGAATTAGCAAGAACGTATCCAATTTCCAGGAAGACGTTTGACAGAATTTTTCCGACAGCCGCAGAGATTAATGCATGCGCCAACAGCAATTGTGTTAGCGGCGTCAACTACCCAGGGCCAATGTTGCTCTCTCCACCCCCTGCCCCCACCCAATTAGTCCTCAATACCCACTTCATTTTTCTGAGTAACAGATCAGGTGGCTAAAGCCCTTGATTGTTGGAGATCAAGAAAAGTGGCAGGCTTGGGTTTTGCATCCCAGACGGCTGCTGACTGGCGAGCTAGTTTAGGAGATCCTGTTATGAAATGGTTAAAAAGGAAACAGAAGACCAGAGTAGATGAGAAATGCACGGTAATTCACTTTGGGGTTTTTGAGGAGTTTGTTTGGTTTTTTTGCTCACACCAAATATCAAATCGAGAGGCAGGTAAATTCATTTTCATAAACATTGATTTTCATTCCCATCAAATCTATCTAATCCAGCTCTTTCTGTGAAATCCCTTAAGTCGAGCCTGGCTCTCCCTCGCAGCGTATTCCACAGCTGTTGTAAATCTCACAGAGCTGGTGGAAAATACCAAACGTGGGTGGCATTGCAAGTTCCCAGCAAGCCCCGGACGTGAATGTCGCTGCACTTACACTTTCTTGCTGTGCAATCTCATAGCATATGGCTTTAATGGATTACGAGTCACTTCTGATCAAAATCAAGGTTCAGAACTATCTTGGGCCCAAGATAAGACCAGCAGGTGCTCCTTGCAGGTCAGGACTGAAGGGCGTTGGCAGACGGATGCATGTGTGGAGGGGCTTAGGGAGGGCAGGAGAACGACAGGGAACTCTGCTATTCAGGACTGAGGTTTATTGACAGAGCTCAGGAGAGGAGCGACAGGTCAAAAAAAGGGGAAATTAGAAATGTTGGTGTTTGGAGAAAGTCTCAAAGAGATAGTCATGTTAAGCTGTAACTTGAAAAACCACGCTTAGTCTTGAGGCACTTTAGAGACTAACAAAAATATACAGTATAGTGAGCTTTCGTGGGTAAAACCCGCTTCATCAGAGTTGGAGTGGAACTAACAGAACCCAAGAGATATATAAAAGCAAAGGAAGTACCTGTGAATTGTAGGACCCATGTTAATGAAGCTAATGACGTGGGCTGGATTCAAACCATTCACAGCTTTTGATGTGCGGATGTCAAAGGCAGGAGAGACTATCCATTCCTCGCCTACAGACAACCCCCCAACCTGAAACAAATCCTTTCCAGCAGCCACACACCACAGATACACCCACCCAGGAACCTACTCCCTAACTCTGTCCACATTTCTATACAAGCAACACCATCACAGGACCTAACCACATCTGAAGCTCACACAACTACACATCCTTTGAGGTGATATATGCCATCAAGTGCCAGCAATGCCCCTCTGCTGCGTATATTGGCCAAACCAGTCTCTACGACAAAGACACAAATCAAACATCAGAAATGGTAACACACATAAGGCTGTAGGGGAATGTTTTAATCTACCTGGTCACTCAATCATAGGTTTAAAAGTAACCATTCTTCTATAAAAGGACTATCACCAGCCGATTAGAGAGAGAGAGAGAGAGAGAGAGACTGCAGATCTGGAATTCATCTACAAATTTGACATTGTTACCCTGGGCTTGAATAAAGATATTAACTGGTTAACCCACTACTATTTCCCCTACCTTCAACATCTTCATTTTCACACCAAAAGCTGCGAATGGGGCACTTCCAGCCCACTTAATTAACTTCATTAACACGGGTCTTATAATTGACAGGTACTTCTTTTGCTGTTACATATATCTTGGATTCTATTATTTCCACTCCAACTCATCTGATGAAGTGAGTTTTACCGATGAAAGCTCATGATACTACATATTTTTGTTGGTCTCTAAGGGTGTGTCTAAACTACACGGCTCCATCAATGGAGCCATGTAGATTAGGCTGATCGACAAAGGGAAGTGAAGCCACGATTTAGATTAACTTTAAATGGCTGCCGCGCTGAGCCGACAAAGAGCTGATCAGCTGTTTGTCGGCTCAGCGCGCTAGTCTGGATGCTCCCGCACCGACCTGAAAGCTCTTTATCGACCTCCCCGTTATGCCTCGTAGGATAAAGGGCTTTCATGTTGGCACCTGATCAGCTGTTTGCTGGCTCAGCGCGGCAGCCATTTAAATTTAAATGAAGCTGAGATTATTTAAATCGCGGCTTCATTTCCCTTTGCCAAACAAACAAATCTACATGGCTCTGTCGACAGAGCCATGTAGTTTAAACGTACCCTAAGGGTACATCTACACAGCAGGGCTAAAATCAAATTAAGCTACGCAACCTCAGCTATGTCAATGGAGTAGCTGAAGTCGAAATAGTTTAATTCGGCTTTTGGCACTGTCTACACAGCAGGAAGTCAAAAGCAGAACGCTCTTCCTTCCACTCTCCTTACTCCTCGTGAAATGAGGGTCACCATAAGTGGAAGTAAGAAGTCCTCCAATGTGATGTATTTCAAAATAATGGCTTGTAGTGTAGAAGCGCACTAAGTTACTGACGTTATTCCGAAATGATGCTGCAGAAGCCAGGTTTGGCAAAGCAGTGACAGAGGGATTGCATTACTTGCCAGGGGCTGGCTTAGCAAAGATGGCTACCAGTCAGGATACAGGCCCACTGACAGAGCTGGAGTCACAGAGGATGAGGAACAAAGAGTCGTGGGCAGAGCGCAAGAGGAGCTAGTCAAACCGACCGGCAGAGATGCTGCCTGCTTGCGTTCCGCCTGGCTCTCCACCCCAGCATTTCCATGGACTCTCACAGGCAGAGTCACCAAAATATAAATAAATAAAACCTCCCGAATCCCATCAAGGGGAAATGATGCTGCGCTGCTGGCAGCTGTGCCACGGAAGAAAGAGGAAGGCCGTTCTGCACAGACATCCAAGGCTCGCTTTCATTGCCACTTAAAAAAATATACGATTTGCTTCTGACTTGTTAGATCAATGCACTGGACTCAGTGGTCACTGCCAAATTGTCTCCTCTCTCTTGGTAGAAGTTCACAAATCTCTCAGGGTCTGGCTCAGAATTACTGGATGAGAAGGCAGAGATGGGAAACAAGAAAGTGCCATTATTAATTTACAAGCCTTTTCACCATGCTGCTTTGAATGCTTCCCACTCACTAAGGAATGTCTCCCTAGCACACCTCTCTGAGGTAAGGCAGCACCAGTATCACTCTCATTTATAAAATTGGGAAACTGAGGCACAGACAGGGGAAGTGACTTGCACAAGGCTACACAGTGAGTTAGTGGCAGAGACTGGAATAGAATCCAAGTGTCCTATTTGGAGTCCAGTGGCTTCAAAACAAGACCACCTAAGTTTGTGAGCAATTTTGGGGCAGGGACGGACTTTACCATCTGTGTTTATACAGCACCTGGCAGAAAAGAGTTCCTGGTCCATGAACAGAACTTGTAGGTGCATTGGCGATACAAGTGACAAACAGAAATAACGTATGAAGGATGTTTACGGTGAGGGTGTTGCTGACTCTTCCAATATTTGGTGGTGTTCTTAAAGCCCTAAAGTCATGTGATTATATGAGAATCTCAGCTTTTATTGTAAAAAATAATAGGTTTCTAGGCCCTATGGCTGTGTAAGCAAGCTTCCAAGTGTGAGCCAGAGGACATAGAATCACAGAACACTAGAACTGGAAGGCACCTCGAGAGGTCATCAAATCCAGTCCCCTGCCCTTATAGCAGGACCAAGCACCGTCTAGATCATCCCTGACAGGCGTCTGTCCAACCTGCTCTTAAATATCTCCAGAGATGGAGATTCCACAACCCCCCTAGGCAATTTATTCCAGTGTTTGACCACCCGCACAGGTAGGAAGTTTTTCCTAATGTCTAATGTAAACACCGACAGCCTCCCCAGACCCTGGGCAAGGTGGGGGGCGAGGGGCCCACTCTGTGCTCCTGGATGGGGCAGGGCCTCCAGCAGAAGAGGTGGGGCTGGGGGTGCCACCTGGAATGCAGCATGCAGTGTGTCCCCCCCCCCCCCCCCAGAGCCACCTGGAGCATCTCACGGCAATCCAGGTGGCAATTAAAGGGACCAGGCTGCCACCACAGTAGCCGCCCATTGACTCGCCAGGTCCTGGGGCAACAGCTCCCTTTGCCCCTGTCGGAAGGCCTGGCTACAGCACTGCAAATATCGATGTGCACCGTGTGGCTCAGGCTGGCGCTCGGGCGCTGACATCTAGCAAAGTAGAGCGGACCTCAGACCTGAGCCAGCGCACCTACACAGCTGCTCTCGCTCCCTCGCACCAACCCTGAGGCTGGTGCGCTGGGTTCGGAGGTTTGCTGCCTCTGGCGGTGCAGGTCTGAGCCGGGGAAGAAAAACCAGAAAGTGAAGGAAACGAACCCAACATTTGCTTATCTCCCTGTTTTTAAACCCATCTCTTGAATGTCGGGCCGGGCATGGGTTTTTTTTAATCCCTTGTGATTGGTGATACTGATGCCATATAAGAATAGAAAGTGCACAAAAGAAAACAAAAGCTGCTGCAAAAGTCTCCGGGGTTGCCACACCAGCACCTTTCCCCTGGGTGAGTTGACGGGCCCAGAGACAGGATTGGACCTCTGCACCTCTAGAAAGGTAAAGCAGCTGCTTTTCCACTGGGTAGCTTCATCACTAGCTTCTCTCCAAGCCTAACGAAACGCCACACTAGAATTACTGCTCACAGCCAATTACACTCATGGCCTAGCCTGCTGCTCTGCTTAAAGTGTGTTCAAACAACCTTATTCGGAAAGCATCCAGGTAGATGGAGGTAGGAGAACACGACCGTGCCTCCCTCTATTTTGCAGCCCTAGCATCTCTTAAAACCAGCCTTTCTATGCACATCGGGTGCTGCACTGAAATGCTTACAGCCGGGGGACTGGCAGAAGCGAGACGGGCGAGTGGTAGTAGGTCAGTACCCTGCAGAAGGCTCTCAGCACCTCCCAGGATTCAGCCAGGGTGAAGAGGGAAGGAGGCATTTCAATTATTGAAGTGTCACATAGAATTTATCTTCCCCGGCCACAAACAAAAATTAAGAAATGCACTGCCTTGGAGATTTAATATGGTCCTAGTGACAGGGCTTTCTGAAGCTGCCAGGAGCTCAGGAATTCTGAGCTGAGGAACAGGGAGAGCTCATAACAGAATCTTAATTGGTTGTCTTTTTAGATATAAATAAATAAATGGCATAAATTAAAATGAAAATATAAAGCTCTGACGGACGCCTTTGAGGGGAAATATAATTTTGCAAAGGAATGAACTGAGGAAGGGTCTCTTGCACTCAGGCCAAAGAACAGGGCTCCCTGAGCCAGGAACACGAATTTCTCCTGTGGGGGGATGAGATGCAAGGCCCCTGAGCAGATGGTGAGAGAGGAGAAGTGGGTCATGAGCAGCCAATTGCTGCCCTCTGAGGTGTGAGGACCTGCCTTTCTGAGGAGGAAGATGAAGCCCTTAGGAGACAAGACTCTAGGGAAGCGAGACCAGGTGGAAAGACAGGGTGTGGGAGTCCAGGCAGGCTGGGTGAGTAGGCGGCAAGGAAGAAATCTCTCTGTGGAGAGTGCAAAATTGGGCTCGATCTAAGCCCCGTTTAGCCATAGTCCACGGGTGTGTTTGTTGGCTGTTTGCTCAAGCTACTCCTTCCCTGTCACCCTTTATAACCCCCCACCACCACCACTGCCACCACCACATTTTCACTTTGAATAACCTAGTTTCCATTTGCAACACGAATGCTGCCGTCTCCCATCTGGGAGGAAACAAATGAACATCAGGCTCTTGCCATACGTGTTCTCACCTCCACGGGCATTCCTCAGACCTACTTCGGCACGCTGAGCCGCTCATGGACAGAGCAACGGGTTAGTTAGCTAGGGTAGGGGGATGCGTCACGTGGATACAGATTAAGTTTAGTGTTTGAGCCTGATTTAGAGCTGGGTTTCAGATGTCATGGCACTGAAATTTCCCAGGCTGTTTTGAGGCTATTTCAGCCCCAAAGGAGGGACGTTCTCAGACGAAGTGGATTCAAGCTGGGAGACAGCTCTCTGATATTTGGGGATTCCTGCCAGGTGGAATTGTGGATAACTCAACAACTGAGCTCTTACAACAAGGCTCCCACTATGTCCTGGAAAGAAAACCCCTAAAACCAGCCCTTTCCAAGATTGGGATCCCGCCTGATGCCAAAACTGTGGCAGCAAAGGAACTTTTATCTACTTCTGGGAGATCCGAGAAGTTCAGAGTCACACGTGTGGTATCGGCCTGCCTCTGACAACACCCATCTCATCAGCAGGCTCTTAATCGTCACATCCTCCTAGTAGCAAATACAGTCCTCCCAGCGTTTGATATAATGGGGAGGGTAGATGAGGAGGACGAAGGAGTCCTTGATTCTTCCATTGGCCTACTAGCCACTATATTGTTGATGAATGCCTGACGACTAGGTTCTATGGTGGTCTAGAACAGGGCTACTGACGGGGGAAGGGCAGTTGCCCAGGGGCCCAGTGTTTTCAAAGGTCCTGGGGTTTTCTGTGCCCTTTAAATTTCTGCCTAAGCCCCATGCACCGCAGTCCAGGTGCTACCGAAGGCTGCTGGGCTAGACATGACGTGGTCTGTGTGCCGCCGAGAGCTGGCTGCCCCTCAGCCCACCCCTCCCATCTAAGCTCCCGCCTCTTCCAGGGAGCTGGGAACCAAACCCTTCCCCCGCAGGGGCCGCTGAAGTCTGTCACCAGCCTTGGTCTAGAGGAACTGCATTATGTCACTGAAGATGCCGTCACTTGGTTAGACGACTGTGCACACGCTAAAAAATAAATACCTGCCACTTTATCTCCCTGTCCCTCAATTTTCCCATACGTTAACTAGAAATGATATTTTTCTCCTTCGTAAACTCCTTGGGCATCTCTGACTAAATGTGCTACAACTACTAAGTCAAATAATAATAGAAACAGTAATGTAGAGGTGGGGAAATTGAGATTTGGAGGTGAAGAGACATGCCCATGGCCATATAGAAAGTCAGCGGCTGAGCTGAGAATAGACCCCAGGTGTGTGAACTCGCAGTCTCCTCACGCTACTCTCGATCTTTTCCCATCTTTTTCCTTGGTTCGGGGCTTTTTAAGTCAAATTAATTGTGTTTTAATTAAATGCAGCCAAAATGTACCTCTTGGAATTGGGTTGGCCGCAGAAACTTGCTTGGGAAGCCAACACTCAAGAAGGCTGCCTCAGCTTGGTGGGGGGTAGGGGAAACAAGCGTCAAAACTCTGTGTCCCTTCTGAGAGAAACGGAAGGAGCACTTCATGGATCACTCAGACAATTCATTTTAAACCATCACAAAACGATGCCCATTAGAGGAGAGAGAGCGGGTGTTAATGAGCTGAAGTGTGAGAACGGGGGAAATGAATAAAAGCAACAGCATGAATACAGCATGTGAGGCAAATGAAATAATTACTCTCCTCACCATTGTTAGAACAACGCAATAAATTTAATGTAATTCCAAAAGGCCAACCAGTTCCTTCCTTCTTTCTTTCTTGCTGCTTCTTTCTCCTTTTTTTAAAAAAAAAAAAAATCCTTTTTATAGTCTCAGAATTATGCTTTAATTAGCATAACATTTAAATTAGTGAATGGAATCTTAATTAGCTGAGGAAATAGACTTTTGTTAGAGTGGATGCTAAAACAAATAAATCCTCTTCCTCTTTCAAGAGCCATTTGCTTATGGCACATTTAATAGTCTAGTGTACCATAAACAATTTGAGACAAGGATAAGTAATTAAATTAGAAAACATGCCGACAGAAGTAGCTTGGCCTGGCCGTCTCGGAGCTATAAGGAGATAATGCAAGCTCTCTCCTTCCTCAAGGGAAACTGTCCACTTAGTCTATCCAGCTATCATTATGTGCATTACTGTAATATGCAGAGGTCTTGGTTTTCAGGGGTCAGGTCTCCATCATGTTAGGTGCTGTACAAATATATAACACAAAGACAGTTCCTGACCCAAAGAGATTACAGCCTAATAGGGAGTATCACACAACAGTGAGAAGAAAAGCATTGAAGACCCAATAAAAGAAAAAGCTTATCAAAAAGAAGATCAAGAGGTGACTTGATTATGGTGTGTAAGTACCTTCACGGTGAGAAAATGCCAGGTAATAAAGGGCTCTTTAATTGAGGGGAGTATGGAATATCAAGAACCAAGGGTTGGAATTTAAAGATGGACATTATAATGAGAAACAAGGCACAAAATTTTAATAGCGAGAGTGGTTAGCCGTTGGACCGAGCTATCAAAGGAAGGGGCGAATTCTCTCTCTCTAATCAAGATGGGATGCCTTTCTTGGAGACATTTAAAAACAGCAGATAGTCCTGCAGCACCTTAAAGACTTAACAAAACATGTCGATGGTATCATGAGCTCTCGAGGGCACAACCCACTTCTTCAGATGAATGGAGCGAAGGGGTCCAAGGTTCAAATAAATAGCAGAGAAAGAGAGGGGATGGCATGTTAGTCTCCAGGGGTATGTCTAGACTGTACCCCTCTGTCGGCAGAGGGATGCAGATTAGGCAACTCGATATTGCAAAAGAAGTGGGGATTTAAATATCCCGTGCCTAATTTGCATAACAATGGCCGCCGTTTTTGCCGACTCAGCACTTATGCCTCCTGCAAGGAGGTTTACAGGATCTGTCAAAAAAGGCTTTCTTTCTCCACAGATCCCCCTCTAGACTGTCGCTTTTTGCTGACAAAGTGCCGAATGGGCAAAAAAATGAACGCATATGAAATGTCATTACCTCACAGACACTAACCTTCCCCCCTTACCTCCACTCTGTTCTAAAATTCGATTTGTCGATTTCATATGCGTTCTTTTTTTTATTGTATCCCTTTGGTATATATGGTCATGCCAATTTTCTTCCACTATTTGATCTGAGGAAGTGGGTCTGGCCCACGAAAGCTCATCACCTAATAAAACATCTTGTTAGTCTTTAAAGTGCTACATAGTCCTGTATTTTGTCCCTGTATCTGGATGTTCTCAGCATCAAATGTGATAACAATTTCCTACCCAACAGGAATGATAAGGGGCTTAATTTGCTAATGTTGGGCAAGTGCTTAGAGATGCATGGCTTGATCCTGCTATGGATAGGTAACACACTGTATAGTTAATTCCGGGTTGTTTATAAAGTACTCTGAGAACCTCTAAAGGAGTCACAAAATGTTTACCAGAATATCTTGAAAACCCCCACCAAGATCAGAGACCCATTGTGCTGCATACTCTGTAGACAGGTAAGTCAGTATCAATCACAATCAATTTACAATCTATGTAGAGGAAGGGAGGAGGAGAAACAGGCACGGAAAAGTGAAATAATTTATGCAAGATAACACAAAAAGTCAGCAACAGTCCTGGGAAGAGAACCCGGGTCTCTTGATTCTCTCTCCTGAGTCTTATCTACTAGCCAAAGATACTACCCGTGGCTAACTCTCTGGGTATGTGTACACTAGACACTCTAGTTCAAACTACGGAGGCTAATGTAGTCATTCGAACTTGCAAATGAAGCTCAGGATTAAAATATCCCCGGCTTTATTTGCATGTTCCCGGGCGCCGCCATTTTTAAATGCCCAGTATTTCGAACTTCCTGCCCGTGGCTACACACGGCACGGGCTAGGTAGTTCGAACTAAAGCCCCTAATTCGGACTACCATTGCTCCTCATTGCAGGAGGAGTAATGGTAATCCGAATTAGGGGCTTTAGTTCAAACTACCTAGCCCGAGTCGCGTGTAGTCAGGGGCAGGGAGTTCGAACTACCGGGCATTTAAAAATGGCGGCGCCCGGGAACATGCAAATAAAGCCGGGGATATTTTAATCCCGGGCTTCATTTGCAAGTTCGAATGACTACATTAGCCCCCCTAGTTCGAACTAGGGGGGCTAATGTAGACATACCCTCTGAGTCCTTGCTTAGGCAGTATTCTCACTGACTTCAATGAGAGTTTAGGTAAGACCTTATAAATTAGCCATCAATTACTCCTTTGGTTTAAACTAAAATCTATTCAATAATATCGCAAAAGGATCCGATCCAGCTACTCCCGCAATGATGGAATGGTGACAAGAGAACAGTGAGCATTGAACGAAGTGTTCGGTGTCAAGGAAGCCATACGCACAGCTGGGATTCAGATGTCTAGCTACAGAGCTAGATAGATAAGAAAACCTTACAAGTGAAAGCTCAAAAAGTTCTGTTTGAACACACAAGTTGTTTAAAACATTTCGGCAACAGTGAAATCCTTTTAAAATCAGATTTTTAAAAGGGCACATTAAATTACTGGAACATGCTGCTGTACTACTGACATTCCAAGTATACGTCGCTAGAACAAAATACAGGAGTTTCCTGTCGGTGCCCATAATATGCTTGTTGGCCCATTGGCATGGTCTCCCTTTCTTTGTTATACTCATCAGCAGGCTTTTTTTTAACAAAGGAAAATAAGTGAATAGAGGACATCTACTATATATTTGAGAGAGTGTGTCTGTCTGCCTGGGTGTCTGTTTGTTGAAGAACTCTCCCTAGGACAAGCAAACTTGGGCAGCAGCTTCCTCTGCTCATAACTTAAAGCAAGGTCAGGGTTTGGTTCATAGACCTCGAGAGGTCATCGAGTCCAGTCCCCTGCCCTCACGGCAGCACCCAGCACCGTCTAGACCATCCCTGACTGATGTCTGTCCAACCTGCTCTTAAATATCTCCAGAGATGGAGATTCCACAACCCCCCTGGGCAATTTATTCCAGTGTTTGACCACCCTGACAGTTAGGAAGTTTTTCTAATGTTTCTCCCTTGCTGCAGTTTAAGCCCATTGCCTCTTGTCCTATCCTCAGAGGCCAAGGAGAACAATTCCCGCCCCCCCCCCCCACACATACTCCCTGTGACATCCTTTTAGATACCCGAAAACGGTTATCATGTCCTCTCTCAGTCTTCTCCTTTCCAAACTAAACAAGCCCAATTCTTTCAGCCTTCCCTCAGCTCATGTTCTCTAGACCTTTCATCATTTTTGTTGCTCTTCTCTGGACCTTCACAACCCTCTCCTGGTTGTGCCAGGACATCGGGATGCACCTGGAATTCAATGGTTTCTCATAAAATGGAAAGGAGAGGCTCTGCTAGTAGGGGCAGTTATACGGTGTAACGACCACACAGGAGTAGCAAGGGGCTAGAGATGGGGACTGGAACAGCTATAACCCTACTGGGGCAATAGGAGAAAGTAGGGGGCAGGAATGGAGAATGGGACAGCTACCTGCTATATATTTGAGAGAGCTTTTCTGTTTGTGTGTCTGTCTGTCCCCCAGCCATGTGACATCTCCAGCTGGGCCTGGTGCAGATGCAGCAGCCAATGACAGGAGCGTCTCACCTTGGCGCCAAGCTGCTGCGGTGAGAGAGGGTTGGTGTTGTCCTCTCTCCATAGGGCAGCCTGCATCCTGAACCCCTCCTCCCCATCCCCATCCCAGAGCAATGAATTAAATGAAGAAAAGCAACAATTATTTCAGTTACGGACCCAAGCAACACGGAGTAAATCCTCTAGTATTCTCATATAGGCCCAGAGCCCCTTCCCAGCTAGAAAAGACCATCAAGGGATATTCTTGCTGAAAATCCTTTGTTGAGACATTGACATCAGGTTACTATCTGTTATCAGCTCAGTCACAGAACTTCACTAAAGAACATTATCTCTGTGTTAGAGATAGGGGAACCTCAGCAGAGATGGTAAGTGATTGGGGTGCAAAGTCACAGTCAGTCAATAGCAGAACCTCCCTTCTCCCAACAGAGACAGGCAAGGAGGACTCGCGGGAAGTGTTCTTGGATCTTTCCCTATGCCCCCCTGGAGACATACTGCATGATGTGGAAGATGGGCAGAAAAACCCAGGCAGATCTGGAGTTGAAAACCTGAGTCTCTTTTGATCCTGAATCCCTCCTTCCCAGCCCCACCCCAGAGCAGGTTGCACCCAGCCATGCAACCATAAACCTTCCAAAGAGAAGACAAAGTATTTCCAGTGGCAGGTCTCTCTAGTCTGCTCCAGCCAGGGAGCTGTAGAGAGCAATAAAACCTTAATGGCTCCCAGTGGGTCGATTCGGAAAGAATGAAAACGCTATAAATCCAGCACAGGGCTTATGTGTAGCTTAAAAACAAACTACTCCAATCACACTTAGCGAAGCCATCCAGCTCTCTCGCAAAAGGGAACATTTAACCCTGGCCTGGCCTGGGACTAGGCCAATGCTTCAGAGAAGACAGGAACACCAAGGCAGAGACTGACCTGGTTGCAAGGATTTTTACCCAGAAGTTATACACAAACACACACTAATAGGCATCCTCATGGCTCCCCAAGCAGAACGGCTGCATGAAATCTTTGGTCCATCTACACGGGGGTAGGAGGGATAGACATACATGCAATGGGTTTGAACCAGCTACCATGCTACAGCCAAGCAGTGGTGTTGCTGGCGAGATGGGACAGCCGTCCTGAGTACAATACTGATATAAGAATAGCCATACTGGGCCAGACCAAGTATCCTGTCTGACAGCGACCTGTACCAGAGCTTTAGCGGAACCGGGCAGGACAGGGCAATTGGAGCAATCCACCTGTCTTCCCCTCTTGACATCTGGCAGCTGGAGATTTAGGTGACTCTGATGATGAGCTTCTATCTCTATTGATGGCAAATAGCCATCAATGGGCTTACCCTCCATGAACGGCCTACACAACATCCCCTGGAAATGAGTTCCACAGGGCTCAAGCCCCTAACCCATCGCACCACCTGCACCATTTTTCTATTTTTAATGTGCTAGAACAACTCAGCCAAACCTGGCATGGGTGGGTCCTTCAGGTGCAATTCCAAGATTAGCTTAGACTATAAGAGGAAAGGCAAATACACGTCAATGGGAATCTCAAGCTTAGGCCTCGCGTCACCCCCAGTCTGGAGCCAGCTGCAAGTGTAGGTGGCCCAAGATTCAAGCAAGCCAGACGAATGCAAATGTAGCAGGACCATCAACAGAGGAAGGGGTGCAGAAGGGGCCCAGTGAATCAAAAGGGCCTAAGGCCCCCAGCCACCATCACTGTTACCTTGGCGGCTGCAGTGGCTGGAACTCCAGGTCCTTTGAATCACCAAATGTTTACCCGGAAGGTTTCTCAGCTCCACGATGCTATCCCTGGTGAAATCCAAACAGACAGAATGTGCTTAAGCCTCACCCCAGGGTGACACAGTGGTTAGGGGAGTCACATGGGGTACGGGAGATACCATTTCTAGTCCTTTTGCTGCCTCGTGTAGAGCAAAAACATGCAAATGGGTTTCCCACAATTCCCTAACCACCGTGCCAGTCTCAGGTGAGGCTCTCTCCTATGTGAGTTTTCTCATGAACACTGTCTGAAGGTCTTGATTTCCTTCTGCACCAGAATGGAAACAAATCTCAAAACCTCTTCCCCCCTCCCCTCCCATGAAATTGATTTGTGGGTTTTCGGACAGCCTTACTTAACTGTTTTAACTGCAGGGCTCCCCCCTGCCTTCAGAAGTCTGAGCCCGGGGCCACGTTTTGAGGAGAGTGGGACTGAGTTTCACGTGGAGTTAGGTGGATTTATGGTTTGGGGTAAAAAATGATGAAAAACTTGGTGCCTTGACATGATACTGACCTGAAACCAGACCCAGTTTGGCTGTTTAAGCTAAGCTTTGCTTTATTAGCACCCAAATTCCAGGGGATACAGCAAATGCTAAACTGGAAGCAATACAGAGGCTGGTACTCCATAAAACACAGTGGTTTCACCTCAGATTTTACAATGACATCTATAGTAATTATAAGGCCCATATAACCATAGTATGAAAGCCACCTTTAAAGTGTTTATTCAAACAATACCCCTATATGTGAAGTTGGGTAGTACAGGTTGAACCTCTCTGCTCCAGCACTCTCTGGTCCGGCAACATCCATGGACCTGCGTGATTTCAGTTCACTGGATGTCCGCTTATCATGGGTGTGGCCAACTTTCCTGTGGTCCCATAAAGTTTATTTACAGCCACCAGTCCTGGCTCTCAGGGTGTGTCTAGACTACAGGGGTTTGTCGACAAAAGTGGACTTTTGTCGACAAAACTATACCTGCGTCTACACTACCACCGAGTTCTGTCGACATAACGTCGAGAGAACTCGGTAGTTTTGTCGACGGCAGTAAACCTCATTCTACGAGGAATAACGCCTTTGGTCGACAGAGTTCTGTCGAGAGAAGGCATTATTGCATCTACACTGTCCTTTGCATCTACACTCTCATGTCGACAAAGCGGCTTGCTTTGTCGACAGAACTGGATGTCGTCTAGATGTTCTTTGTCGACAGAAGCATTGTCGACAGTATCTGTCGACAAAGCCTCTGTCGACAAAAGCCTGTAGTCTAGACGTACCCTCAGTGTTCTGTGCTGTTCTTTAGCTCTAGTTGACCCCTAAATGTCTTCTGAGAACCCAGTAAGCAGTGGAAGTGTTGGTAATGCTGCTACCCAATATTGGCCTCCCATGGTTTGGCAAATTCTCTGGTTCGGTACCAGTCAGGTCCAGAGGGTCCTGGACTAGGTAGGTTCAACCTGTAATTTTATGCTTCACTTACAGCTGAGAAATGAAAGCACAAAGAGAGGTCTTCTCAGTCAGATAGGAAATCTGTAGCAAAGCAGGGAATTGGAACTGGATCATCCAAATATCCAGGCCGATGGCCTGACCACTGTACACTCCTTCCTTTCTGCGCAGTCACCAACATGATGGATTCTCTGCAAGAGCCCCCCTCTCCAAGGCGTGATGCTCTACTGTCATTTCATGGCTCGCTCTCTGCTTCGCCACGCAGCTGCAGGTGCTACGTGGCTAGGAAGCCAAGAAGTAAGGAAACCCTGCAGACAATAACCAGCCTTCATTGCAGCAACCCCTGCAGGGTGAAGCTGCAATACAAACCCATCCATGGCAAGCCTGCTTGCTTGTCCATGTTAATAAAGCAGAAGAGGGAGATGGTAACAGCTGACAATTAGCCTCTGCTCTTTTGTAAAAAGTTAATCAGAAGAGGGAATAGTGGAGGCAAGAAAAAGCCTCTTTTATCTATTCTGGGTCCAAGTCCTGCTCCAGTCCAGTGACTTGTCTGCATTGTAAGAGCACATCTAGCCTCCTCGGGTTCTGTTCTACCTTAGCTTTGATGGAGTTACTCATATCCCAGGTGACAGTAGTGCAACAAGGGAGGATGCGGTGTGGGGGGGGGCAGTTGCCCCCCAGGTGCTATGGGGGCACCAATTTAGCTGCCAAAAGTTATGTGGTTGTTAACTTTTTTATGATTGTTTCCCATTCTGTATATATTCCAACAGTCGAGAAACCTTCAAAAAACAAATAGGACGATAGTTATGTGATACTGCAAGTGTTGAGGTTATACAAAATGATTGGGAGGTGCAAATTTTGCCTTTGCCCCCGAGCGCATAACACCCTCGCTATGCTACTGCCAGGTGACTTGCTCCTGAGACAAACTCACAAGGCATACCTGTGCCGATCAAGAAAGGCTTCTTTGTCGGCGCGGCGCGTCCAGACTGCCCCGATCTGCCAACAAACAGCTGATCGGCAGAGCGGGGCAGCCATTTAAATTTAAATGAAGCCGCGATTATTTTAATCGCGGCTTCATTTCCCTCTGCCGATCTGGCTAATCTACATGCCTCCATCGACGGAGGCATGTAGTCTAGACACACCCTTTTTGACAGCTCATTTTGTAAGATAAAACTAAAGATTCATACTTGGTCAAAGCCATTAAAGGGGCCAAATACATTCTTAAGCTCACAAAACATTAAATTGTCATGATATGTATTCCCCATAGTTCCAAGTTGTCCTGATACACCCGGAAGTGATAAATTTGTCGTGGAAGGTGCTTGTATTTTCAAGCTTGTGGCAGCAATACTTAACCACGCTAACCTTTACCAAGAGCAGTTTTTAACAGTAAAGGAGTCATTTCCCTGTGGGATCTAAGGAGTCATTTCCCTGTGTCAGAATGGACCTTCTCCTGGACAGAGCAGCAAGCTGCCGGCAAATCCCTGGAAACAGAGCTGGGTGGGAAATGGTGTTTGTTCCTTCCAAAATGTCAATGAAACCAAACAAGGTTTTGTCAAAGTTTTTCTTGAAAAGTTTGTGGGTTTACATAACAACCCAAACCAAACCAAGCCAACCTTCCACCCAAAATACCTGAGACCCCAAAATCTTTTGCTTTCTGGTCACTCAGAATAGAAACATTTCTGACAATTTATTTTAAATTTCTGAAAACCAAACATATTCAGGTTGTACGCAACCTTGTTCGGATTTCAATGCTCAAATACAAGAAAAAATGCATTAAAAAAAACCAAGGAAAAAAATCCAATTTAAAAGGTCATTTCCCATGAATATTTTTGACAGGCGTGTGGGAGGGTGGGAGCGGGGGCGTGTCAGATTGAATGTTTGGATGGCAAATGTTAAGCAGGTCAAGCTGGATCACCCTTAACTTCCCTGAGTTTCCCTACCCTGCAGTAGGAGCTCAGGACTTGACAGGAACTGGCCCAATATAAGGCTGTAGCATTGCAGATGGGGCCTGGAAGAAGAGGCTTGTAACAGGGTTGGTTGGAGCAGCACTCCATAGCGTCAACGTTTTCAGAGGGATATCCAGCACTGAGCACGGACGGATACCCCATGAGGCTCCACTGAAAAACTCTTCCTGTGAGACGGCAGGAACGAGGGGAGAAAACATCAATATCATCATGACCCTCTCAGTGAGCTTTGGATGAAGCTATAGAGCAAGGGGAAATTGGAGTCGGAGTCGTAACCACAGCCATTAACTTTCCCATTGTGCCGTTTCCATTATGCCTGAGCCTCAGCTGACTTTTGTTCCAGACTAACACCCTCACGCAAGAGGGTTGGGGAGCCGAGCCGTCACCACCGCACGCAGGAAAAGGTGAAACTGTGGATGGGGAGAGGTGGTGTCGGGAGCTCACTGAAACCTCGTCTCCCAAAGCGCTCCTGAAAAGCAGCGAGCGAGGCTTGTTTCATGCACCTGAATCCTAGCTTAGAAGGAGCAAGAAGAGGATGTTCGAAATGGCCTCTCAAATGTTGCATCTGACCCCAAGCAATGTGAGTTAGGCCCAGCTGGAAGATTCACCCCACCCACCCGCAAACAATCCTGAGAGACTGAATAAGGCTGCTTAATTTTTTAGTAGGATTGAACCTCCTCGTAGCTCTCCACAAATGTGTCCTGGCTGTACCCTTTTGGCTGTCATTTATGAAATATTTACAGCTGCGACACAGCTTTCGAAGAAAAAAACAAAAGCCATCACACTGAATCCTTTCTGACGGCGGCATGGCAGCATCTGGGTAGGGGACTTGAGGGAAAGCACCTCTGTGAGAGGCAAATGAGGATGGATAGAGGGGGAAAGCAGGGGAAACGTTC